>NC_136422.1:6115000-6685000 GCF_052625555.1 Lactuca saligna
ATATTAGTTGTTTATATGATAAATATGGATTATTTAAAGTTATTTGATAATTATATTATGACTAAAATAGGATTAGGCCAAATATAGATAATTATGTAATTAATTGTTTAATTTAAATTATTTGTTATTTGATCCCTTGTGTTTTGAAAAGTCTAAAAAATTGCCCTCAAGTTTTGAAATTTAAATTTCAAACCCTTAGAATTTTACAAGTTTAAAATTCAATCTTATACTATTACATTATTACAAGCAATATATATATATATATATATATATATATATATATATATATATATATATATATATATATATATATATATATATATAAAATTTAAAATGCTAGTCTTACCGTTAGTAGACCTTATTCACGAAGTCGGTCTATAAGACTGTTATAAGGTTGTTGCATATACAATGGCGCTTAATGGGTGTACACTCACACCCACCGCTTGCTTGACTGGTAAAGGGTCGTTAGCCGAACGGGTAGGATAGGGCAATCATCTCCTCATTAAAAGTATAATGTAAGATACAAAGTAACTACAATGTTTTTACAAATTCCCAATCTTAGTTACTTTAGGGCAAAATGTGAAAATGATGCTATTCCATTGAATTACACTTTGTACCCTTGTCAAACGTTAGTGGAGTGTGCATGGTTAACCGGCACACTAATTTGGGATTGACATTGGTGGCAAAGGGTGGCTCGATGTTTATCATAGATCAATGGAGCGTGCGTGGTTAACCGACACATTGATTAGGTGATAGAGACATTGAGTGCACCATGTTGATTCGCATGGTTATTCACAACTTGTTTGCGACCCTTGGCATCCGAGTCGCAAATTTGAAGTGCATATTGAGATTTAAACATACCATTGAAAAGTTCAATGAATCTCAAGGATCTAGGAGTTTTCAATACATTTAAAACTTAAATCTATGTTTCGTTTTTCATGGTGACAATTAGTGAATCGTCATTCACTTACCTTCCAATTATTTACTTTTAGAGTACGGCATCCCTTTCTAAGTTGTAAATGTTGGAATAGTGTCTAAGGCTGCAACTATAATAGGTAAGTATTTGACCCAATTGTGCATGGTCCTTTTGGGTTGCCTTCACCATAGCAACTTGGTAGGATGATTTATTATGAGAGAATAGATATTATTAATATATTATGAGAATAATATAAGGAATAATAATATAGTTATTTGATTAATATAAGTCATAGATTAATTAGTATTAATTTGGTGACTTAAGGAGATTAATTAAATAAGAGGGTATAAACTGTCAATTGTTTGATAGTTAAACTTTAGACTGTAAATCCTTATTGGATAGCGGTTGGACGATTTCTAGGCTAGGATAAGCCTCAAAATCATCCAAGGCATTATCTTGGGAAGGATTTGGATTGCTTTGAGTAATAGTTATCCAACTAGGGTTTGAGTTGTAATCCTTAAGGAGTCTACAAGTATAAATAGACCCTATGGCAAAGGGAATTCGGTACTTGATCAAAAGTAGAGAACCCCTGGCCAAATTCCCTCCTCTCTCCTCTCTCTCAAATCATCCTCTTTGCTAGTTGGTATTTGTAAGCCATTGGAGGTGTGATAATTGTGACTCTAAAGCTCCAAGAACAAGAAGATCAAACAAGTGTTTCAAGGTATGATTCTAAATCATATTTTGTGTTGTTCTTATACCTAATTAACCATTAGAAGTCTTGGATTGAAAGAATGTCTAATAGAGAAACCTAGATCCGAGCATTAGGGTTTGTATGCGCACTTAGTAATGTTCTTATGTACAAAACCCATCAGTGGTATCAGAGCCTAGATTGGTTTCTATTAAATTGATGCTTGAATGTTTGAATCTTAACTACAAAATTCAATTTTTGTGTTTCTGAGTCATGGACTCGGCGAGTCCCATAGTTGACTCGGCGAGTTGGCCTGACTCGGCGAGTCCAGTGTGGGTACTCGGCGAGTCCGAGCGTCAGGATTAGCCAAAAACGGGATTTTTTCATATTTATCTTATGGAAAGTTACCTTAATCATATTAGATCAACCCTAATCCGATTTTATGATATATATGACTATATTTTTGATCTAATTGAAGATATTTATCAATTAATAAAATATTTAATTTCCTTATATGATAATTATTAATCAAATATGGATAATTATGTGATTAATTATTAATTTAGATTATTTGTTATTTGATCCTTTATGTTTTAAATGTTTAAAACCTGTCCTCAAGTTTTGAAATTTATGTTTTGTGATTAAAAGTTTAATTTAGACAATTTAAATTTCAAACCCTAGAATTTTACAAGTTTAAAATACAACCCTATACTAATATAATATTACAAGATTAATATCTATATATGTATAACTTAAATGCTAGTCTTACCGTTAGTAGGCCTCATTCACGAAGACGGTCTACAAGGTGGGTATAAGGTTGCGGCCTATAAAATGGCGCTTAATGGGTGTACACTCACACCCACCGCTCGCTTGATTGATGGAGGGTCGTTAGCCGAATGGGTAGGATAGGGCAACCTCATCCTCTCATTAAAAGTATAATAAGAAATACAAAGTAACTACATGTTTTCTTAAACTTTCCCAATCTTATTTACTTTAGGAAAAGTGAATTGATGCAATCCCATGAAATTACACTTTGCACCTTGCTGAGAAGTTAGTGGAGCGTGTGTGGTTTACCGGCACACTAATTGGTTCTAAGCGAAGGTGGCAAAGGGTGATTAATTGTTTATCATAGTTCGATGGAGCGTGTGTGGTTTACCGGCACATCGAATAGGTGATCGTTACAATGAAAGCACCATGTTAATTTGCATGGTAATTCACATCCGCTTTGTGATCCTCGGTATCCCAGTCACAAACAAGAGGGGCATATCGAGATTTAATCATGCCATTGAAAAGTTTCAGTGAATCTCATCCGAACCTAGGAATTCTCAATACATTTAGGACTTAAAGTTATGTTTTTGATGGCGGAGAATTAGTGAATCATCATTCACTTACCTTCAAATTGTTTGCATATTAGATCACGACATCCCTTTTCTAGTGTGTAAATATTGTTGTTGGATCCTAGCCCTAATTTTCTTATTGGGTGAATATTGGGGATTCATATTCTAATATATCTTTGTCCTTGTTGGAATAGTGTCTAAGGCTGCAACTATATTAGGCAAGTATTTGACCCGGTTGTGCATGGTCCTTTTGGGTTGCCTTCACCATAGCAACTTGATGGATGATTTGTTAAGAGAGAGTAAATATTATAAGGAATAATATATGGTTATTTGATTAATATAAGTCATAGATTAATTGGAATTAATTTGGTGACTTAAAGAGGTTAATTGAATAAGAGGGTATAAACTGTCAATTGTTTGATAGTTACACTTTAGACTATAAATCCTTATCCATGATAGGATGGACGATTTCTAGGGCTTGGATAAGCCAAAATCGTCCATAGGGTTATCAAGGAAAGGATATGGATCAACTTAAAGTCTAAGTTATCCAATTAGGGTTAAAGTTGTAATCCTTAAGGAGTCTACAAGTATAAATAGACCCTAGGGGTGAGGGAATTCGACACACCATCTAAAGTAGAGATACTCTGGCCGAATTCCTCCCCTCTCCTCTCTCCTAAATCATCTTGTTTGCTATTGGTGTTTGTAAGCCATTAGAGGAGTGACATTTGTGACTCTAGAAGCTCCAAGACAACAAGATCAACAAGGAATCCAAAGGTAAGATTCTAGATCTGTTGCAATGTTGTTATTTAACCTAATTAGCAATTAGAAGTCTTGGATTCAAAGCATGTTTAATTAGAAAGCCTAGATCCGAGCATTAGGGTTTTGCATGCGCACATAGGAAAGTTCTTATGGCTAAAACCCATCAGTGGTATCAGAGCCTAGCTTGGTTTTCTTTAAATTGTTGCTTGATTAATTGAAACAAACCTGCAAAATTCGATTTTTGGGTTTATGAGTCATTGACTCGGCGAGTTCCAAAGTGGACTCGACGAGTAGGCCTGACTCGGCGAGTCCCTTTGTGTACTCAGCGAGTCCGGGCGTCAGGATTAGGCAAAACCGGGATTTTTTCATGTTTATCTTATGGAAACTTACCTTAATCATATTAGATCAACCCTAATCCGTTTTTTTGATATATATGACTATAATCTTGATCTAATTAAAGATATTTATCATCTAATAAAATATTTAATTTCCTTATATGATAATTGATTAATTATTTTGATAATTATCTTAAAAGAAATCTTGGATAAATCAAATAAAGATAATTAGGATATTAATTGTTAATTGGAATTATTTTTATTTGATCCTCCATGTTTTAAAATGTTTAAAACTTACCCTCAAAGTTTTGAAATTTATATTTGTGATTAAAAGGTTTTAATTTAGACAACTTAAATTTCAAACCCTACATTTTAAAAGGTTTAAAACACAACCTCATACTAATATGATATTACTAGAATAATATATATATATATATATATATATATATATATATATATATGTATAACTAAATGCTAGTCTTACCGTTAGTAGGCCTCATTCACGAAGCCGATCTATAAGGTGAGTATAAGGTTGCGACCTATAAAATGGCGCTTAATGGGTGTGCACTCACACCCACCGCTTGCTTGATTGGTGGAGGGTCGTTAGCCGAACGGGTAGGATAGGGCAACCTCATCCTCTCATTAAAAGTATAATAAGAAATACAAAGTAACTAAACGTTTTAAAAATTTCCCAATCTTAGTTACTTTAGGAAAAGTGAATTGATGCAATCCCATGAAATTACACTTTGCACCCTTGCTAAGAAGTTAGTGGAGCGTGTGTGGTTTACCGACACACTAATTGGTTCTAAGCAAAGGTGGTAAAGGGTGATTCATTGTTTATCATAGTTCGATGGAGCGTGTGTGGTTTACCGGCACATCGAATAGGTGATCGTTAGAATGAAGGCACCATGTGAATTTGCATGCTAATTCACACCCACTTTGTGATCCTCGGCATCCCAGTCACAAACAAGAGGGGCATATCGAGATTTAAACATGCCATTGAATAGTTCAATTAATCTCATCCGAACCTAGGAATTCTCAATACACTTAGGACTAATAGTCTAGGTTTTGTTATGGAGAATTAGTGAATCGTCATTCACTTACCTTCAATTTATTTTCATGTTAGATTACGGCATCCCTTTTCTAATATGTAAATGTTATTGTTGGATCCTAACCCTAATTTTTCTTATTGGGTGATAATTAGGGATTCTTATTCTAATCTATCTTTGTCCTTTCTATAGATGTCAAACACAAACAATGCTGCTGCGAGTTCTTTCACGTTGATGAGCCTTTGCTAAAAGGTCACCTTCGATGGAACGAACTTTAGCGAACGGATAAGATACATTCGCACCATTGCTCGCTACGAGGATAAGGAGTATGTCCTTGATGAAAAGCTTGAGAAGATCAACCCCGAAATCGCTACTCCGGTTGAAATCACCGCTTTTGAGACTCATGAGCGAGATGCAACGAAGGTACATTACATCATGATTGCCACCATGAACTCCGAATTCCAAAAGTCCTACGAGGACATGTATCCATACGAGATGCATCAAGACTTGTTGGAGAGATATCACCAAAACGCGAGACAAGAGCGTTATGAGATTTTCACTAACATGATCTCCGCTAAGATGGATCATGGAGAGTCTCTTACCATGCACCTGCAAAAGATGCAAAGGTATGTCGATTGCCTTCGCAATTTAAATGTTGACTTTGGGGAAGACTTAGCGATCGACATGGTGCTTCACTCTTTGCCTCCGATGTACAACCAATTTAGGATGACCTACCACATGAACAAAGAGGAGGTCACCCTAAGCAAACTCCAAGGTCTTTTGAGAGTCGTTGAGAGCAACTTCAAAGACAAGTCTGTTGCACCTACTCCCAATCCGTCTGCTGCTCCTGTCTTGGCAATTGGTCAAGGAAAGGGAAAGAAGAGGAAGGATTCATCAATGAACTATTGCAAGGTTAAAGCCCGAGATGGTGCCTCTTCTAGTGGGACCAAAGTTGATCCCTCTAAGCCCTATCCTAACCCAAAGGAGGCAGAGTGCCACCACTGCCACAAGATAGGACATTGGAAGAGAAGCTGCCCAGAATACCTGCAAGCAATCAAAGAAGGAAATATCAAGCCATCTTTCGCAGGTATATACACAATTAAATCTAACGATTCTAACCATGCTATTTCTTGGGTTCTTGACACCGTTTGTGGTTATCACATTTGTTCAAATGTGTAGGGACTAAGAAGAAGTAGGGATGTGGAGCAAGGAAGGATCAATCTAATCATGGGGAACAGAAGATCGTCGCCTGTTACCAAGATTGGAGTGTATTCTTTAGTGCTTAGGAATAATTTATGTTTAGATTTGAACAATTGTTGCTATTCGCCAGAAATGGCTAGAAACATCATTTCATTTCATGGTTTATATAGACAAGGATTTAGATTTTCTTTTAATAATGAGAATGGTTATATTATGGCTTATCTAAATAGTGTCTTTTACTTTGAAGCTATACCATGTAATGGAATATATGAAACTGTTATGATTGTTGATAACTTAGGAAATGATGTTTTGAATATTGATTCTTCCACTAGTTTGGATAAAGCATCCTTGTGGCATTGCCGTCTTGGACATGTCAACAAGAAACGCATAGCCCAACTCCAAAAGGATGGAGTGTTGGAGTCATTCGACCTTAGGGAAGATGACACATGCGAGTCTTGTTTACTTGGAAAGATGACTAAGTCACCCTTCACGAATACTTGTGAAAGGGGTGAGGGGCTATTGGACCTAATACATACCGATGTATGTGGACCCTTTAGATCAACCACGAAGGATGGGAACCGCTTCTACGTGACTTTTACCGATGATTATAGTAGATATGGGTATATCTATTTAATCAAGCAAAAGTCAGAAACCTTTGAAAAGTTCAAAGAGTTCAAGAATGAAGTGGAGAATCAATTGGGCAGGAAAATCACGATGCTTCGATCCGATCGAGGAGGAGAGTACCTAAGTCTTGAATTCCACGATTATCTCAAAGAGTGTGGAATAGTTTCGCAATTGACGCCTCCTAGGACACCGCAGTTGAATGGTGTGGCAGAGAGGCGTAATCGAACCTTATTGGATATGGTTCGCTCTATGATGAGTCATGCTTCACTACCTATCTTCTTTTGGGGGTATGCCTTAGAGACTGCCGCCCATATCCTTAACCGAGTCCCTACTAAGAAGGTTGCCAAAACACCTCACTAGATGTGGACGGGGAAAGCTCCCTCGTTGGCACATATCAAGGTTTGGGGTTGCGAGGCTTTCGTAAGACGAGATACTCACGACAAGCTTGAACCTCGAAGTGAGCGATGTATTTTCATCAGCTACCCGCAGACATCCTTTGGATATCTCTTCTATAGACCGAAAGACAATGTTGTCTTTGTTGCGAGGAGAGGAGTTTTCCGAGAGCGAGAACTCATAAACCAAGGAGACAGTGGGAGGCAAATCGAACTTGAAGAGATTCAAGAGTCGATAGATGAAGGAACCACTACCGCTGGCATTCAACCCGAGGAGGAAACTCAGGTTGAACCGATTGATGAATCCTTACCTCTTAGACGTTCCGATAGAGTTAGAGTTCATCCCCAGTTTTATGGTTTTCATATTACTACCGAAGGGGACACGTATATTAGTGATGGTACACTAATAAATCTTGATGAACCTAATAGCTATAAGGAAGCCATGGCAGGCCCGGAGTCTGCAAAATGGAAAGAGGCAATGGATAGTGAGATCCAATCCATGTACGATAACCAAGTGTGGAATTTGGTTGATTATGTGCCCGGATGTAAGACCGTTGGGTGCAAGTGGATCTTCAAGAAGAAGACCGACGTGGATGGAAACGTACACACGTATAAAGCGCGATTGGTTGCGAAGGGCTTTACTCAAACTCCAGGAGTTGACTATGATGAGACCTTCTCACCAGTTGTGAAGATTAAATCTATTAGAGTAATGCTAGCAATTGCCGCATTTCATGATTGTGAGATTTGGCAAATAGATGTCAAGACCGCCTTCCTTAACGGAAAGTTGGCTGAGGATGTTTACATGGCTCAGCCAGAGGGGTTTGTGAATCCGAAGCAACCAAATAGAGTGTGTAAGCTTGAGAAGTCCATTTATGGACTTAAGCAAGCGTCTCGCAGATGGAATCTTTGCTTCGATGAGAAAGTCAAAGAGTTTGGATTTGTACGAAGCGAAGACGAATCTTGTGTATATGTCAAAGCCAGTGGGAGTATAGTAAGCTTCCTCGTTCTATATGTCGATGACATATTACTCATAGGAAACGATGTCCCGACTCTGCAGGAAGTCAAGTCCTAGCTCGGGAAGTGTTTCGCTATGAAGGACCTCGGAGAGGCTTCTAACATTTTGGGAATAAGGATAGTAAGAGAAAGAAGTAAGAGACTAATTGGACTTAGTCAGAATACTTACTTAGAGAAGGTACTAAAACGTTTTAGTATGGAAAACTCAAAGAAGGGAGAACTACCGATACAAGGAAATGCCAAGTTGAGTAAGACTCAAAGTCCAAGTACCGAAGCTGAAATAGCAGAAATGAGACGAATACCATATGCTTTTGTAGTTGGCTCAATCATGTACGCTATGACTTGTACTCACCCTGATGTAGCCTTTGCTTTGAGCATGGTTAGCAGATATCAAGGGAACCCTGGCAAAGCACATTGGATTGCGGTGAAGAACATCCTTAAGTACCTTCGGAGGACGAAAGAATGGTTCTTAGTCCTTGGAGGGAGTGATGACTTGAAGGTGCGAGGGTATAGTGATGCCAGTTTTCAGACCGATAGGGACAACTACCGTTCGCAGTCGGGCTGGGTCTTTACCCTAAATGGGGGAGCAGTAACTTGGAAGAGTTCCAAGCAAGAAACCGTAGCTGATTCAACGTGCGAATCAGAGTACATCGCAGCGAGCGAAGCGTCGAAGGAGGCAATATGGCTAAAGAACTTCATTGGTGATCTTGGAGTTGTGCCTGCCATAAAGGATCCCATGGAGATTTTCTGTGATAACGAAGGTGCGTCTGCCTTGACCAAGGAACCGAGAGATCATGGTAGATCTCGACATATCGACAGAAAATATCACTTCATTAGACATCATGTAGAAGAAGGACAACTCATAGTTAAGAGGATATCATCAGAAGATAACCCAGCAGATCCGCTTACGAAGGGACTGAGTAGGGTTAAGCACTTGCAGCATGCTAGGAGTATTGGGCTGAAGGATGATATTAGTATAGATTAGATAGTATTTAGAAACATATAATAGATAAATGTAATTAACATTTGATGATTAAATAAAGGAGTTTTATTTATAAGTAAAGTTACTGTCATATGTTAATTGTTTAACTATTGTTTCACTTTGCATGTTTTGACTTCCAGAATAATTGACTTTATTAGGAATAATCGAATTATTCAAATTGTCCACAATCGTTCATATGTTGGAAGTAGATATGAATGAAGATTGTCATGAATTGGTGTGTAGATTGTCTAAATGGTGTTAGACATAACAAGGGTTGCTGCAACGTTCATGAGTGCTTATGAACTGGTTTTGAGCATTGGAACAAACCCGCGCTTGCCGGAATCACTTTATGGAATACAATATAAAAGGTGATCGCAAGACGATAATATCATATAGTCTTAAAACCTAGATATATGGTTTATTATTTGTTAATTGATTGTACATTGATAATGCGAAAACGCATCAGTAACTTGGTGTTATAAAACGCATTGTTGTGTATAGTTGATTAATGAATAAGTAAATGCATATAAGTCGAAGTTTATCTATAAATTTTATCCTAAGAGGGTAGAAGAGATATATTGGCCACTCGATGATTTGATTTGACTTATGTGCCGGGCCCGGTAAGAACTGAATTGATGTGTTTGATTAAGTTCTATGTCGAATAAATCGGAGATCGAGAAATCAAATGCTAGACTAACCATTCCATAGGATTGTCAGCATGATATCTAACAGAGGACTGTACGATCCCTTATCTAAAGGACAAGATTGATTAGATCAGAGTTTGATAGCGTCTTTGAGAGCTACGATTGCAAACCGAATTGTACTTGTATAGTTACTAGACTTATCCAAGTGGGAGACTGTTGGAATAGTGCCTAAGGCTGCAACTATATTAGGCAAGTATTTGACCCGGTTGTGCATGGTCCTTTTGGGTTGCCTTCACCATAGCAACTTGATGGATGATTTGTTAAGAGAGAGTAAATATTATAAGGAATAATATATGGTTATTTGATTAATATAAGTCATAGATTAATTGGAATTAATTTGGTGACTTAAAGAGGTTAATTGAATAAGAGGGTATAAACTGTCAATTGTTTGATAGTTACACTTTAGACTATAAATCCTTATCCATGATAGGATGGACGATTTCTAGGGCTTGGATAAGCCAAAATCGTCCATAGGGTTATCAAGGAAAGGATATGGATCAACTTAAAGTCTAAGTTATCCAATTAGGGTTAAAGTTGTAATCCCTAAGGAGTCTACAAGTATAAATAGACCCTAGGGGTGAGTGAATTCGACACACCATCTAAAGTAGAGATACTCTGGCCGAATTCCTCCCCTCTCCTCTCTCCTAAATCATCTTGTTTGCTATTGGTGTTTGTAAGCCATTAGAGGAGTGACATTTGTGACTCTAGAAGCTCCAAGACAACAAGATCAACAAGGAATCCAAAGGTAAGATTCTAGATCTGTTTCAATGTTGTTATTTAACCTAATTAGCAATTAGAAGTCTTGGATTCAAAGCATGTTTAATTAGAAAGCCTAGATCCGAGCATTAGGGTTTTGCATGCGCACATAGGAAAGTTCTTATGGCTAAAACCCATCAGTCCTTTCTATTTATAGATGTCGAACGCCAACAATGTTGTTGTGAGTTCTTTCACTTTGATGAGCCTTTGTCAAAAGGTCACCTTTGATGGAACGAACTTTAGCGAATGGATAAGATACATTCGCATGATTGCTCACTATGAGGATAAGGAGTATGTCCTCGATGAGAAGCTCGAGAAAATCAACCCCGAAATTGCTACTCCCGCCGAAATCACTGCTTTCGAAACTCACGAGCGTGATGCAATGAAAGTGCATTGCATCATGATCGCGACAATGAACTCCGAATTCCAAAAGTCCTACGAGGACATGTATCCGTACGAAATGCACCAAGACTTATTGGAGAGATACCATCAAAACGCAAGACAAGAGCATTATGAGATTTTCACGAACATGATTTCCGCTAAGATGGGTCATGGAGAGTCTCTTACCGTGCACTTGCAAAAGATGCAAAGGTATGTCGACCGTCTTCCCAAGTTAAATGTTGACTTTGAGGAAGACTTGGCGATCGACGTGGTGCTTCACTCTTTTCCTCCAAGCTACAGTCAATTTAGGATGACCTATCACATGAACAAAGAAGAGGTCACCCTAAGCAAACTCCAAGGTCTCTTGAGGGTCGCTGAGAGCAACTTCAAGGACAAGTCTGTTACACCAACTCCCAATCCGCCTGCTGCTCCTGTCTTGGCAATTAGACAAGGAAGGGGAAAGACGCGGAAGGCTTCATCAAAGAACTATCAAAAGGTTAAAGCCCGAGATGGTGCCTCTTCTAGTGGGACCAAAGTAGATCCCGCTAAGCCCTGCTCTAACCCGAAGGAGGCAGTGTGCCAGCACTGCCACAAGATAGGACATTGGAAGAGAAGCTGCCCGAAGTACCTGCAAGCCATCAAGTAAGGAAAGATCAAGCCATATTTAGCAGGTATATATACAATTAAATCTAATGATTCATCTCACAATACTTCTTGGGTTCTTGATACCGGTTGTGGTTACCACATTTGTTCTAATGTGTAGGGACTAAGAAGAAGTAGAGACGTGGAGCATGGAAGAATAAATCTAATCATGGGGAATAGAAGATCGTCGCCTGTGACCAAGATTGGAGTGTATTCTTTAGTGCTTAGGAATAGTTTATCTTTAGATTTGAACAACTGTTGCTATTCGCCAGAAATGGCTAGAAACATCATTTATTTTCATGGTTTGTTTAGACAATGTTTTAGATTTTCTTTTAATAATGCGAATGGTTCTATTTTAGCTTATCTAAATGGTGTCTTTTACTTTGAAGCTATACCATGTAATGGAATTTATGAAACTGTTATGATTGTTGATAACTTAGGAAATGATGTTTTGTACTTGGATTCTTCCAATAGTATCGATAAGGCATCCTTATGGCATTGTCGTCTTGGACATGTCAACAAGAAACGCATAGCCCAACTCCAAAAGGATGGAGTGTTGGAGTCATTCGACCTTAGGGAAGATGACACATGCGAGTCTTGTTTACTTGGAAAGACGACTAAGTCAACCTTCGCTGGTACGTGCGAAAGGGGTGAGGGTCTATTGGACCTCATACATACCGATGTGTGTGGACCGTTTAGATCTACCACGAAGGATGGTAACCGCTTCTACATGACTTTTACCGATGACTATAGTAGCTATGGGTATATCTACTTAATCAAGCAAAAGTTAGAAACTTTTGAAAAGTTCAAAGAGTTTAAGAATGAAGTGGAGAATCAATTAGGCAGGAAGATCAAGATGCTTCGATCCGATCGAGGAGGAGAGTACCTAAGTCTTGAATTCCACGATTATCTCAAGGAGTGTGGAATAGTTTCACAATTGACGCCACCTAGGACACCACAATTGAATTGTGTCCTATGATGAGTCGTGCTTCACTATTTATCTCTTTTTGGGGGTATGCATTAGAGACTGCCGCCCATATCCTTAACCGAGTCCCTACTAAGAAGGTTCCCAAAACACCTCACGAGATGTGGACGGGGAAAGTTACTTCGTTAGCACATATCAAGGTTTGGGGTTGCGAGGCTTTCGTAAGACGAGATAATCACGACAAACTCGAACCTCGTAGTGAGCGATGTATTTTCATCGGGTACCCGCAGAAATCCTTTGGATATCTCTTCTATAGACCAAAGGACAATGTTGTCTTTGTTGCGAGAAGAGGAGTTTTCCGAGAGCGAGAACTCATAGGTCAAGGAGACAGTGGGAGGCAAATCGATCTTGAAGAGATTCAAAAGTCGATAGATGAAGGAACCTCTACCGCTAGCACTCAACCCGAGGAGGAAACTCCGGTTGAACCGATTGACATATCATTACCTCTTAGACGTTCCGAAAGAGTTAGAGTTCAACCCCAGTTGTATGGTTTTCATATTACTACCGAAGGGGACACGTATATTAGTGATAGTACACTAATATCTCTTGATGAACCTAATAGCTATAAGGAAGCCATGGTAGGCCCGGAGTCTGCGAAATGGAAAGAGGCAATGGATAGCGAGATCCAATCCATGTACGATAACCAAGTTTGGAATTTGGTTGATAATACCGGACGTAAGACCATTGGGTGCAAATGGATCTTGAAGAAGAAGACCGATGTGGATGGAAAGGTACACATGTTTAAAGCACGATTGGTTGTGAAGGGCTTTATTCAAACTCCCAGAGTTGACTATGAAGAGACCTTCTCACCAGTTGCGAAGATAAAATCTATTAGAGTGATGCTAGCTATTGCCGCATTTCATGATTATGAGATTTGGCAAATGGATGTCAAGACCGCTTTCCTTAACGAGAAGTTGGATGAGGATGTTTACATTGTTTAGCCAGAGGGGTTTGTGGATCCGAAGCATCCGAATAGAGTGTGTAAGCTTGAGAAGTCCATTTATGGACTAAAGCAAGCGTCTCGCAGATGGAATCTTTGCTTCGATGAGAAAGTCAAAGAGTTTGGATTTGTACGAAGCGAAGATGAATCGTGTGTATATGTCAAAGCCTGTGGGAGTGTAGTAAGCTTTCTCATTCTATATGTCGATGACTTTTTACTCATAGGAAACGACGTCCCGACTCTGTAGGAGGTTAAGTCCTGGCTCGGGAAGTGCTTCGCTATAAAGGACCTCGGAGAGGCTTCCTATATTTTGGGAATAAGGATAGTAAGAGAAAGAAGTAAGAGACTAGTAGGACTTAGTCAGAACACTTACTTAGAGAAGGTACTAAAACGTTTTAGTATGGAAAACTCGAAGAAGGGAGAATTACCGATACAAAGCAATGCCAAGTTGAGTAAGACTCAAAGTCCGAGTACTGAAGCCGAGATAGCTGAAATGAGCTGAGTTCCATACGCTTCCACAGTTGGCTCAATCATGTACGCTATGACTTGTACTCCCCCTGATGTAGCCTTTGCCTTGAGCATGGTTAGTAGATATCAAGGGAACCCTAGCAGAGCCCATTGGATTGCGGTGAAGAATATCCTTAAGTACCTTCAGAGGACGAATGAATGGTACTTAGCCCTCGGAGGGAGTGATGACTTGAAAGTGCGAGGGTATAGTGACGCCAATTTTCAGACCAACAGGGACAACTACCGTTCGCAGTCGGGCTGGGTCTTTACCCTGAATGGAGGAGCAGTAACTTGGAAAAGTTCCAAGCAGGAAACCGTAGCTGATTCAACGTGTGAATCAGAGTACATTGCAGCGAGCGAAGCGTCGAAGGAGGCAATATGGCTAAAGAACTTCATTGGTGATCTTGGAGTTGTACCTTCCATAAAGGAGCCCATGGAGATTTTCTGTGATAACGAAGGTGCGGTTGCCATGACCAAGGAACCGAGAGATCATGGTAGACCATGACATATCGACATAAAATATCACTTTATTAGACATCGTGTAGAAGAAGGAAAACTTGTAGTGAAGAGGATATCATCAGAAGATAACCCAGCAGATCCGCTTACGAAGGGACTGAGTAGGGTTAAGCATTTGCAACATGCTAGGAGTATTGGGCTGAAGGATGATATTAGCGTAGATAAGATAGTATTAGAAACGTGTAATAGATAAATGTAATTAACATTTGATGATTATATGAAGGAGTTTTATTTATAAGTAATGTTACTATCTTATGTTAATTGTTTTACTATTGTTTCACTTTGCATGTTTTGACTTCCAAAATAATTGAGTTTATTAAGAATAATCGAATTGTTCAAATAGTCCACAATCGTTCATATGTTGGAAGTAGATATGAATAAAGATTGTCATGAATAGGTGTGTAGAGTTTCTAAATGGTGTTAGACATAGCAAAAGATTGCTGCAATGTTCATGAGTGCTTATGAACTAGTTTTGAGCATTGGAACAAACCCGCGCTTGCTGGAATCACCTTATGGAATAAGATAGTAAAAGGTGATTGCAAGACAATAATATCATATAGTCTTAAAACCTAGATGTATGGTTTGTTATTGGTTAATTGATTGTACATTTATAATGCGAAAACGCATTGGTAACTCGATGTTATAAAACACATTGTTGTGTGTAGTTGGTTAATGAATAAGTAGATGCATATAAGTCGAAGTTTATCTGTAAATTTTATCCTTTGAAGGAAAAAGTGATATCTCGGCCACTCGATGATTTGATTTGACTTATGTGCCGGGCCCGGTTAGAACTGAATTAATGTGTTCGATTAAGTTCTATGTCAAATAAATCGGAGATCGAGAAACCAAATGCTAGACTAATCATTCCATTGAATTGTCATCATGATATCTAATAGAGGACTTTACGATCCCTTATCTGAAGGACAAGATTGATTAGATCAGAGTTTGACAGCGTCTTTGAGAGCTATGATTGCAAATCGGAATGTACCTGCGCATATAGTTACTAGACTTATCCAAGTGGGAGACTGTTGGAATAATGTCTAAGGCTGCAACTATATTAGGCAAGTATTTGACCCGATTGTGCATGGTCCTTTTGGGTTGCCTTCACCATAGCAACTTGGTAGGATGATTTATTATGAGAGAATAGATATTATTAATATATTATGAGAATAATATAAGGAATAATAATATAGTTATTTGATTAATATAAGTCATAGATTAATTAGTATTAATTTGGTGACTTAAGGAGATTAATTAAATAAGAGGGTATAAATTGTCAATTATTTGATAGTTAAACTTTACACTGTAAATCCTTATTGGATAGGGGTTGGACGATTTCTAGGCTAGGATAAGCCTCAAAATCGTCCAAGGCATTATCTTGGGAAGGATTTGGATTGCTTTGAGTAATAGTTATCCAACTAGGGTTTGAGTTGTAATCCTTAAGGAGTCTACAAGTATAAATAGACCCCATGGCAAAGGGAATGCGGTACTTGATCAAAAGTAGAGAACCCCTGGCCGAATTCCCTCCTCTCTCCTCTCTCTTAAATCATCCTCTTTGCTAGTTGGTGTTTGTAAGCCATTAGAGGAGTGAAAATTGTGACTCTAAAGCTCCAAGAACAAGAAGATCAAACAAGTGTTTCAAGGTATGATTCTAAATCTGATTTTGTGTTGTTCTTATACCTAATTAGCCATTAGAAGTCTTGGATTCAAAGCATGTCTAATAGAGAAACCTAGATCCGAGCATTAGGGTTTGTATGCGCACTTAGGAATGTTCTTATGTACAAAACCCATCAGTAAATAATGTTGTTGGTGTTGGATAAGGTGTCTAAGTCCATAACTATTTCTGGTATGTACTTGACCCAACCCGGCATGGTCCATTTGGGTTGCATGGCACCATGCAATTTGGATAGACTAAATGAGAGAAATAACACATTAGGGTTTACATGGTGTCATCCAACCCATATGTATCTAGCTCTAAAGATTAACAGTTATATTAGTGTGGGTATTCTAAGTGCTTAGACTCAGATAATTTATAATGTCTCTCTAAAAACCCTTAACTAAAAAGTAAGTGAATAACTCTCAACCCTAACTTAATTGTGATTAAGTCACTAGGCATAATAAATTTCATTGTATAAAGTTTGTAAAAGCCGACTATGCTTGGTATGTATGTAAAAGTGTAATGTACTCGCTTTTATAAAAATGTATGTTTCAAAGTAATGAACATATGTATATGCATAAACTGTATGTATTTAAACATATAAATATACATGAATAGTAATAGCTTGAATCGTTCAAATACTACAAAGTTTTATAAAGTGCTTGTTATAATATACAATATCACATAAAAATCATATATTTTTGTACCGTGTAGCATTTGTTGTGTGGACAAGTTATTTCACAATAAAATAACCATAATACATATACGAAAAGTTTATACTAGTTTATTTGTAACAATATGTTAAATTTTTAAATAACATGTTTTTTATAAACTAGATTTATTGTATTTTCGCATAAAGGGTAATGTATTTGTAAAAACAAGGTATATAGGTAAATGAATCCCCTCCACCCCCACCCCCGAAATAATTGAAAATATTAAACAAGGGTCGTAAACACTCACCCTTGAAGCGTGAGTTCTATTTCTTTGAATTCGGTTTCCTTTGAGAAACCGCAAATCAACAATTCTTGAACTTTAAAGTACTTTCAAGTCCGTTTCGTAACAAATTTATACTATCGGGGGTTGATTTGTAATTTCACTAAGGTATAGGGGTTGTTTGATAATTTAATTAACCAATATAGGACTGCTTTGGTAAAAATCATTCAAGGGAGGGGCTGAAATGGTTATTTTTATTCCAAGTTTGAAGATTGGGATTTATTCTATTAAAATTAACAAAGGAGGGGCCTTTTTGAAGAAATGGCTCCCATATTTGTGGATTGGGACTCATTTCGAATAAATATCTAAATAAGGGCGTAATTTGGTTATTTCATCAAAGTTGAATGAAATTAGGGTTTTTATGAAAAGGAATCTCATGGACGGACCATTTTTGATTAATGGCCCAAACTTAAATTAATTTAGGGCTTTTACGCCCCATCTTTTGTTCGATCATTCATACAGATGGAAAAAAATGAACGGATTAAGAAGGGATGGAGCAGATGAACGAAGGCTTGCAGCAATGAAGAAGGAGCACGAAGGCTTGCAGCAGATAATCCGAATCCCTTGCTGATCGAGAAGAGGGAGGCGTTTCCAGGTCGACGAGGCCGAAGAACGACGATGGGAAGAAGTAGAGAAGCTGCTTTGAAGTTGGCTAAAGGGAGTGGAAATCGAGGTGGAAGAGAACGATGCGAAGGGAGATGCGAAGGAAAAATAAGGTCCGAAGGGGTCCGATCGGCAATCATACGTCGCAGGTGGTTGCTTCGGTGGTTTAGTTGTTGCAGACCCGTCAAGAGGGGAATCAGCCGACGATCCTCCTAGGCCTTCTTGAATCTGTCGCCGACAGTAAACGTAAGGGTCTTCGGTGTTATCCTAGTCGATTTCTTCTCTCTCTCTCTCTCTCTCTCTCTCTCTCTCTTTTGTGTGTGTGTGTGTTGCTGAATAAGAATGTTGAAGAGAACGGGGGATTTTTGGTTTCACATTTGACAGGGGAAGGGTGAAGTACGGAGGTGGAGTCAAGGATGGCAGGTGACGGTTGGTTTGGGGGATCGGAAGAGGGTTGTTGCCTTCATGTTGTGTTCCTGCCAGCTTCAGAGAGATCGAGTGTTAGGGATTTTTGGTTCTCTTTACAGTGTCCAAATTTCTCCTCCAAGATACAATGATCAGATTTGATTTTGTGAATGTAGGAGTATTTGTTGATCTATTATCAGATTTTGGGAAAAAAAAACAAGGGAGTATTGATTGTACTTTAATAATTTTGGAAGGATTTTTGGTTATAAATTTTGGTTAAACTTGTAGTGTTCATTTTAGCCAAGGATACACTTTTTGAATGGTACTAGTTATACACGCATATATGAGTAATTTGATAATAAGATGCATATCATACATGTGTTTGTGTATGTATTTCTTTTGTTTAATTATTTATGTATTTGTTTGGTTTAGTATGTATTATTGCTCGTTTTCCTGTGGTATATACATATATGTATATTTAAGTTTTTTCCAAATCATTTCTTGATAAATATAATCTGATTCCTTTTATCATGAGTTTGTTACTTAATTTAGGTATTATATATATATAAATTTAAACTCATATGTAGAAAATGTGAAATTATTAATTTCTTAAACCTTGGTCTCTTAAATTTAGAATCGACACATATATAATGTATATTTCTAAATATTTAATCGACCACATGTTTTTAATTATCACATATGTCCCATACTCTATACATACATATATATAATTTATGATTGGATTGTTTTCATCATTAAAATCCCCAACAACCGGTTTGGATTCTTACATTTTTCCGGAATACATTACCAGTAATACAAATCATGTTGACATCAGTAGTTTAAGGTTTCACGATTAATAAATTTGAAAATGTTTGATTTTTCAACTTTTGAAAATATTTTTACTAAAAATATTTCAAATATGAAAATAAATATTATGCAATAGCCTGAGTCCAAAAATGCTTTCGGTATTTCCATTTGAGGCGTGCAAGTTCCTCAATGGATAGAAACGGTTTTAGCATCATTAAGAAAATCAGTATTATACTGGTTTTAGATTCCTAAAACGGTCGTATCTTTTGTATACGAACTCCGTTTTGGACGTTCTTTATATTTTCGGAAACGGGGAAACATGTACTATAAGAACGGAGTGTTTATATTGCTCACAGCTTCTTAGTATGAATTTTCAATTTTTCGGATGCATTAATTGTGGTTGCAGTTTGAGTTGTCTGATTCGCTTGCTAGTTTACACATTTGGAAGTAAGATACCACCTTATATCTTATAATAGATTAAATGAACTCATTTATTTCACATAAGATGAACTAAAACTTAATGAATAAAAATACAAAGAGATTTACTGTGAACGTGACCGTTCAGAGTGTTTGACCTGAATTATGGGATGTCACAAATTAGCATTTGGCACACAAACAAAAGTTGTCCGGAAATTTGTCTAGTTTCCGGAAGATTTTGAATCTCGTCAATCGGAGTTACGAGTCATGAGATATGGCCAAAATACTGACGATGGGTCAAGCCATCCAACAACATCCTTCTTGTATATTTTTCAGCTCCAGTCCTCTAACTTCCAGCTTTTTTTTCAGATTTGGCCATTTTTCTTCAAGAATATCAATTTTTGCTGCAAAATGTAATTGTACTCAATAAGTATAAATTATCTTTGTATTTACCCAAAATATAGCTTTAAAATTGTTGGATTAGTGTCTAAGCCTATAACTATATTTGGTATGTACTTGACCCGGTTGTGCATGGTGCTTTTGAGTTGCCTTCAACAAAGCAACTTGACAATGTAACTTAAGGAGAGAGAGAGAGAGAGAGAATATTATGGTTTATTAATATATTATAAGAATAATGTATTAAAGGAGAAATCATATTTATTTAACTAGTATTTGTCATAAATTAATTAGGAATTAATTTGGTGACTAAAAGAGGTTAATTAAATAAAGGGGTATAAACCGTCAAATGTATGATAGTTAAGTTTTGAGCTAAGGAAACCTAATGGACTATAGGGGGAACGAAATTATGATGTGGATTCATGATATTTTCATACAAGGCCTCATTCCAGAAGATTCCTTGGGCTGCTTGGTGGCTAAGCTGTCCAAAGGGTTTAGATTGAAACCCTAGTTGCCTGTAGTATAAATAAGACCCCTAGGATATGAAAATTTGCTACACTTGATTCCAAGAGAACCCTAGGGCCGATTTTAGCATCTCTCACCCTCTCTTATATTGCCTTCTTGCTTGTGGGGTTTGTGAACCATTAGAGGAGTTACAATTGTGACTCTAAGCTCAAGATCAAGAAGACTACAAGGATTTCAAGCTATTTGATAGAGGTAAACACCTAGATCTGTCCTTATGATGTTAATTTCGAACTATATATGATAGATCTAGGGTTGCAAGTCTTGGATTCAGAGCATGTACAATAGAGAAACCTAGATCCAAGCATTAAGGTTTGTATGAGCACATAGGATTGTTCTTATGCTTAAAACCCATCAGTAGTATAAGAGACATGATTGGTTTCAATTGTATATGATTCTTTAACTGTTTGCTTGCTGAAAATCGTTTTTCTTGCCTCTACTGACTCAACTCGGCGAGCCAGTATCTGGACTCGATGAGTTGGCCCTACTCGGCGAGTCGAGGTCTAACTCGGCGAGTTTGCGCGTCAGGTAGAGGATATTTCAAGATTTTGTTGCTGTTTTGTCATGGGATTAACGCCTAAATCATTTTTTGAAGATAAAATCTGAATTTTATTGTATTCAAATGATTATCCCTGCCAAAAAAATAGATAATTTCAAATCTTTTGAATATTAGCTGTTTATATGATAAATATGGATTATTTAAAGTTATTTGATAATTATCTTATGACTAAAATAGGATTAGGTCAAATATAGATAATTATGTAATTAATTGTTTAATTTAAATTATTTGTTATTTGATCCCTTGTGTTTTCAAAAGTCTAAAAACTTGCCCTCAAATTTTGAAATTTAAATTTCAAACCCTTAGAATTTTACTAGTTTAAAATTCAATCTTATACTATTATATTATTACAAGCTTAATATATATATATATATATATATATATATATATATATATATATATATATATATATATATATATATATATATATATATATATATATAATTTAAGATGCTAGTCTTACCGTTAGTAGACCTCATTCACAAAGCCGGTCTATAAGGGCGTTATAAGGTTGTTGCCTATAAAATGACGCTTAATGGGTGTACACTCACACCCACCGCTTGCTTGACTGGTAGAGGGTCGTTAGCCGAACGGGTAGGATAGGACAATCCTCTCCTCATTAAAAGTATAATGTAAGATACAAAGTAACTAAAATGTTTTTACAAATTCCCAATCTTAGTTACTTTAGGGAAAAATGTGAAAATGATGCTATTCCATTGAATTACACTTTGTACCCTTGTCAAACGTTAGTGGAGTGTGCATGGTTAACCGGCACACTAATTTGGGATTGACATTGGTGGTAAAGGGTGGCTCGATGTTTATCATAGATCAATGGAGTGTGCATGGTTAACTGGCACATTGATTAGGTGATAGAGACATTGAGTGCACCATGTTGATTCGCATGGTTATTCACAACTTGTTTGCGACCCTTGGCATCCGAGTCGCAAATTTGAAGTGCATATCAAGATTTAAACACACCATTGAAAAGTCTATTGAATCTCAAGGATCTGGGAGTTTTCAATACATTTAAAACTTAAATCTATTTTTCGTTTTTCATGGTGAGAAATAGTGAATCGTCATTCACTTACCTTCAAATTATTTACTTTTAGAGTACGACATCCATTTCTAAGTTCTAAATAATGTTGTTGGTGTTGGATAAGGTGTCTAAGTCCATAACTATTTCTGGTATGTACTTGACTCGACCCGGCATGGTCCATTTGGGTTGCATGGCACCATGCATTTGGATAGACTAAATGAGAGAGAAATAACACATTAGGGTTTACATGGTGTCATGCAACCCATATGTATCTAGCTCTGAAGATTTATAGTTATATTAGTGTGGGTATTCTAAGTGTTTATACTCAGCTAATTAATAATGTCTCTCTAAAAACCCTTAACTAAAAAGTAAGTGAATAACTATCAGCCCTAACTTAATTGTGACTAAGTCCGAAGGCATAATCAATTTCATTGTATAAAGTTTGTAAATGCCGACTATGCTTGGTATGTATGTAAAAGTGTAATGTACTCGCTTTTATAAAGATGTGTGTTTCAAAGTAATGAACATATGTATATGCATAAATTGTATGTATTTAAACATATAAATATACATGAATAGTAATAGCTTGAATCGTTCAAATACTACAAAGTTTTATAAAGTGCTTGTTATAATATACAACATCACATAAAAGTCATATATTTTTGTATCGTGCAGCATTTGTTGTATGGATAAGTTATTTCACAATAAAATAACCATAATACATATACGAAAAGTTTATACTAGTTTAGTTGTAACAATATGTTAAATTTTTAAATAACATGTTTTTTATAAACTAGATTTATTGTATTTTCGCATAAAGGGTAATGTTTTTGTAAAAACAAGGTATATAGGCACACGAATCCCCTCCACCCCCCACCCCCGAAATAATTCAAAATATTAAACATGGGTCGTAAACACTCACCCTTGAAGCGTGAGTTCTATTTGTTTGAATTCGGTTTCTTTTGAGAAACCGCAAATCAACAATTCTTGAACTTTAAAGTACTTTCAAGTCCGTTTAGTAACAAATTTATACTATTGGGGGTTGATTTGTAATTTCACTAAGGTATAGGGATTGTTTGATAATTTAATTAACCAAAATAGGACTGCTTTGGTAAAAATCTTTCAAGGGAGGGGCTGAAATGGTTATTTTTATTCCAAGTTTGAAGATTGGGATTTATTCTATTAAAAATAACAAAGGAGGGGCCTTTTTGAATAAATGGCTCCCATATTTGTGGATTGGGACTCATTTCGAATAAATATCTAAATAAGGGCGTAATTTGGTTATTTCATCAAAGTTGAATGAAATTAGGGTTTTTATGAAAAGGAATCTCATGGACGGACCATTTTTGATTAATGGCCCAAACTTAAATTAATTTAGGGCTTTTACGCCGCATCTTTTGTTCGATCATTCATACAGATGGAAAAAAATGAACGGATTAAGAAGGGACGGAGCAGATGAACGAAGGCTTGCAGCAATGAAGAAGGAGCATGAAGGCTTGCAGAGCAGATAATCCGGATCCCTTGCTGGTCGAGAAGAGGGAGGCGTTTCCAGGTCGACGAGGCCGAAGAACGACGATGGGAAGAAGCAGCGAAGCTGCTTTGAAGTTGGCTAAAGGGAGTGGAAATCGAGGTGTAAGAGAACGATACGAAGGGAAATGCGAGGGACAAATGAGGCCCGAAGGGGTCCGATCGACAATCATACGTCGCAGGTGGTTGCTTCGGTGGTTTAGTTGTTGCAGACCCGTCAGGAGGGGAATCAGCCGACGATCCTCCTAGGCCTTCTTGAATCTGTCGCCAACAGTAAACGTAAGGGTCTTCGGTGTTACTCTAGACGATTTCTTCTCTCTCTCTCTCTCTCTCTCTCTCTCTCTCTCTTTTGTGTGTGTGTGTGTTCCTGAATAAGAATGTTGAAGAGAACGGGGGATTTTTGGTTTGACATTTGACAGGGGAATTGGGAAGTACGGAGGTGGAGTCAAGGATGGCAGGTGATGGTTGGTTTGGGAGATCGGAAGAGGGTTGTTGCCCTCATGCTGTGTTACTGCCAGCTTGAGATCGAGTGTTAGGGATTTTTGGTTGTCTTTACAGTGTCCAAATTTCTCCTCCAAGATACAATGATCAGATTGGATTTTGTGAATGTAGGAGTATTTGTTGATCTATTATCAGATTTTGGGAAAAAAAATAAGGGAGTGTTGATTGTACTTTAATAATTTTGGAAGGATTTTTTGTTATAAATTTTGGTTAAACTTGTAGGGTTCATTTTAGCCAAGGATACACTTTTTGAATGGTACTAGTTATACACGCATATATGAGTAATTTGATAATAAGATGCATATCATACATGTGTTTGTGTATGTATTTGTTTTGTTTAATTATTTATGTATTTGTTTGGTTTAGTATGTATTATTGCTTGTTTTCCTCTGGTATATACATATATGTACATTTAAGTTTTTTCCAAATCATTTCTTGATAAATATAATCTGTTTTCTTTTATCATGAGTTTGTTACTTAATTTAGGTATTACATATATATAAATTTAAACTCATATGTAGAAAATGTGAAATTATTAATTTCTTAAACCTTCGTCTCTTAAATTTAGAATTGACATATATATAATGTATATTTCTAAATATTTAATCAACCACATGTAATTAATTATGACATATGTCCCATACTATATATATATATATATATATATATATATATATATATATATATATATATATATATATATATATATATATAGCCGTTCACGAATTTTATGATTGGATTGTTTTCATCATAAAAATCCCCAACAACCGGTTTGGATTCTAACATTTTTCCAGAATACATTACCAGTAATAGAAATCATGTTGAAATCAATAGTTTAAGGTTTCACGATTAATAAATTTGAAAACGTTTGATATTTCAACTTTTGAAAATATTTTTACTAAAAATATTTCAAATATGAAATTAAATATTTTGCTATAGCCTGAATCCAAAAATGCTTTCGGTATTTCCATTTGAGGCATGCAAGTCCCTCAATGGATAGAAACGGTTTTAGCGTCATTAAGAAAATCAGTATTATATTGGTTTTAGATTCCTAAAACGGTCGTATCTTTTGCATACGAACTCCTTTTTGGACGTTCTCTATATTTTCGGAAACGGGGAAACATGTACTACAAGAACGGATTGTTTATATTGCTCATAGCTTCTTAATATGAATTTTCAATTTTTCAGACGCATTAATTATGGTTGCAGTTTGAGTTGTCTGATTCGCTTGCTAGTTTACACATTTGGAAGTAAGATACCACCTTATATCTTATAATAGATTAAATGAACTCATTTATTTCACATAAGATGAACTAAAACTTAATGAATAAAAATACAAAGAGATTTACTGTGAACGTGACCGTTCAGAGTGTTTGACCTGAATTATGGGATGTCACAAATTAGCATTTGGCACACAAACAAAAGTTGTCCGGAAATTTGTCTAGTTTCCGGAAGATTTTGAATCTCGTCAATCGGAGTTACGAGTCATGAGATATGGCCAAAATACTGACGATGGGTCATGCCGTCCAACAACATCCTTCTTGTATATTTTTCAGCTCCAGTCCTCTAACTTCCAGCTTTTGTTCAGATTTGGCCATTTTTCTTCAAGAATATCAATTTTTGCTGCAAAATGTAATTGTACTCAATAAGTATAAATTATCTTTGTATTTACCCAATATATATCTTTAAAATTGTTGGACTAGTGTCTAAGCCCGTAACTATATTTGGTATGTACTTGACCCGGTTGTGCATGGTCCTTTTGGGTTGCCTTCACCAAAGCAACTTAAGGAGAGAGAGAGAGAGAGAGAAAGAAAGAGAGAGAGAATATTATGGTTTATTAATATATTATAAGAATAATGTATTAAAGGAGAAATCATATTTATTTAACTAGTATTTGTCATAAATTAATTAGGAATTAATTTGGTGGCTAAAAGAGGTTAATTAAATAAAGGGGTATAAACCGTCAAATGTATGATAGTTAAGTTTTGAGCTAAGGAAACCTAATGGACTATAGGGGGAACGAAATTATGATGGGGATCCATGATATTTTCGTACAAGGCCTTATTCCAGAAGATTCCTTGGGCTGTTTGTTGGCTAAGCTGTCCATTAGGGTTTAGATTGAAACCCTAGCAGCCTGTAGTATAAATAAGACCCCTAGGCTATAAAAATTTGCTACACTTGATTCCAAGAGAGCCCTTTGACCGATTTTAGCTTCTCTTACCCTTTCTTATATTGCCTTCTTGCTTGTGGGGTTTGTGAACCATTAGAGGAGTTACAATTGTGACTCTAAGCTCAAGATCAAGAAGACTACAAGGATTTCAAGCTATTTGATAGAGGTAAACACTTAGATCTGTCCTTATGATGTTAATTTCGAACTTTATATGATAGATCTAGGGTTGCAAGTCTTGGATTCAGAGAATGTACAATAGAGAAACCTAGATCCAAACATTAAGGTTTGTATGAGCACATAGGATTGTTCTTATGCTTAAAACCCATCAGTGGTATAAGAGACATGATTGGTTTCAATTGTATATGATTCTTTAACTGTTTGCTTGCTGAAAATCATTTTTCTTGCCTCTACTGACTCAACTCGACGAGCCAGTATCTGGACTCGACGAGTTGGCCCTACTCAGCGAGTCCAGGTCTAACTCGGCGAGTCTGTGCGTCAGGTAGAGGATATTTCAAGATTTTGTTGTTGTTTTGTCATGGGATTAACGCCTAAATCATTTTTTGAAGATAAAATCTGAATTTTATTGTATTCAAATGATTATCCCTGCCAAAAAAATAGATAATTTCAAATCTTTTGAATATTAGTTGTTTATATGATAAATATGGATTATTTAAAGTTATTTGATAATTATCTTATGACTAAAATAGGATTAGGTCAAATATAGATAATTATGTAATTAGTTATTTAATTTAAATTATTTGTTATTTGATCCCTTGTGTTTTCAAAAGTCTAAAAACTTGCCCTCAAATTTTGAAATTTAAATTTCAAACCCTTAGAATTTTACTAGTTTAAAATTCAATCTTATACTATTATATTATTATAAGCTTAATATATGTATATATATATATATATATATATATATATATATATATATATATATATATAATTTAATGTCACACCCCCAAACCAAGGATGGCGGAAACGTCCGGGGGTGGAGGACTTCATGTATAGCAATATAACCACAATTTCAATAGTAATTCAAGCAAACACAACCAACATATATATAATTGAAAAAGTTACATCATTTGTATGAATTACATGTTTCAAAATCAATTACAATATGTTGTCAAAATATGAAAAGTTTGACGCCTTAACGTCCCATCCTCAAAAGCACTTGATAACCTGATTAGTGTTTTCCTGTGAATACAAGTTGTTTGAAAAGTGTCAACACAAAGGTTGGTGAGTTCATAAGCTTTTATTAATAAACTTAGTAGAAGTATTTCACATGTAAATGTCGCATTTGTTTCAGAAAAATCCGATATTTCCCTTGAAATCCGAGAAATGTAGCCTTATAACCAAAGACTAGAGTGTATGAGAAATCATCGTTTCTTAGTAAAAATGTTGTGGAAAGTAAATTTCTTTTATCAACCTAAAACCTACTTCGGTTTTATGAAACCCCGTAAACTTCACGAATTGTTATCCCCCTAAGTGAGTCGGTATAATCATACTGTGACTATGTGAACCTGCCACGACGTTTCTCAGGCGTCGCGAAAATGAAATGACATTTGTCACCCGTAGACCTGCAGGTCCCACTGTAGCTAGCAGCAAGGTGTGGGGTGTCAAACCCAATATAGATCTATATACAAGTATCACGTTCTCCCTCAAGGAGATTCTGATTATAACTACCAGGAATTATATCCCGCACTCGGACGTACGGGGAGAGAGAGAGAGTCTCACAACATAGGTTAACAAGTTTACGTGAAATGTGTGTGAATATAAATCTTTCTTGTATGGTTGTACCCTTTTTTTTGTACGAGTGCGTTGAGTGATGTATCATAAACTATACCTATTATAGTTTATCTAAAATGTATGTAATATGTATGAATTCTTTTATGGAAATGTATTAGTATCGTGAATTTATCAAACTATACTTTTTATAGTCTAATAATACGTGTTCCAAAATGAATGAATAATATTTAATATTTAATATGAATGTCTTAGTTTCAGTTCATAATGATAAACTAACAAGGAAACACATACAATACTAAAATTTATGATTATACACCTTGCTCAACATAATACAAAGTGTTATGATATTTACATGCTGTTGGCAAAATTTAGCAATTCTGCCCTGTTTTGGAAAAATCATAGAAAAATCATACGAAGTCGAAAACTAGATCCGTAAATTCTGAGAGTTCACAAAATGTGTCTAGTTTGCTCATAATTTTTATCACAAATTAATATGACCTCTAACTTGGGTGAAAAAGTCCATAATCACAGACTGGTCCGGATTGTTGTTTGAAATGATAGGCAGTTTTGTAAAAATCACCATAAATTGTAGAAAAATCGTATGGAGATGTGCAAGTATCCATTTTAAAGCTAAAAACTTGAACTATTTGCACCTTGTACAGTTTTGAAAACAAAAATGTTTAAGATGCCCAAAACAGTCCGTGAATGGAGTTGAACTTTTCTGATGAAGGCTGTTAGAAAAATTTAGCTATGTTCCTAGTGTTTTAACTTGTATCCCCCCCCCCCTGAAAACTTGAGAAAACATGAAAATGTAGGGGTATGAACTCACCTTGAGTGATTTCAGTAGATGATTGTTGAAGAATGGAAGTGTTTAATTCAAGAACACTTGGAGATGCCTTGAAGGTTTTCGAGAATCTAACATCATAGTTAGGGAGTTTGTGTAAGCAACCAAAGATTTGAGTAGAATGAAGTGAAATAGTAATAGGGAGGATGAATTTTTTTACTTACTAAGTGTGGAAGAACACTTGAAATCAGCCTTGGATCTCGAAAATTTGTGTAGAAGAGTTTGAGAGAAAAAGTGGTGTTTGTTACTTAGTGGAATGAGAGAAATGAGAGAAAATGAGGAGTGTGGTTGTTTGTTCCAGCTCAAAAACGTGGGAGTGAGTGAAATTTGAGTGTAAGGGAACATTGAAGTGACATAGGTAAGGTGGGGAGGTATGGCTGGTCATAGAGTGGGTGTGGGGTGGTTGCTTGTGTCATAAGTTAAGGCAAAGTCAACACTCTACCTTAAATAAATCCCCCATTAGATCTTTATTATTTAATTAATGATTTTTATAAAAATATGTTTAAATTATGAATATTTAGAGTTTATTATGTTAAAATAAAATTTCTGGAGAAAATCCCGCTTTAAAATCACGAAAAACGGGCTTAAAATGTTAAAAATATCAAAAATGGGCTGAAAATGACAAAATTGCGAAATCTGGCCGAGGCTCGGCCCTCTTATGCTGAACCGAGAGAGAGAGGGAGGCGGAACCGAGAGGAGAGGAGAAAGAGGGAAGGAACCGAGAGTACGAAGAGACAGAGAGGAGAGAGTAGGAACAGAGCGCGCGAGAGACAGAGGGGAGGGAAGGGAACCGAGAGTGCGGCGCGAACAGGGAGGCGGAGTTAGCGAACAGAGAGGCTGAATAGCGAACAGAGACCGAGAGGAGCAGAGCTTGAGCGACAGAGGCAGAGACTCGGTCTCTGGTCTCTTAGCCACCAGAGGCTCGGTCTCTGGTCTCTAAGCCACCAGAGGCTCGGTCTCTGGTCTCTTAGCCACCAGAGGCTCGGTCTCTGGTCTCTTAGCCACCAGAGGCTCGGTCTCTGGTCCTAAGAGGCCTCTCACTCCGGTTTCGGTTCCTAAAGCCTATTTTTCTCGTTTTCGCCCCGTTTCAAGCCGTTTTTGACCCGGTTAAGGGCCGGAATGACCCGAATGATTCCAAAAAGTCGCGGGAAACTTTTGAGAGAGATTTGGGAGAGATTTCTCACACTTGGAGAGATTTGGGAGAGATTTGACATTCTTGGAGAGATTTCTCATACAAAGAGATATTTGAGAGAGGTTTCACATACTTGGAGAGATTTGGGAGAGATTTGACATTCTTGGAGAGATTTTTCATACGAAGGGATATTTGAGAGAGATTTCACATACTTGGAGAGATTTAGGAGAGATTTGACATTCTTGGAGAGATTCCTCATACAGAGAGATATTTGAGAGAGGTTTCCCATACTTGGAGAGATTTAGGAGAGATTTGACATTCTTGGAGAGATTTCTCATACAGAGAGATATATGAGAGAGGTTTCCCATACTTGGAGAGATTTAGGAGAGATTTGACATTCTTGGAGAGATTTCTCATACAGAGAGATATTTGAGAGAGATTTCACATACTTGGAGAGATTTAGGAGAGATTTGACATTCTTGGAGAGATTCCTCATACAGAGAGATATTTGAGAGAGGTTTCCCATACTTGGAGAGATTTAGGAGAGATTTGACATTCTTGGAGAGATTCCTCATACAGAGAGGTATTTGAGAGAGGTTTCTAGTGTGGCATTTGTGAGTGTTTGGTTCCGTAATGCGAGTCTCTTGAGCCCGTTAAGTCATGATTAAGGATCCCACACACTTCGAATGAGCATGCAACATGGTTTTCATCAGTTTAATTCACTGATTAGTACTAAGGCTTAGGAAATTTTTAACACAAAACTTTTCTCTAGTGATGTTTTCCCATTAATATAGCAAGTTATACAGTACGAACATAACACAAATCCTAATACCCAAGGTTTAATAGAGTTGACCGGCTTGACTTGATGATTTGACTTGGCTCAAGATTGACGATTGTCACATTTAAGATGCTAGTCTTACCGTTAGTAGACCACATTCACAAAGCCGGTCTATAAGGTCGTTATAAGGTTGTTGCCTATAAAATGACGCTTAATGGGTGTACACTCACACCCACCGCTTGCTTGACTGGTAGAGGGTCGTTAGCCGAACGGGTAGGATAGGGCAATCCTCTCCTCATTAAAAGTATAATGTAAGATACAAAGTAACTACAATGTTTTTACAAATTCCCAATCTTAGTTACTTTAGGGAAAATGTGAAAATGATGCTCTTCCATTGAATTACACTTTGTACCCTTGTCAAACGTTACTGGAGTGTGCATGGTTAACCGGCACACTAATTTGGGATTGACATTGGTGGCAAAGGGTGGTTCGATGTTTATCATAGATCAATGGAGCGTGCGTGGTTAACCGGCACATTGATTAGGTGATAGAGACATTGAGTGCACCATGTTGATTCACATGGTTATTCACAACTTGTTTGCGACCCTTGGCATCCGAATCGCAAATTTGAAGTGCATATCGAGATTTAAACATACCATTGAAAAGTTCAATGAATCTCAAGGATCTAGGAGCATTCAATACATTTAAAACATAAATCTATTTTTTGTTTTTCATGGTGAGAATTAGTGAATCGTCATTCACTTACCTTCAAATTATTTACTTTTAGAGTATGACATCCCTTTCTAAGTTGTAAATAATGTTGTTGGTGTTGAATAAGGTGTCTAAGTCCATAACTATTTCTGGTATGTACTTGACCCGACCCGGCATGGTCCATTTGGGTTGCATGGCACCATGCAATTGGATAGACTAAATGAGAGAAATAACACATTAGTTTGATCAAGAATTAATTTAGAATTAATTAAGTGATCAAAAGATAACTAATTAAATATATGGGTTGATTATGTAAATCATCCATATCTTGTATAGTGGGCTAAGATGCTCCATAAATTATCAAATTGGGTTCTAGCCATAGGATGCTCCATGGGAGTTACAAACCCATGGGTCATGGAAATGAAGAGTCATGACACATTAGGGTTTACATGGTGTAACCCTAGATGTGTCAACACTATATAAGAATCCCATTCTCCACGAAAATCGGCTAGATATATGAAACAAGAGGGCTAGGCCGATTTCAAGAAGTGTGCATTCTCTCAAAAGTCTTTCCAAGAACATTTGGTGTTGTGTGAAGCATTTGAGGCATCACACTTGGGGTGCTAGGCTCACAAGGTTTCAAGGAACATAAGCAACAACAAGGTAAGTTATTCTATCTTTCATTCAAGTTAAAAATTCTTCCCCATGTATGCTAGATAGGAATATAACCTTGGAATTCAACTTTGCATGATAATTAGAAAAACATAGATCCAAGGTTATTAAGGTTGCAAGTACACTTCAGAAGTGTTAGAATGCTCAAAACGCATCAGTGGTATCAGAGCCTAGGCTTGTTTGTTTGTTATTTGTGCTAAAAAGTTGAAAAAAGTCGAAAAACTTGCTGTCTGACTGCCGGACTCGTCGAGTCCATGGGGGCTCGTCGAGTTCACTTGTATCTTCAACCTACTCGTCAAGTAGGTTGATGCACTCGGCGAGTAGGGTCGACATAGTGCAGATTTTCGACTTTAGTTGCTGGAAATGGATTAGAAACATTACCCTAAACTGTTTTGATACTTGAAAACTTGTTTTAGATGGTGTAATGTCTTTGCTAATTCATTTACAACAACTAGTTATCAAAATTACAAAGTTTTAAGTGTAATTTTGATTTATGAAAGTGTTCATATTCATGTTCTTGTTCTTATGATGTTTAGATGATCATAGGAATTATTTGTAACCTATGTGGTAGATTAATTCTTGATCATAATGTGTTTTAATGGAGTCCATAACTTGTCCTCAAGTTATGGAAACCCAAGAGTCACACTTGAATTAAAACCATTAAAAGAACACAAGAGTTAGAAAAATGAAGAGTCTTCATTTTTGTTACTCTATTAAACTCATAAGTTACAAGAAATGAAAAGTTTTGAAAGTTTACAAAACTTGCCCTCAAGTTTTGGAACAAGTAAAGTCATGTTAAAACTTTAGTTCCAACCCTTAGAATTTTAAAAGTTAAAATTCAACCCTTATACTTATATTATTATAATTTAATAATTATATATATATATATATATATATATATATATATATATATATATATATATATATATATATATATATATATATATATATATAAGAACAAAGTCGTCTTACCGCTAGTACGCCTCATTCATGAAGTCGGTCTATAAGGTGGGTATAAGGTTGTTGCCTATAAAATGGCAACTTAATGGGTGTCCACTCTCACCCACCGCTCGCTTGACTGGTGGAGGATCGTTAGCCGAACGAGTAAGACAAGGACTTATAAATTCTCATTAAAAGTATGATGAATATTATAAAGTAACTAAATGTTTATTAAATTCCCAATCTTAGTTACTTTAGGAAAAATGTGAATAAGGTGCTAATCCATGAAATTACACTTTACGCTTTGTTTAAGTCGTTGGTGGAGCGTGTGTGGTTAACCGGCACACTAACTTGGACTTAACAAGGTAGGTAAAGGGTAACTTAAGGTTTATTATAGTATCGGTGGAGCATGTGTGGTTTACCGGCACATCGATTGAGTGATAAACTTTAAGGGTACCAAGTGATTTGCATGGTTACTTCACACCTCGTTTTGTGATCCTCGGTATCCCAATCACAAAACTTGGAGGGCACACTCGAGATTGAAACATGCCTTTGAAAAGTTCATTGAATCTCAAAGAATCTAGGAATTTCTAAGAACCAATCAAAAACCTAATATCTAATATTTCGGTTTTCGTGGTGGAAATTGGTGAATCGTCATTCACCTACCTTTCAAATATATTATAGCTTGGATTACGACATACCTCTTCTAAGTTATAATATATTGTGATTGGATCCTAGCCTTAATATTACATTTGGGTGTTTATTTAAGGACTCTCTTAATATCTAAACTAATCTTGTCCTCTTCCTTCAGATGTATTCAAACAATGCTGCTTCTGGCTCTAATCCTAATGGCTCCTTTACCCTTATGAACTTGTGTGGGAAAGTCACTTTTGATGGATCCAACTTCAATAAGTGGATCAGAAACATCAGGATGATTACCCGCTACGAGGACAAAGAATATGTCCTTGACAAGGAGCTTAAGGAGATTGATGAGACCACTGCAACTCCTTAGGAAATCACTGACTTTTAGGCACATGAAAGGGATGCTACGAAAGTGGCATGCATCATGATGGCCACGATGACAGCGGAACTCCAAAAGTCCTATGAGGATTTCTACCCTTATGAAGTGCACCAAGATTTGATGGAAATATACCATCAGAGTGCACGACAAGAGAGGTATGAAATCATCTGCTCCATGATAACAACCTTGATGAAGGACTGGGATTCCGTCACGAGCCACATGCAGAAAATGCAAAGGTATGTGGATCGATTGCTGAAACTTAATGTGAACTTTCCTGAGGAGCTTGCAATAGATATAATTTTGCTCTCCTTACCATCGTGCTATGATCAATTCCGCATGACATATCACATGAATAAGGAGGAGGTCACACTCAGCAAACTTCAGGGACTTCTCAAGACCGCTGAATCAGGTCTTAAGGGGAAGTTGGTTGTTAACACTCCTACTCCAAACTCCACTCCGGTTTTGGCAATCGGGAAAAGTCGAGGGAAGAAGAGAAAGAGTTCTTCGAAGGGTACCAAGGTTAGGACCCTTGATGTCTTTTCTTCAAGTGGAACCATGAAAGGTTTTGTCACTCCTTCTTCTGACCCAAAAGAGGCTGAATGCTTCTATTGCCATGAAAAATCACATTGGAAGCGTAACTGCCCAAAATACCAGCAAGATGTGAAGGATATGAAAGTTAAACCCAACCATGCAGGTATTTACACTATCATTTCTAATAACTCACCCCATTCTAAATCTTGGGTCCTTGATACCGGTTGTGGTATTCACATTTTTTGTGACTTGCAAGGACTAAGAAGAAGTGAGAATGTGGAGCAAGGAAGAATAAACTTAATCATGGGGAATAGGAAAGTTACACCTGTCACCAAGATTGGAGTTTATACTTTATCGCTAAGTAGTGGGTTAAATTTAGATTTGAATAAATGTTGTTATTCGCCAGAAATGGCAAGAAATATTATTTCCTTTCATGCATTGTATAAAGAAGGTTTCACCTTTTCATTTGATAATGAAGTTGGTTCCATTAATGCTTTCTTTAATAATGTTCTTTATTTTAAAGCATTACCTTGTGATGGTGTGTATGAAGCTGTATCTGTTGTAGATAGCTTAGGAAATAATGTTTTGTGTATTGATTCTCTTAATAATAATAACTTGGATAAAGCATCATTATGGAATTGTCGTCTTGGACATATAAGCAAGAAACGCATAGGCCAACTCCAAAAGGATAGAGTCTTGGAGTCGTTTGACCTAAAGTCAAATGATAGTTGCGAATCGTGCTTACTTGGAAAAATGACAAAGTCACCCTTCACAGGTTCTTGTGAGAGGGGGGAAGGTTTGTTGGACCTTGTACACACGGATGTGTGTTGACCATTCAAATATGCAACAAGGGATGCTAATCGTTATTATTTGACTTTTACTGATGATTACAGTAGATATGGATATGTCTACTTAATCAAGCATAACTTAAAGACTTTCGAAAGGTTTAAGGAATTTAAACAGGAAGTCGAGAATCAATTGGGCAGGAACATTAAGATGCTTCGATCTGATCGAGGAGGTGCGTATCTTAGTTCAAAATTTCTCGACTATCTAAGGGAATGTGGGATTGTCTCACAATTGACACCTCCTAGGACACCGCAGCTGAATGGTGTAGCTGAGAGGCGTAATCGAACCTTGTTAGACATGGTTCGTACCATGATGAGTCAAGCTTCGCTACCAATCTCATTCTGGGGGTATGCCTTAGAGACTGCCGCCCATATCCTTAATCTAGTCCCTACAAAGAAAGTTGCCAAAACTCCTCACGAGATGTGGACTGGTAAAGTACCCAAACTAGACCACATCAAGATTTGGGGTTGCGACACTTTCGTGAGATGCGAGACTCATGATAAGCTCGAACCTCAAAGCGAGAGGTGTATTTTCATCGGCTACGCACATCAATCCTTTGGTTACCTCTTCTACAGACCTAGTGATAATGTGGTCTTCGTAGCAAGAAGAGGAGTCTTTCGAGAAATAGAGTTTATAAGCCAAGGAGACAGTGGGAGTCAAATTGATCTTGAAGAAATTCAAGAGTCAAGTGGTGAAGGAACTTCAAACACTAGCCCTCAACTTGAGGAGGAAACTCCTGTTGAGCCAATTGACGAATCTGTACCTCTGAGGCGTTCCACGAGAGTTAGGAGTGCACTTGAGCATTACTATGGATTCCATATTACTGCAAAAGGTGAGACACTTATTAGTGATGGGACACTAGTAGGCCTGGATGACCCTAACAGCTACGAGGAAGCCATGACAGGCCCCGAGTCTGCTAAATGGAACGAGGCTATGGATAGCGAGATATAATCCATGTATGACAATCAAGTTTGGAACTTGGTTGAGAATGTACCGGGTCGTAAGACTGTAGGGTGCAAATGGATCTTCAAGAAGAAGACCGACATGGATTGTAATGTACACACTTATAAGGCTCGACTGGTTGCAAAGGGCTTCTCTTAAATTCTTGGAGTGGATTATGATGAGACCTTTTCTCCAGTAGCCAAGATTAAGTCTATTAGGGTTATGTTAGCCATAACTGCATTTCAATACTATGAAATTTGGCAAATGGATGTCAAAACCGCTTTCCTTAATGAAAAGTTGGCTGAAGATGTTTACATGAGTCAGCCAGAAGGTTTTGTCAGCAGCGAGTACCCTAATAGAGTGTGTAAGCTTGAGAAATCCATTTATGGATTAAAGTAAGCACATTGCAGATGGAATCTTTGCTTTGATGAAAAGGTCAAGGAATTTGGCTTTTCTAGGAGTGAAGATGAATCTTGTGTGTATGTCAAGGCTAGTGGGAGAATAGTTAGCTTTTTGGTATTGTATGTGGATGACATACTACTCATAAGAAACGACATCCCAACCCTGCAGGAAGTAAAGTCCTGGCTTAGGAAGTGTTTCGCTATGAAGGACCTTGGTGAAGCTGCCTATATTCTAGGGATAAGGATCTTGAGAAATCGGAGTAAGAGACTAATTGGACTTAGTCAGAGTACCTACTTGGATAAGGTGCTGAAGAGATTCAGCATGCAGGAATCTAAGAAAGGAGAGTTACCCATCTAGAGTAACGCCAGATTGAGTAAGACACAAAGCCCTAGCACTGAGGCTGAGATAGCAGAAATGAGTCGAAATGCTTCGGTTGTAGGATCGATCATGTATGATATGGCGTGTACTCGACCTGATGTAGCCTTTTCCCTGAGCATGGTTAGCAGGTTTCAGGGGAACCCTGGAAAGGCACACTGGACTGCGGTAAAGGATATCCTCAAGTACCTACGAAGGACTAAAGACAGGGTTCTTACCCTCGGTGGGACTGATGACTTAGGAGTTGTAGGGTATAGTGATGCTAGCTTCCAGACTGATAGGGATGATTTCCGCTCTCAGTTGGGCTGGGTCTTTACCCTAAACGGAGGAGCAATTTCTTGGAAGAGTTCCAAGCAAGAGACAGTGGCTGATTCAACTTGTGAATCAGAGTATATTGCAGCAAGCGAGGTGGCAAAGGAGGCTATATGGCTAAAGAACTTCATTGGAGACCTTGGAGTTGTACCAGCTATTAAAGAGCCAATGGAAATTTTTTGTGATAGTGAAAGTGTTGTTGCCTTAGCCAAGGAACCAAGGGATCACAGGAGATCCAGACACATCGACAGAAAATACCATTTTATTAGACATCAAATAGAAGAAGGACTCCTCGTGGCAAAGAGGCTATCATCGGATGAGAACCCAGCAGATCCCCTCATGAAGGGACTGACTCGGGTTAAGCATCTCTAGCATGCTCGGAGCATAGGGCTGAAGGATGATATTAGATTTAGTAGTTAGAAAACCTCGAAATTTGTAAAGTGTAATTGACATTAGATGATGAATAAAAGGTGTTTTATTTATGAGTAAAGTGTTGCTATCTCTTGTCAATCGTTTACTATATTTCTTTTGCATGTTTTGACTTCCAGAATAATGTTGTTTGGTATAACATATTATTCAAACCTCCACAGTCAGTCATATGTCGGAAGTAGGTATGAATCAAGACTGTCATGATTGGTTGCAGAGGTCTAAGGTATTGGACAAGGCTACAACAATCATGAGTGGTCATAAGTTCTGAGCATTGGACTCAACCCACGCTCACTGGAATCACTTCATGGAATTCTATCTCGAGTGATCGTGAGACAGTAATATCATGTAAGTCTTCGAACCTAGAGATATGATTTGTTACTTACAAGTTGGTTATGCATTGATTGTACGAAAACGCATTGGTAAATCGATGTCATAAACCGTGCTTTTGTGTATAATTCAATGAGTGGTAGAACAAACATATGAGTCGAAGTTTATCTGTTCCTTCTTGGATTAGAAGCTGATATCTGGGCCCCTCGATGATTTTGTTTTGACCTATGTACCGGGCCCGGTCAGAACTAAGTTGATGTGTTCAATTAAGTTCTTTGTCAAACAAATCGGAAATCGGGAAACAAACTGTTGGACAATAAGTAAGACATTGTTCCATGTATTTTTCCGACTGATATTTAGAACAGGGGATTATATGATCACTTATCTTAAATGGCGTACCATCATCTTCTCAGTTCCAAGCAACCTTGAAAAGAGCTACGATTGCCAATCGGTTCCTGAAGTCATACTTGCAGTAATAGTTATTAGACTTATCCAAGTGGGAGACTGTTGGATAAGGTTTCTAAGTCCATAACTATTTCTGGTATGTACTTGACCCGACCCGGCATGGTCCATTTGGGTTGCATGGCACCATGCAATTGGATAGACTAAATGAGAGAAATAACACTCGGAGATTATTAATATATTATAAGTTCTAATATATTAATAATATTATTTGATTAGTTTGATCAAGAATTAATTTAGAATTAATTAAGTGATCAAAAGATAACTAATTAAATATATGGGTTGATTATGTAAATCATCCATATCTTGTATAGTGGTCTAAGAGGCTCCATGGATTATCAAGTTAGGTTCCACCCATAGGATGCTCCATGGATGCTCCATGGGAGTTACAAACCCATGGGTCATGGAAATGAAGAGTCATGACACATTAGGGTTTACATGGTGTAACCCTAGATGTGTCAACACTATATAAGAATCCCATTCACCACCAAAATCGGCTAGACATATGAAACAAGAGGGCTAGGCCGATTTCAAGAAGTGTGCATTCTCTCAAAAGTCTATCCAAAAGCATTTGGTGTTGTGTGAAGCATTTGAGGCATCACACTTGGGGTGCTAGGCTCACAAGGTTTCAATGAACATAAGCAACAACAAGGTAAGTTATTCTATCTTTCATTCAAGTTAAAAATTGTTCCCCATGTATGCTAGATAGGAATATAATCTTGGAATTCAACTTTGCATGATAATTAGAAAAACATAGATTCAAGGTCATTAGGGTTGCATCTACACTTAGGAAGTGTTAGAATGCTCAAAACCCATCAGTTGGGTCCTAGCCCTAATTTCTCATTTGGGTGTTTAATTAGGGACTCAATTCTAATCAAACTTTGTTCCTTTTCTTTTTCAGATGTTTGCAAACAACAACAACAACGCTTCTAGGTCATTCTCATTGATGAACCTATGTCAAAAGGTGACATCTGATGGGTCAAACTTCAACGAGTGGATGAGGTATATTCGTATGATCACTCGCTACGAGGACAAAGAATATGTCCTTGATGAAAAGCTTGAGAAGATCATCCTATATGTTGCTACTCCTGAAGAGTTGGCCGCCTTTAAGGCCCACGAGCGTGATGCGGCAAAAGTTCATTGCATCATGCTGACCACCATAAACCTCGAACTCCAAAAGTCCTATGAGGACATTTATCCGTATGAAATGCATCAGGATTTGCTGAACAGGTACCACCAAAGCGCGAGGCAAGAGCACTATAAGATCATTACTAATATGATCACCGCTAAGATAAGGAGTGGAGAATCCCTTACCTCACATTTGCAGAAAATGCAGAGGTATGTTGATAGTCTTCTCAAACTTAATGTTGAGTTTGATGAGGATTTGTCTATCGACATAATCCTCCACTGCTTTCCTTCATGCTATAACCAGTCCAGAATGACCTACCACATGAATAAGGAAGTGGTCTCCTTGATTAAGCTCCAAGGACTACTGAGGACTGTTGAGAGCAACCTCAAAGACAAATCTGTTGCACCATCCCTGTTATGGTTGCTCTCGCGTTGGCAATTGGTCAAGGAAATGGAAAGAAGAGGAAGGCTCCATGTAAGGGCCACCATAAGGGTAAGACCCAAGATGGTTCCTCTTCTAGTGGAACCAAATCTGGTTTGGTCAAAGCCTCTTCGGGCCCCAAAGAAGCAGAGTGCCATTACTACCACCAGAAGGCCCACTGGAAACGAAGTTGCCTTAAGTATCTGCAAGACATAAAGGATGGGAAGATTAAGCCCACCTTCGCAGGTATGTAATCTATTAAATCTAATAACTCATCATTTGCTACTTCATGGGTTCTTGATACAGGATGTGGTTACCACATTTGTTCTGATTTGCAGGGCCTAAGAAGAAGTAGGGAGATGGAACATGGGAAGATAAACTTGATTATGGGAAACAGAAGATCATCGACTGTGACCAGAGTCGGAGTTTATTCTTTAGTGTTGAGTAATGGGTTAGGGTTAGATTTAGAAAATTCATGTTATTCACCAGATATGGCAAGAAACATTATTTCATTTCATGGATTGTTTAGACAACGTTTCAGAAATTCTTTTAATAATAGTAATGGTTCTATTAATGTTTATTTGAATGGTGGGATTTATGAATCTGGGATGGTTGTTGATAATTTAGGAAATGATGTATTGAATATTGATTCGTCTACTAGCCTAGACAAATCATGCTTGTCGCATTGTCGCCTTAGCCATGTCAACAAGAAAGGCATAGCCCAACTCCAAGAGGATGGAGTGTTGGAGTCATTCGACCTTAGGGACGATGAGACGTGTGAATCTTGTTCACTTGGGAAGATGACCAAGTCACTCTTTACTAGCACTTGTGAAAGGGGTGAGGGTCCATTGGATCTCATACACACCGATGTGTGTGGGCCTTTTACATATGATTATAGCAGATATGGATATATCTACTTAATCAAGAAAAAGTCAGAAACATTTGAAAAGTTCAAAGAGTTTAAGAATGAAGTGGAGAATCAGCTGGGTAGGAAAATCAAGATGCTTCGGTCAGACCAAGGAGGAGAGTATCTAAGTCTTGAGTTTCACAACTATCTAAAAGAATGCGTAATTGTTTCGCAATTGACGCCTCCGAGAACGCCGCAATTGAATGGTGTGGCTGAGAGTTGTAATTGGACCTTGTTGTACATGGTTCATTCTATGATGAGTCGAACTTCGTTAACAATAGCTTTCCGGGGGTATGCCTTAGAGATTGTTGCCCATATCCTAAACTTAGTTCCCACCAAGAAGGTTACCAAGACTCCTCATGAGATGTGGACAGGGAGAGCTCCCTCGTTGGCACATGTTAAGGTTTGGGGTTGCGAAGATTTCGTAAGACGAGAGACTCATGACAAGCTCGAACCTCGTAGTGAGAAGTGTTATTTCATCGGCTATCCACATAAGCCTTTTGGCTATCTTTTCTATAGACCTAATGACATTGTTGTCTTCGTTGCTAGAATAAGAGTTTTCCAAGAAAGGGAATTGATAAGCCAAGAGGATAGTGGGAGGCAAATTGATCTTGAAGAGATTCAAGAGCAAAACGATGAAGGAACCTCTAACATTGGCACTCAACCCGAGGAGGAAACTCATGTTGAGCCCGTTCACGAGTCCTTACCTATTAGCCGTTCTAGTAGGGTTAGTGTTCAACCCCAGTTTTATGGTTTACATATTACTACTGAAGGGGATACATTTATTAGTTATGAGAAACTAATGAATTTGGACGAACCTAGCAGCTACAAATAAGCCATGGCGGTCCCAGAGTATGCTAAATGGAAAGAGGCGATGGACAACAAGATTCAGTCAATGTACGACAACCAAGTTTGGAATTTTGTTGATAATATACCATGTCATAAGACAGTCATGTGCAAGTGGATCTTCAAGAAGAAGGAGGACATGGATGGGAATGTGCACAGTTACGAAGCACGATTGGTTGCGAAGGGCTTTACTCAAACTCCCGGAGTTGACTATGATGACACCTTCTCACCAGTTGTGAAGATAAAATCTATTAGGGTAATGCTTGCAATAGCTGCGTTTCATGATTATGAAATCAGGCATATGGACGTGAAAACCGCTTTTCTTAATGGGAAGTTGGCTGAGGATGTGTACATGAATCAGCCAGAGGGTTTTGTCGATGCGAAGCATCCATATAGAGTGTGTAAGCTTGAAAAATCCATTTATGGATTGAAACAAGCGTCTCGCAGATGGAATCTTTATTTTGATAAGAAAGTTAAAGAGTTTGGCTTTCTGCGAAACGAAGATGCATCTTGTGTATATGTCAAATCTAGTGGGAATATAGTGAGCTTCCTCGTATTGTATGTTGATGACATACTACTCAAAGGAAACGATGTCCCAACCTTGCAGCAAGTCAAGTCCTAGCTTGGGAAATGTTTTGCTATGAAGGACCTTGGAGATGTTGCTTATATTCTAGGAATAAGGATAGTAAGAAACAGGGAAAAGAGACTGATAGGACTCAGTTAGGATACATACTTGGATAAGGTACTAAAGCGTTTTATTATGGAAATTTCCACGAAAGGGGAGTTGCCAATCCAAAGCAATACCAAGTTGAGTAAGACTCAAAGCCCAAGTACATAGGTAAAGATAGTTGATATGAGCCGAGCACCTTACACTTCCGCAATAGGCTCTATCATGTACGCTATGACTTGTACTCTCCCTGACGTGGCCTTCTCTTTGAGCATGGTCAGCAGATATCAAGGGAATCCTGCTAGAGCTCATTGGATTGCAGTTAAGAATATTCTTAAATACCTACGAAGAACCAAGGAATGGTTCCTAGTCCTCGGTGGGCGTGATGACTTAAGGGTACGAGGGTATAGTGACACTAGTTTTTAGACGGATCGGGATAGTTACCGATCGCTGTCGGGCTGGGTTTTTACCCTAAATGGAGGAGCAGTGACTTGGAAAAGTTCAAAGCAGGAGACCATAGCAATTCAACATGTGAATCGGAGTACATTGCGGCAAGTGAAGCATCAAAGGAGGCTATATGGTTGAAGAACTTCATTGGAGACCTTGGAGTTATGTCATCCATAAAGGAGCCGATGGAAATTTTCTGTGATAATGAAGGAGCGGTTGCCTTAACCAAGGAACCAAGAGATCATGGAAGATCTCGGCATATCAACATAAAATACCACTTTATCAGACATCAGGTAGAAGAGGGAGTCCTCATGGTAAAGAGGGTATCGTCAGAAGAAAACCCGGTAGATCCCCTTACGAAGGGATTAAGTAGGGTGAAGCACTTGCAGCACACTAGGAGCATTGGGCTGATGGATGATATAAGTTTGGATTAGATAGATAAGAAACACGTAATAGATATTTTGTACTTGACATTTTGATGAATAAATAAAGTTGTGTTATTTATGAGTAAAGCTACTATCTTGTGTTGGTTATTTATCTATTGTTTCTACTTTGTATGTGTCGACTTCCTGAATAATAAGATTATTCAAACAGTCCACAACCGTTCATATTGTGGAAGTAGGTGTGAATGAAGACTGTCATGAATTGTTTGTAGAATGCCTAAAAGGTTTTGGGCATAACAAAGGTTTGCTGAAAGTTCATGAGTCCTTATGAATATGATTTGAGCATTGGGATAAACCCGTGTTTGCTGGTATCACTTCGTGGTGTTTTACCTAATGTGATCGCAAAGCGATAATATCATATAGTCTTAAAACTTAGAGATATGGTTTTTGTTTGCTGGTTGGTTATGCATTGATGATGTGTAAACGCATCAGTAACTTGATGTTATAAAACTCATTGTTGTGCATGATTCAATTAGTAAATAATAGATGCATATGAGTCGAAGTTGATTTATTCCTTTTATTCTATGAGAAAAAGGGTGATATCTTGGCCACTTGATGATTTGGTTTGACTTATGTGTCGGGCCCGGTCAGAATGAAGTTGATGTGTTCAACTAAATTTTATGTCAAACAAATCAGAGATCAAGAAACAAGTGCGGGACAATAAGCATTGTCAGCATGATATCTAGAACAGAGGATTATACGATCCCATATCTGAAGGACGAGTTATTGATCAGAGTTGACAGCGAAGTGTAAGAGCTACGATTGCAAATCGGATTCTGAAATCATATGTGAGATATAGCTACTAGACTTATCCAAGTGGGAGACTGTTGGATTAGTGTCTAAACCCGTAACTATATTTGGTATGTATTTGACCCGGTTGTGCATGGTCCTTTTGGGTTGCCTTCACCAAAGCAACTTGACAAGGTAATTTAAGGAGAGAGAGAGAGAGAGAGAGAATATTATGGTTATTAATATATTATAAGAATAATGTATTAAAGGAGAAATCATATTTATTTAACTAGTATTTGTCATAAATTAATTAGGAATTAATTTGGTGACTAAAAGAGGTTAATTAAATAAAGGGGTATAAACTGTCAAATGTATGATAGTTAAGTTTTAGGCTAAGGAAACCTAATGGACTATAGGGAGGAACGAAATTATGATGGGGATCCATCATATTTTCGTACAAGGCCTTATTCCAGAAGGTTCCTTGGGCTGCTTGGTGGCTAAGTTGTCCATTAGGGTTTAGACTGAAACCCTAGCAGCCTGTAGTATAAATAAGACCCCTAGGCTATGAAATCGGCTACACTTGATTCCAAGAGAACCCTTGGGCCGATTTTAGCATCTCTCACCCTCTCTCATATTGCCTTCTTGCTTGTGGGGTTTGTGAACCATAATAGGAGTTACAATTGTGACTCTAAGCTCAAGATCAAGAAGACTACAAGGATTTCAAGCTATTTGATAGAGGTAAACACTTACATCTGTCCTTATGATGTTAATTTCAAATTATATATGATAGATCTAGGGTTGCAAGTCTTGGATTCAAAGCATGTACAATATAGAAACCTAGATCCAAGCATTAGGGTTTGTATGAACACATAGGATTCCTCTTATGCTTAAAACCCATAAAATATAATGTCTAAAAATATGTATAGATAGGGCAATATCACCCACCACCACCACCACCACCAACCACCCACCATAACAACAACCACCACCCAATATCACCCCATCACTACCCTATACCACTCCCACCACCCATCACTGCACAACACACACCACCCCACTACCAACACCCACCGCCCACCACCAACATCAACCACCCACCATTACCACAACACAATACCCACCACGACCCATCACTACCAACTAACCCAAACCAACACCACTGACCAACCACCCACGCCACCTACCACACACTTACTACCCATCAACGACACAACACATCACCATTACCTACCACAACAACCACCACCTACCACTGACCACCACCAACTAACCACCCTCACAACCTAACACCACCTACCATTGCTCACCTACCACCACCCACAATCATTACCACCTATCACCCATCACTTACTATCTACATCACTCACACACCCACCACCTATTACCACTACCCAACACCCATCACAACCACCACCTCCTTTACACCTCATTACACCTTGAACCACCCAGCCCCCACCACACCTACTACCCTACCAATACCAACATCCGCCGCCATCATCAACCCCTGCTTTTACCTTCACCTCAAACCCGTACCATCCACCACGCACCAGCAATACAAACCCCTATTTTGACATTCCCACCACCACCATATGCAATTAAGTTATTGTTATGTGATTAAACTATGTTATTCACATATGATTAAGCTATTCATATCTTATTAATGCATGTAATTCACATGTAAATATACACACAACATTTTTTTATTTTTTAATAACTCTTCTTATTATATCACATGCGCTTAAACATATGATTAAGCGATTAACATATGATTAAAACCTATTATTCACATGTGAATACATACATAACATTTTTTTACCTTTTTTTATAGTTTGTCTTATTATATGTATTTAATCATATTTGATTAACAATGTTATTCAGATATGATTAAGTTATTCATATATGATAAAAACTGTTATTCAAATAGAATATACATATAACATTTTTTTTAATAATTTTTTATTATATATTTTTATTTACATGTGATTAAACCATATTATTCACATATGATTAAGTTTTTCGTATATGATTAAAACCTTTTATTCACATGTGAATATATAAATAACGATTTTTTTAATAATTTATTTTACTATATGTATCTAATCATATGTGATTAAACCATGTTACTTATACATGGTTAAATTATTCACATATGATGAAAAACTGTTATTCACATGTGAATGTACACATAATGATTTTTTTTTTTAAATTTTTAAATAAGTTTTTTATATTATATATATTTATATACATGTGATTAAACTATGTTATTCGCATATGATTAAGATTTTCATATCTGATTAAAACCTTTTTATTCACATATGAATATACACATAACGATTGTTTTTATTTTTTAATAGTTTTTTTTCTTGTTCTATGTATTTAGTCACATGTGATCATCTAACCATGTTATTAAATATAATTAAGTTATTCGTAGGTGATTTAAACCTATTATTCACATGTTATTAATTTATTCTTACTCTCAATTTCATAATTGTTTTCGTTTGAATAACACACATATGCAATATTTATAAATAAGACTTTTTTATAAATATGTTTTGTTCAAATAGGAATAAACATGTTTTGTTCAAATATCAATAATGATTGAGTTGAATACAAATCAAGAACATGCTTCAACTTTTGTTGGTGTCTCATCTCTTGGACCATTGGCATGTTCTAGTAATAGAATGGAGGATAATAATATCTCCACTCCACCAAAACAAAAGCTATCATCTTTGGATCAATATCTTCTAGCTCATTAATAGGGAAACAAAAATTTTAATTCCAAAAACCCCCTACAAACCTCCCGAATAAGAGTTGGAAGATAGGAATTGTACTTTAATAAAGACATATCAACTATACAAAATCTTGAAGTGAGTTAACAATACCATTCAAACATTCCAACTTTATCACTCCCATGTTTTTTCTGATCCTCAAATCATACTCTCACATTTGTTCTCGCGTTTTCGATTATATATATACATAGGGAAAAGTGAATATATGGTTGTCATGTATGTAATATTGGGTATAGAACCATCAAAAGTGACTTCTTTTATATTAAAACAAACCACAATTTTCTTTCATTATTAGCTTCTTCCTATTCTATTGAACTCATATTATTTCTGATTTCATAATTTATCTCCAACATCTATGTATTTCGAATGTGTTATTTTTATTAAACCTCTAGTAGGCTTCATAACTTAATACGACATCTACCTTAGGTATAGTTGCATTATTATTTTTTATGGGTTATGGGAAGAGGTTTGTTGGGTTTTTTAATGAGCACTTTTACTCTTTCACTATAGTCTTCTGTATTAGATTTCAATATAAAGACCTATATATATTTGGTAAAATACTCTTATAGACATTTTGTGGTGTAAAATTAAATTATTAAAACTCCATAAAAGGTACAAAGCCTATCATAAGCATTAGAATAGGATGCAAGAAAGATGGTAGAGATATTTAATTGCATTTTGTTATAACTATGTAGTTTTTGATGGTTTTATACCTAATATTAGGTACATAACTGCCACATATTCCCCAAGACTATATATATATATATATATATATATATATATATATATATATATATATATATATATATATATATATATATATATAATAGTTGTTTTTAAGGATGTTGTAGTACCCCACCGTCCCATGTGACCAACCGTCTAGATTTTGCAATGGAACAATCGGCTTTGGGAGACTGTTGAAGATAATTGAGTTGCGTCTTGGGCCCTTTTGTTTTACAACCGGATTGGGCTTGTCAATCCGTGTACATCTAGTTTAGCCTTCTTTTTCTTAGAAAAACTGTTAGGGTTTCATTATAAATATATGCATGCATGTATGCGTATGGTAACGGTCGTCACTCTCATTGAATATTGTAAACCCTAAAATCCTCTATAGTTGACGTTCTTTATCGAGCTCTTCTGAGGATTGTTTATTGAATCATTCGACACCTTTTGATTCATTAGCTTGTTCTTTATTGTTTATTTAGTCATTTATCTACCTGTTTCATAGATCTAATCGATCTTTAAGTTTGTTTTAAACTCATCAATTGGTATCAGAGCAGGAGGCTGTGTAATCCATACACTTCTTTTTTGTGAAAAAGCTTCGATTAGGGTTATTCCGCATTCATTGATATTTATTAAGCCGTCATCTCATAATTGACGTATCTCAATATTTATTATCTTTGACCTAATTCGATATATTACAAGTCTGATCTCTGAACAGGTTATTCGATCAATTATGGACGAGTCACAATCCAATCCCATCAATATTTCAAACAACATTGGATCAACAACAAAGATTCCCATCCTGTACACCCATGATTATGAAGTCTGGGCAAATCACTTTGAAGATTATGTCATAGGATCTGAGGAAAATGGATACCTCATTTGGGAAGCAATTATCTCTGGACCGTTTTCTCATTCAGCAACTTCAAGGATTATTAAAACTCAAAAGGAGTATAATGATCTCCTGAAAGATGTTAAAGATGTAGCGCAAGATGAAAAAGTTAAATTTCAGTGCAATATCAAAGCGCTAAGATTGATTAGATTTGCTCTTCAATCCGATACCTTCAGGCTGGTAAGTTCATGCACAACTGCTAAAGAGATATGGGACAGGCTACGTGAATTGTACTCTACAGATGAAGATCTTGAACACTCCATTCAAACCTTACTCTTGTCTGAGTTTGGTGAGTTCAAGCAAGGAACAGAAGAAACAGTGACTCAAACGTTTGATCGCTTCAATCACCTTCTTAGCAAGATGATCAAACATGACATCGAAAGGAAGCTTATTGAACAGAAGGTTACTTTTTTAAATGGACTCAGGTCTGAGTGGAGAGCAATTGTGTCCACAGTCAAAGCACACGAGCAATTCAAATCCTATTCTTTGGCGAAACTGGTGGGCATCCTAAAATCTCAGGAAAAGATCGTGCTGCAAGAGAAGACCGTGGTTTCAAGTCTGGGTTCATTAGCACTCCTGTCGAAAAGCAAAGCTGTGATAGAGGACGAAGATCTCAACTTGGATGATTATGATCTCACATCTGAAGACTATGCTATGATGGTGTCAAACCCTAAGAGATTCATCAAGAAGAGATTCCCCACCAATAGGAACCGAAACTGGCAAGGAAGCTATAGAACTGAAAAAGTCAAAGATGAACCGAAAGCTGAAGAAGCAAAGAAGGAACAGAAGGCTGAAGGAGATTCTGGAGTGAGCTGCTATTATTGTGGAGGAAAGAACCACTATGAAAAAGATTGCGTCCTCAAAAAGATGGCAGAAAAGAAAGAAGAAAATGATGAAGAAGCTGTGTTGATGAAAAAGCTTGATGAGTTAAGGAAGAAGAAATCTGCTGCTAACCCTTCCATGAATGCTTTAATTGTGCAGGGCTCGGTAGCTGATGATGAGTTCGGTGGCGTGGAGGTTTGGTCAACCGACACTGAAGATGATGAAGTGAGGAAGCCTTCACATGGAAAGGCCTATGTAGCGAAGGAAGAGAGCAGTGGAGGAAGATGCTTGATGGTGTCCGACGTTTCTCAGATGAGAGGATACAACACTGATGGTGGGAATGATGACAAAGAACAGCAGAATCTATGCTTTGCCGCCAAACCACTCAGCGAGCAGTTCAACGAACTTGATGAACTGATCAAGAAGGTACAATCAGTTTTTGTCTCATTTAAAGTCCCACAATGCTCATATGAAAAGGAATTAAAAAGTGTTAATTCAAGAATCTCTCATCTAGATAGTAGTTTAACTCAAACTCGGGTCACCAACTCTAACCTAACTGATCAATTAAGCAGGGTGTCTTCGAAGAGTGAGGAACGGCGGATGTGGATCGAACTGAAGGAGTTAGAGTTAATCAAAATAAAAGATGAAAACATCTATTTGCAAAGAGACCATTTAAAGCTTTTGAAACAGCGAAATGTTTTTTGTCTGATTGCCAAACGTCTTTATACTAATATTACTCAGCTTCATTTAAATTGTGAAATAGGGCAAAAGATTCATCACATGATTTTACCCTTTCTTGAGTTTAAGGAAGATGAAATTGATGTTGATGCATTTAAGTGTGAGAGTATTATTTCGTCTGAGGATGTTAATCCAACATATTTATATGGATTGGACAAAATTGAATCTTTCATAAAATCCAAGGACCACAAGGATATGCTCAAAAATCTTTTGGATGAAAATGATAAAATGAAGCTTAGAACCGAAACTATACAAAAATTTGACTCACTGAATGTCAACTTAAGCTCGGAAAATAAAATTGATATTGAAAATGCATCTGAGCTTAATGAGGACGATAACATGAGTGAAATTTCTGTAGAGGACACAGTTGATTGCTCAGAATTTGTCAAAAATGAACCCGAGAACCACAAAAATCTCATCTCAGAAAATTTTGTGGAATTCGCTTGGTTGTCCCAACAAAAGTCCCCGATTCTTGTAGAGAAGGAAGTTGTATACCAAAAAGTTAGGACTACTCCGAATTAGGTATACAAAGTCACAGGTGTAACCGAACATCAGACTGCTGAACTAACAGCTATTGTGAACGAAGACAATGCTGATGGCTGTGATGAGTTCTTCTGGTCGGCTCCCATTGACAATGCTGATGAAACGGTAGGTTTGTCTGAAAGGACTTCATGGAAAAGCAAAGGCAGATACGTTCCAGAACCTCTAAATAAACCTTATTGCTTCAACGTGGCAAGTACCAGTGGAACAAAAGATGTCTCTCAAGAGAAAGAAATTCCTGCAAAAGAAGTCACATCTCCAAGCAAAACAACATCGGTTCAGAGTGGTTCAACCAATGAAAATCAAAAACATAAAGCTAACGTACATCATCGACCAAAGCAGATGAGAAGTCAAAAACAGGAAAGGAATCAGAGATACAGGAAAAATCTCTCTGAAAGAAAACAGTTTTGGCGATCGCAAAATGCCTATTTCTCACATCAAGACAGGAATTTAAAACCAGCGAAGAATCCTGATGGATCAATGGAGAGAAACGACAACCGAACGCAGCGTCTCGGTTCTGAGCAGAACAACAACCGAACGCAGAGTCTCGGTTCAGAGCATAACGACAACCAAAAGCAGAGGTTCTTCTCGGAGCACAACAACAACCGAACATATAGATTCGGTTCAGAGAATGATTTCAACCAAAAGCACAGGTTCGGTTCGGGAATTAAAAGAGGTCAAAACTCTAAAGTTGGTCCTACCGTTAGTCAAAAGCAAAAGAGTCACCTAGAATCTTCAATCAAGAAGTCATACCGTTCTGAGTCATCTCTTCCTAAATCTTCTAACTCCACAAAATCCTCTGTCTCCTCTCGTCCTAAAGTCCGCTTTGTTTCTTCTCAAAATTCTCAGTCATCAGCTGATCAAAAAGGGAAACAGAAGGTTTCAGATACTGAATCAAAATCAATTCCAAAACCATTAAATCTAAATAAAATCAAAGTTTTCACCATCAAAAGAAAAGATGATACAACACTAATAAAAAGAACATATGTTGTTGACATCTCTCTTACTATTCCCGCAAACAACTCACGAGGACCCAAAAAGCTCTGGGTTCCTAAATCTGCTTAATTTTTGCAGGTTATCAGTGATGAGCAGTATGACGAAGAATGGTACATTGATAGTGGCTGCTCGCGTCACATGACAGGGAGGAAGGAAGAACTTAGGGAATTCAGATCTCTTTCCAATGGTGGAAATGTCAAATTTGGAAACAATTCCTTCGGAACAATCAAAGGCTACGGGATGATTACAAACGGTGATTTCTCAATTAGGAAAGTTGCATATGTAGAGGGATTACAACACAATCTCATCAGTGTATCTCAGCTTGTTGGAGGTACTGGTCTCAAAGTCTCATTCGATGATGAAGGTTCGGAAATTATTGAGAAGAAGACGAACAAAGTTATTCTCCAATCAGAGCGCAAAGGTGAAATGTTTCCCCTAAATCTCAAACCAATCAAAGGAAACCCAACCATCTGTCTGTTATCCAAGGCACCATCTGACGAAAGCTAGTTGTGGCACAGAAGACTCTCTCATCTCAACTTCAAAGATATCAACAAACTTGTCACTGGAAGTCATGTGAGGGGTCTCCCATTGCTCAAATATGACAGAGATCATCTGTGTGCTGCATGTGAAATGGGAAAGCAGAGTCGTCAAAGTCATCCATCCATAATAAACACTAAAGTCGTTGAACCACTGGAATTACTTCATATTGATTTATGTGATCCATCTTCTGTAGAAAGCATTGGTGGTAGCAAGTATATTCTTGTTATTGTTGATGACTTTTCACGTTTTACATGGGTGTTCTTTCTGAAGCTTAAATCTGAAGCGACTCACAAGCTAAAAGTGTTCATCAAGCAGATTGAAGTACAGCTGAAGAAGGTCGTTCGCAACATCAGAAGTGACAATGGGTTGGAATTCAAAAATAAAGAATTTGAAGAATTCCTGGAAGAAAAAGGGATTAGTCACAACTTCTCAGCTCCCTACACACCTCAATAGAACGGAATTGTCGAAAGACGAAACCGATCATTATGTGAAGCTGCCCGAACAATGCTAAGTTTTGCTTCCTTACCTTTATATTTTTGGGCTGATGCTATTTCTGATGCTTGTTTTACACAGAACAGGTCGTATCTTAACAAATGCTTCACTCTCACTCATTATGAGATCATCAACAACAGGAAGCCTAATGTGAAGTTTTTCCATGTGAACGGTTCCAGATGCTTCATTTTCAATTCCAAAGAACACCGCAACAAGTTTGATGTCAAAGCTGACGAAGGGATATTTCTGGGTTATTCTCTTACTTCCAAAGCATACAGAGTGTTAGACAAGCGTTCAAGGAAGATCGAAGAAACTTACTACGTGACTTTTGATGATAGCTATGTTAAGAAGCTAAAGGCCAACGAAGATCGAAGAAACTCAAACTGGCCAAGTCACAGCCTCGGTCGCTAATCTATTCGAGAAATTCATGGAGCTTTTTGATGAACCAGAGAAGGCCACTCTTTCTGAAGCCAGTGCAGCAGACAACAGGGTAGATAACTTGAAGCAACTTATTGACGATGCTGCAAGAAGAATGAATGAAGAAGAATCGAGTTCACAAGACCCTCCCCAACACAATGCATCAGTAGAGGGGGAGGATCCACCTGCATCCCAGCCAAGTTCACAAGTTGAGGGGGAGCCAAGGTCTCAACCTCCAACCGAGAGTGCTTCACCAACCGAGAGTGTCTCACCAACCGAAAATGCCCCACCAACCGTAGGTTCATCAACACCCGAACGATCATCATCTCAAGAAACCACTATAGCTCAAGATTCACAAGACATTCCTACAAGATCACATGTCGAGGGGGAGCATGCTGATATGTCATACGACTTCGACAATCTGTTCGAACCAGAAGAAATGATAAATGCTGAATTGGATCCATCCTTTGATCCAAACTTCCCTCCTCTCACCAAATGGACCAGAAATCATCCTATTTCTCAAGTTGTCGGTGATATCTCATAAATAGTTCTGACCCGATCACAACTCAAGGCAAAACAAGCATCCTTGTACTCAAAAGTCAAATTCTGCATGTTTAACTCATTCGTATCCAAAGTTGAACCAAAGACAGTTAAAACTGCTCTTGATCACTCTGATTGGGTTCAAGCAATGCAAGATGAACTGAATGAATTTGAAAGGAACAAGGTCTGGCATCTTATTCCAACTCCTCCACATGCCTCGGTTGTTGGTCTCAAATGGGTCTTTAGGAACAAACTCGACAAGGAAGGGAATGTTATCAGAAACAAAGCTCGTCTAGTCGTCAAAGGATACTGTCAGGAGGAAGGCATTGACTATGAAGAGACTTTCGCTCCGGTAGCTAGGCTGGAATCAGTGAGAATATTTCTTGCTTATGCTGCTCACAAAAACTTTGAGGTCTTTCAAATAGACGTCAAGTGTGCCTTTCTCAATGGAGATCTCGAAGAGACTGTGTATGTGGAGCAACCTCCTGGATTCATGAATGAAAAGCATCCCAATCACTGTTACATTTTGGATAAAGTCGTGTATGGTCTGAAACAAGCACCGAGGGCCTGGTATGAAACGCTGACTAAATTTTTAAAGATGTACAAATTCAAACAAGGTTTGGTTGACCCAACCTTCTTTCGTAAAAAGGAAGGTAACCACCTTATGATAGTTCAAATTTACATCGATGATATCATCTTTGGCTCCACGAATCCAAGCCTAACAGCTGAATTCAGAAAGCTGATGGAGACTAAATTTGAAATGAGCTCAATGGGTCCCATTAACTTTTTTCTTGGTTTAAATATCAGACAGGGACCTGAAGGAATCTTTATCAACCAGGAAGCTTACACAAAGAATCTCTTAGCAAAATTTGGCATGATGGGAGATTCAAAGGTCAAAATCCCAATGGCATTCGGCACTAAGCTCACTCCATCCCTCGACAAACCAGCTGTTGATCTTACACTTTATCGTCAAATGATAGGCTCTCTAATGTATCTTACTGCTAGCAGACCTGACATAATGTTTTCTGTTTGTTACTGTGCTCGGTTTCAGGCAAATCCAAGGGAACCTCATATGCTTGCAGTGAAAAACATATTCCGTTATCTCAAGCGAACTACCTCTTTAGGTCTGTGGTACCCTTCTAACTCAGGCTTCTTCGTTCAAGCCTACTCAGATGCAGACCTTGGTGGTTGTGGTCTCGACAGGAAAAGCACCACTGGCGGTTGCCAATTCCTCGATGGGAAGTTGGTTAGCTGGCAGTCAAAGAAACAAACCTGCGTGTCACTATCTACTGCTGAAGCAGAATACATTGCCGCTGCTTCCTGTACCTCTCAAGTGATTTGGATCCAGAGTCAACTCCGAGACTCAATATGAAAAAGATCCCACTATATTGTGACTCTGAAAGTGCAATTTGGATATGTCATAACCCAGTGCAACATTCCAAGACTAAGCACATCGCACTGAGGTATCACTTCATCAAAGATCACGTGGAAGACGGAAACATTGAAGTACACTTTGTTAGAACCATTGATCAATTGGCCGATGTCTTTACCAAAGCTCTTCCTGAAACGACTTTCAACAAAATTCTACAAGGCTTGGGTATGATGGTTGGAGAGTCGGTCCCAAATCCTCAAATCTCTATCTAAGAATCAAGAACCAAAAGAGACAGACCGCTCGGTTGCTCTCTGCTCTGGAGATTTAAAGGAACCGAAGTAAACAGACCGCTCGGTTGCTCTCTGCTCTGGAGATTTAAAGGAACCGAAGCAAACAGACCGCTCGGTCTCTCTCTGCTCTAGAGATTTAAAGGAACCGAAGCAAACAGACCGCTCGGTCTCTCTCTGCTCTGATGATTTACTGGAACCGAACTAGACAGACCGCTCGGTTCATCTCTGTTCTGAAATTGTCACCGAAATACCCAGATCGCTCGGTCTATCTTTGCTTCATCATTTTTTTTATGTTGTACAATTTTATCTTTCTGTTTTTTATTTATTTTTCAAAAAAATCTCAAAATTACAAAAACATTTTATCTTTCTGTTTTTATTTATTTTTCAGAAAAATCTCAAAATTACAAAAACATTTTATCTTTCTGTTTTTATTTATTTTTCAGAAAAATCTCAAAATTACAAAAACATTTTATCTTTCTGTAGTGTTTCTCCAAGTATGTTTTATCTTTCTCTCAGACTAGTTAGACGTCCCTAGAAGCATGTTGTTGTATGTTGTCGCAAGCCTCTATGACCTTGAGTACGCCTTAATGATTCGATCTATACCTATCGTTTCTTCCCAATTAGGCTATTCTCTCACACTCGGTCTAGAGCTACCTTACTCTACTCATTTGATACATGAGTTGCTCTACTTTATCCCTATTCTGTAGCAGAAGGTACGTTCGGTCTCTTAACCACCTCCTCAAATTCTAAATTTATCTTCAATTCCGCAAAGTAACCCTTGATGCTTTCGGTCTTTACCACTGAGGCTTATGGTTACACAACCTCTTTGTTTATGATCTTGGATTCGATTACCACGTTCTAAGTGAAACCCAAAATCCAATACCTGAAATGAATTGACGGTGAGTGATATACTCAAGATATTACTTGGAAATCACATTTTCTTTTTGTGTGATCTTTTATGAAATCGTCTCCACCTAAGACATTTCTTCCCAAAGAGGTCCAGTTTATTTTTCTTTGAGATTTCTGTCTATCCCATGCTTGTCACGCGATAATTCCCACCTACCTGTTCAACAGATCAGATCGGTCTCACAGGTATCTCTGCCAACACTCAGTTTTATGTTAAGACTTGATGTTCGGTTAGAGGTCAGCCACCCTTCAGCCCATGATCAAAAGATGCCTTTCATTGTTTATTAATAGACAACTGATCGTATTTCCCGGGAAACAACATAAGCACTTCAAGTCTCTCTTGGCTTTGAAGGAAGTGATTCTTGCCCGGAATCTTCCGCTTTCTGTCTTCTTAATAGACAACACTCACCTCTCAAACACCTTTGATTTATTTCTTTATCTTTCACACTCTTATGCACGAAAATTAATTTTTTCCAACATTCTGATTGCTGTTTGGTATATGGTTTTAAGTTTCAGTTGTAACCAAACAAGGGCACGAAGAATTTCAAACGGTACAAAAATGATTTGGGCGCGTGCAATTGATTCGTTTCACACCCACGTGTGCTGACGTATTCCTGGGATACACCATAACTTCCAATCGCGCTTTTTCAGGCGACGTTTTGGTTTCCTCATCATCACGATTTATTTCTTTATCTTTCACACTCTTATGCACGAAAATTAATTTTTTCCAACATTCTGATTGCTGTTTGGTATATGGTTTTAAGTTTCAGTTGTAACCAAACAAGGGCACGAAGAATTTCAAACGGTACAAAAATGATTTGGGCGCGTGCAATTGATTCGTTTCACACCCACGTGTGCTGACGTATTCCTGGGATACACCATAACTTCCAATCGCGCTTTTTTCAGGCGACGTTTTGGTTTCCTCATCATCACGATTTTCTCTCTCCAGTGAACGGTATAAATAGGGGGTGATCGTGTTCTTTGGCATTTACCTCCCACGTATTCTCTCTCTGAAAAGTTTCCATTGTTCATCTTCTTCCACAACTCAACAATGGCGACTTCTTCTTCTGCACAAGATCAAACTGCATCTTCATCTTTGCTCTCCATCAAACCTAATCAAAATATGATTATAGATATGACCCTGTTCTTATATGATTCGTACATGCTACACGTGGTGGAATGCCTAAAATATTCCCCATTGTTGTTGGCACTCACGCAGGTGGAAGCCGTTCCAATGTCCTTACTCTCTCAAGTCTACACAACAGCAAACTACAACAAACACAAAGATCGCATCTACTTCACCATCCACGACAAGAAAACCTTTGTGTCCAAAACAAGGTTTTGCTCTCTTCTAGGGCTTGCAGTTGATTCTTCTGTCATCTCACCGGATTTTATCACCACTACTCAACTCTTCTCAATGATGTACGAGATGGGTTATACGGATGTTCTTACTACTATCGCGAAGGTCAAGAAATCTTGTCTTCCGTCTCAGTGGAACGGATTGCTTACCCTTTTGATCAAGGGTTTAGCGGAAAGGTGTGGTGGTTCTGACACCACGAGTAAAGGGTTTATCACCATCCTTTATGGTCTTTACAACGGCATCAATCTAGATTATGGCTCCATAATCTGGTCTCAAGTCGTTCAGAGTCTCAACACCACTACACGGTATTCTGAGATATCATGCGGCCGTTTCTGGACGCTTATCACAAAAAAGGCCATGGATTCCCTTGAAATCCCGGTGATGAAGGATGCTCTTATGGCTTCAATTGCCTCTTACCACACCAAGAAGATCATCGTTTCTGATCCAAGTAAGTTTCTCCATTATAGATTAATCCCTGAATCCATGTACAGGTGTGTCACGCCTCACAGCAAAATCATGGCTGACTATAGCACCAGAACACCTTTGCCTCCACGGGTTCTTTCCGATGAACAGAGAGTTGCACTAGAAGCCCTTGATCAACCTGCCAACCGTGGCAAGAGGGCAAGCAAAAAGGAGAAACCAGAGAAGAAAGAAACTGAACCGAAAAAGGAGAGAAAGCGAAGATCCTCCAAACGCAAATCTGATGCAGAGGAACCTTCTCAGTCCAAATCCAAGAAGGTCAAGAAGATGGCTAAAAGAGCCAAAGGGTCTCCTTCTCCTGGCTCTGCTCCTAATGACCCATCCGACACAGAGGCTGCTGCTCCTCCAACCGAGACAACAATAGCTCAGTCTCCTCAACAACCATCTTCTCCTGCAGACACTCATGTTCCCTCTCCACCAGCATCTCCCAAAATTCCCAAATCACCCTCTCCACCAACATCTCCCAAAATTACCAAATCACCCACTCCTCCCACTTCTCCTAAACTTCCTACCCCACCCCAATCACCAACATAGGAGGTCCCACTTTCTGTTCCTATAACCATCCCTACCACTACAACAGAACCAACCATTCCCTTCTCTGTTACTCAACCTACATCCTCTATCCCCACACCAATTATCACCGAATCAGTTACTATCACCTCATCCCAACCACCAGTAACAGTCAATGTATCTGATACAGGGGCTACTACTGTTGTTGAAACCCCCGTCATCAACATCCCCCCATCTCCTTCTCCATCCTCCAACTTCGGTGCTACCTTGGGCGGTGATGATGAAGAGTACGCGTCTCTTTATTATAGCCCATACCGGATTCCCACAGACACTGATGCCGATACCCCTATTACTAGTCAGCAGATTCAGGAAATTCACGACAAACTCGATAGTCTGCTGGCTGATAATAAAGCCTACGGGGGTGTCGTGCTGAAAGCCTTCATTGAGTCTGTGATCAAGACGTACACTGACGCTCTGGATCGTTCCACTGATGCCATCGACAACTCAGCTGCTTCATGCTCCAAAGCCACAAAGGAAGTTTCTGAGGTTGTTCACACAACTCAGATCTTTCTTGATTCTCTAAAAGCACATGCTGATTCCAGTGCGGCCAAGTTTCAGACGTCCGTCGACTTCTTCTCGGCTACCCTTCAGGGTGAAACCTCCAAGTTTGAGGCTCTGCGTGCTGACCTCAAAACTGAATCCACCTCCTTTCTCAAATCTTTAGATTCACGTTTTGCTTCTCTAGCAGCAGAGAGCACCTTAAAGGAAGATCTTGTCAAGCATCAGGCAACTATCGACCTACAGAAGATACAACTGGCCCAGGCACAACAAGAAATTTCTTTGCTGAAGACTCAGCGGGCAGTTCTTCAAGGTTGCGCTGGTGATGTCAAGAATAGGTTGACAAATGTTCTTGACACTCATGATCCCTTCCTTACCCTTACTATCAGACAGCATCTCCATGCTAAACTCCTTCCTGCAATTAACATCTTGAGCGAAATGAAGGGTGTCTCGGAGAAGCTTGTTCTTCCGCGACAAGGGGGGAGAGGAAGGTTTGTCAAAGACAGAACCGAAGGTTAATGTAGCTTCGGGTTCTGGGAAACAGTTCCTTGTTGAGAGCGAGTCAGATACAGATGAAACTATCACTGAAGCTCTTCAACGAAAGAAAAGGGACAAAGAGATAGATGAAACTCTTAAAATAGCTCGAGAGGCCGAGGCTAGGGAAAGAAAGATCAAGGAGGATGAGGATGCTATACAAGCCAAGAAGACTCTGTTCCCAGAATGGGACAGAGACACACTCATCAATCAAGCGATTGAGTTTCCCTCCATATATTGGTTGGAACCGATTGCATCTTTCGAGTGTGAAAATACCAAAGACTCGTAGTTTGACATGCCAATCACGCGAAAAGCTTTTACATTTCATTGCTTTGATGTCACTGCCGATGTCCTTCATCCAAACTTGAAGGTTGACAGAGAATTAATAGATTTCTATTTGAAGTATGGTCAACCGCAGTACTTGACATGGAGTGCTCAGAAGATAATTAAAGTCAAGTTACTGAAACCGACACAGGCTGGGAAATTTGTGAACGTTAATTTCAAAATCAACAGAGGAACGGCCAACATAGAACATCTCATTTCTCTGGCAGATCTTCCCAGTCTGAATCCGCATGATTGGATTCTGCTATACAACATTCTTGTCTCCAATCATAGAGTATGAACCGATTCTCAAACATCTCAAAAGAATGTTGGCTTCCTACATCCATGAGCTCGCCACTATGGATCAGGAAATAGCAAATATTATGAAAAAGAAATCGACCATCAAGCCTACTTCCAAGACAGGAGACGTTCATAAAATGAAGGTAGGGCAAATTGATTCTTCCAATCTGACGGTCATGTTCACAAGAGGCGACAAGCATAAGTTTCTGTTTGCTTTGGTAGACAAACATCTGTTTTCAACAGATTATCTGGAGCATATTATAAATATCATTCACCGATGCAAGCAGAACTCAACAGCAGACAAGAACAACTTCACTGATATGCTTCGTTGGTATATTACCTTCAGGCATCACATTCTGGCTATAATACCGAGGATTTTTGAGACGGTAAAGAAGCCTTCTGCTATTAAAAGAGAATGAAGATTCTGTGCCAAAGACGCAAAGGGGGAGATTGTTGAAGATAATTGAGTTGCGTCTTGGGCCCTTTTGTTTTACAACCGGATTGGGCTTGTCAATCCGTGTACATCTAGTTTAGCCTTCTTTTTCTTAGAAAAACTGTTAGGGTTTCATTATAAATATATGCATGCATGTATGCGTATGGTAACGGTCGTCACTCTCATTGAATATTGTAAACCCTAAAATCCTCTACAGTTGAGGTTCTTTATCGAGCTCTTCTGAGGATTGTTCATTGAATCATTCGACACCTTTTGATTCATTAGCTTGTTCTTTATTGTTTATTTAGTCATTTATCTACCTGTTTCATAGATCTAATCGATCTTTAAGTTTGTTTTAAACTCATCAGAGACAAATGAAGAAAATGGATTATGGGTAGGTTTCTGGAAAAGCTTCGTTTTTGTTAGGTAAGGTGACTCATTTTCTCCATTCTTATTTATCCATTTGTTTTGGAAGGACTTAATTCTTATTTATGCTTTTATTTTGGAAGGACTTATTCCGTATTTATCTTTTTGTTTTGGAACTTGGAAGGACTTAATGTAGTTATGCGAGTAGCATGCAAAAACCCATTTCAACTATTTCTCTTCCTAATAATGGACAACCTAGGTCAGACTAAATATATATTGATAAGTTTATGTTCATTAGGTCATCCTACATACAATCAAAATAACTTAACTAACATCTGGGTTGAAGTTAATGTTCATGAAGGAAAATTATATGGCATCAAGTTCCTAATTGGTGCTAACATGGTACTTTCCAAAAATTGAAATCTCATTGTTAACCGCTTTGAATCCAATTTGAATAGTTTGAAGGAAAAATAATCTTTCATTTGGAGGTCGTCTTACTCATATCAAATCGGAAGACTATCATTGTATTACTTTTCTCATTTTTCAAATCCCTAAAAAAAATCATTTGCACAACGAGATATTTTGACCTACTATAGTAATTGATAAAATATGCAACAAAATAATGTCATTATTTAAAAACATATCGAGTTGTTTCTCATACAATTTCTTTATTGTTCAATTTGATCATTTAAATTTTTAGCATTCTTCCTCTTTTTCACGTTTCTCCTTTTATTTTCTTGCTCTTTCAAAAATTTTGTTTTTGTTTGTATTTGTTCATTGTGTTTATTTTTTCAACCTCAATGGTTTTCTTTATGCCTTGTATACTTTCGATAGAGATACTTGACACATGTGTTCATTTATTTTCGTACTTAGAGGATTTGACCTTCTTTCCCCTCTCAACGGTTTTCATCATATCATGTCCCCGTGGTTTGCATTTTTCTTTAATGAAAGTTCAAAAATGTTTTAACTTGTAAAAATAGTCCTTTCGAAATGGTTTTGGTCCCTAAAATTAACATCTGTTAGTCCATAAAAGAAATATAATGAATAAATGGTAATGGACTTGTACGAATATACAAGAACTTGACTCACAGTCTTGAACATGTATCTCTTCTAATTCAAACCAAATACAATGAAATTTATAGAGGAACTTTATATATGTATGTATTGCAATTGTTGAAAAGAGCAGCAACATGATATAACCGATCAGAAATCACAGCATGGAATCTCTCAATTTATATATTATGTTGCACGTGCAACATTTATGAGATCTGCTATTTCAATCTTCCTCACACATATAAGAACAACCTCAACAATTAACGCATTTATCACCTTCTATTTTTGACTTTGGCTGCCTAAGTTGACATCCAACACAATTTTCTGGAATGTACACTATAATCATCAAAGAAATATATAGAACCTGATAATATAATTGATTGTTATCAATCATGTTTTTTTTGGTGTTCATATATCAATCATGTTCGATGTTACATGTCCCAACAGTTGAAGATTCACAAGACAATATTGCTTCATAGTAACATATTGGAAATAAAATTTGGGGTATAGTTATTAGTTAATGTCGAATTTACCTTCATTTGGCGACTAGCATTATATGTTGTTAGCGATTTCAGTTTCTTCCCATGTGAGCATGAAGTAGACTCCTAAATCTCATTAGGAACAAAGGCTTTATACATGCTCGAACTCTCACCTATTTCCTGAATAAATTAGGACATCAACAATAGCCAGGTTATGTTTTCAGGACATGACAACTATGTTGAAGAGTGAAAGTATAGACAAACTCCATTAAAATGTATTGTGTAGGTTTAGTAGTTTAAGATGAATAACATACTCATATATGAGGAAAGAGTAAACTCCTCAATTCTATCTACCAAGCAATATAATTTTTAATCACCTATTCTAGTTGTTTACGAAACTTAGATATGAAAGCTTCTGCTCTCTTATCCAAATCACTTAATGAAAGGTCTAAATGTTCATTTTCATCATATGATTCTTTAGACATGTCCTCAGATTGTAGGTCTGCATCTTCATTTTCATCATATGCTTCTTCATATTTGTCCTCATCCTGTAGGTTGTAAATGTGTACATTGATGGGTGTGAGTTCATGTCCAACACAAGAAAAAGTCAAACTCATTTGTTTTATCCACTAAACTTAATGTTCAATCACCTTTTTTTGCTGTATAACTATATTCAAATGATCTGGCAGATTTCCTTATCTCCCCAAATATCCTTGATGTCAACTTCAACGTTTTATCAAGAAAGATATTTTTCGAATTTTGTAAATTTCCTCTTATTTGATTTTCATAATTAAACACAATAGTCAGATTCATAAAACCAACTACTATTATGTAATATGTCGCTCTTCATATTATTCATTAATGAATTGATGCGATAAAAAAATCTTATTGGTTCAGGACCATCGATGATGCATCTAACGATTCCCAACTCTGTGATTGAGGGATTTAACTTCTTTGGTCGACCTATCTTTCTCCATCCTCGTACCTATTAGCAAGAACTATTTCAACCATAAATTTAGCATAATTATGTTGTATTTTGTATTTATTGTATAGTATATGCTCCTTATTTAGCTCTTTAGGTGATTAGACTTTCCTTAATTACCCCCTTGTAATCTTGTATATATACTGACTCATATCAATGAAAGAAGCATCGAATCTTAAACACTTACATGGTATCAGAGCTAAGGGCTCAATACCGAAACTAATTTCTTTCACAGCCAGGACTATACAACCTTCTTCCTTTCCAATTTTTTTCCAACAGCCCATTGTCTTATCATGTCTGGTGAAAATCAGAAAAACCCTACAAAGGCAATCCATCTCGTTTATATTGTTACCAACATATAGACCAAAGTAAGAGTACTTGATGGCACCAAAGTCACGTATTCCTCATAGGTTCATTTGTTCAAACTACACGCAAAAGGCTACAAAGTTTTATCTCATATTAACGGAACAACATCCCCTGAAAAAACAGATCTAGCATATGACACTTGGTTAGAAATTGATGCTATTGTCCTTTAGTGGATCTATGGGACCGTATCTGATGATCTTCTTGGTCAGGTCCTTGATCCAGACTCTACTGCATACGATGCCTGGTCCAAACTTCATAACATCTTCCTAAATAACAAAGGGTCTCGGACAGCAGCCCTAGAATATACGTTCAACAACTTGACCTTCGAGCCATGACATGCATTGAAGCGTATTGTCAATGACTGAAGGATCTCTCTAGGCAACTAAACGATGTAGAGTGCCCTGTCAACGAGAAACGCCTCATCTTGCAACTAATCCGTGGATTGCCCTTTGAACTTGACACAGTGGCCGCATACATAAATCAAACCTCTCTAACATGGGATACTGCTTGTTCAATGTAACAACTCGAAAATCAAAGACAACGAGCCCAATATACTCACTCATCTGTGGAAGTCGCTGCTACTGTTGACCATGAATCAGGATCTAACCCACCACCAAGACATGGGGACTTCACCAACAAAGCTCGTCCTTCCCAACAACGTAACTCCAATCGCCGATTCCCACCATCTCACTCTCAAAACAGGGAAAATCCAGCGCCTCCAAGTCGCCAACAACCTGTGCACCAGAATAATCGGCACAATCTTCCTCCTGGTCAAAATCGCCTCCATGGTCCACTTACCCGCCTCCTTATTGGGTTTCTCCTTGGTGGGCTTCACCACCACCATGCCCATATCCTACTCAGCCTGGTTGGGTCTCTCCTTGGCCTGCACCTCCTACACAGCAGCAGCAAGTTCAACCACCACAAGCCTAAATTACAGAAGTAAACCCGCTAGAACTATCAGAACTCAGAGCAGCTTTCTCGGCAATAACTTTGGACCCAAACGATGAACGGTGGTACATGGATTCAGGAGCAACCACTCTTCTTACCAAAGATGCAGGTAAAATCTCTATTCCAAGTATTTCATCTATAAAATCGATATTTGTTGGAAATGGTAATCAAGTGCCAATCATTGGATCAGGTCACTCCCTTTTACCAAACCCACATAAACCATTTCATCTCAAGAACATTCTTCACACACCTAACATCATCAAAATTTAATATATGTACGTTAATATTGTCGAACTAATAATTTATCTATTGAATTTGATTCCTATGGTTTTTCTATAAAGGACTTCAACATTAGGAAGCTCTTGACGAGACACAATAGCGATGGTGACCTCTACCCCTTCACAAAGCCAGAAACAGCTCCAGCTTTATCTTTTTTTTCATCTAGTTCATCCTTTTGGCATTCTAGACTAGGTCATCCAGGACATTCTGTAATGGATTTTCTTAGTTCAAATAAACATCTCTTGCAATAAAATTGATCGTTCTTTTGTTTGTCAATCTTTTCAAATTGCTAAGCACAAATGCTTACCTTTTCCTGACTCCACATCCACCACAATAAAACCCTTTGACCTTGTCCATGCCGACTTGTGGACATCACCACTCCGAAGCAATAGTGGTTTTAAGTATTACCTCATTGTAGTTGATGATTTCACCCATTTTATATGGGTGTTTCCACTTAAATACAAATCTAAAACCCGTGAAAAGATAACACATTTTCACAAACATATACAAACTCAATTCAACACTACATTCAAAACTCTACAATGTATTGTTATCCTATTTCAGTGACAATAGTCTTTCTAGTTTTGTGAAAAAGAATTTGCATCCCTAAAATTATCAAATTTAAATATTTAACAATGATATTTCTTTTTATTGTTCGATCTATTTAGCTTATTTGCTTTAAATCATTGACAATTCTATTCAAAAAGAAATAGAAATTCTTATTTCTTATGATAATCAAATGTAGGCTTTACTGTAAAAGTAAAACTTGACTCAAATAATGATGTTGAAGTAGGAAACATTTTCAATTATCAAGATGTGTAATGATTCCTTATGGGTTGAATCTTTGAAAAGTTGGAAATGGGTCAGTCTATCTTATTGATTGAGTCACTTGAACAGGCAGAGTCAAATAGAATTTATTTATTCGTGAAAAGGGAGCGAATTTGACAATCACCAACTTCATTATTTTGCATCTACTGTCGGTCTTCATATCTGTTTTTCTTACCCCCATACTTCCTAACAAACCGGAACAGACGAACGCATGATTCGTCGTATCAACAAACTCATGTTATCTCTTTTAACCCACGCCTCTCTACCACCTTCTTTTTGGGTCGATGCCCTCCACACTGCCACATATCTTCACAATATCCTACCCACCAAAATACTTCACAACCGTACCCCAACCTCCATTCTCTATCTCAAAAATCCCACATACGACCACCTATGGATTTTTGGTTACGCTTGCTACCCCAATCTTAATGCCACACGTCAAGACAAACTCTCCTCACGATCTCTTCCTTGTGTTTTTCTTGGTTACCCAACCCAATACTGACGCTATCGTTGCCTTGACATATCTACGGGTAAAATTATCCTTTCCTGCCATGTCACCTTTGATGAAAATACATTTCCCTATGCCAATACCACACATACACAGCCACATAACTACTCTTTCCTTGACAAACCCATACCCACTTATTTACCAACCACACATCACAAATACCCAACCTATTATCCCAACCGACCTAACACCGCCAACCTCACCACCACCAACCACCTCTACCAACTCTCCACAGCAGCCTACTCTGCTTAAAACCTCCTCCACCACTCCCAATCGTTACCTGCTCACCTACACTCGACGAAACCCACAACAACAATCCACCCAACCACCACCAACTTTTCAACACCAAATGAAAACCTACTCTCCATATGGTATCACAAAATCAACCAAACCATTTAACCTTCATACCACTACAACCCATAAAATCATATCCCCACTTCCAAAATCCTATAAATATGCCTTATCGGATCCAAATTAGCACTCCGATATGACTAATGAATACCAGACTTTAATAGATAACAACACATAGGAATTAGTACCAAAACCCAACAATGCTAATGTTATATGTTGCATGTTGATTTACCATCATAAATTTAACGCTATTGGGAATCTTGAGAGATATAAAGCATGTTTGTTCATCAATGGCAAATCTCAACAAATCATAATAGACTGTCATGAAACATTCATTCCCATCGTGAAACCTACCACTATTCGGACCGTTCATAGTCTTGTTGTATCACGATCATGGCCTATTCATCAAATCGATGTAAAGAACCCCTTTCTTACTTGGGGACCTCAAAGAACTGTGTATATGTTTCAGCCTCCCGGATTTGTAGACAAGCAAAACCAAACCCATGTATGTCGATTAAAAAAATCACTATATGGGCTCAACCAAGCCCCACGGTCCTGGTATCATCGGTTTGCCACATACATCCAAACATGCGGTTTCAAAAGCACTAACAATGACACTTCTCTATTTGTTTTCCAACACGGTGCAACATTGGCATATCTCCTTCTTTATGTTGATGACATCATCTTGACTGCATCTAACACCATTACTCTTTGGTACTTTATTGATCTTTTATCCAAAGAGTTTGCAATGTTCGATTTTGGCCCTCTCCACCACTTCCTCGACATTCAAGTTCAACACAAAAATGGAGGCTTATTTCTCTCACAAGAACAATATGTTAATGACATTCTTCATAGGGCCAACATGCAAAATTTGAAACCATACACTACACCCGCCGACACCAACTCAAAGCTTAGTGTCACCATCGGCAAACGAATGCAAGATGTCTCTCTATACCGTAGCCTCACCGGAGCCCTCCAATATTTAACTTTTACCCGCCCGGACATTGCCTATGCCATTCATGAAGTCTGTCTCTTTATTCATGAACCAAGAGAACCGCACTACAATTTCTTAAAACGCATTCTGAGATATCAAAAAGGCACCACCAATCATGGCCTCCACATCAATCCATCCAAGTCTACTAAACTTCCCGCTTACTCTGACGTTGACTGGGGCGGTTGTCTAGACACACAATGTTTCATATCCGGCTATTGCATATTCCTAGGCGACAACCTTGTCTCATGGTCATCCAAATGACAACCTACTATCTCCTGATCAAGTGCCAAAGCTGAATACAAAGGAGTCTCATATACAGCAACTAAAACAATATGGCTTCGCAACCTTCTTCTAGAACTCCATTTCCCATTGTGCCAGGCCACAATCATCTACTATGATAACATTTCAGCGCTCATCCGGTTCAACATCAATGCACCAAACATGTTGAAATTGATATCCACTTTGTTCGAGAAAAAGTGTGTATGGGTTTCGTACATGTCCTTCATATCCCAATAGATTACCAATATGAAGATATTTTCACAAAGGGATTGCCACGTCAAATTTTCACCAGTTTCCGCTCCAGTCTCTATATTCCACCATCTACAAATTCGACTGCGGGGGAGTATTAGCGAGAACTATTTAAGCCATAAATTTAGCATAATTATGTTGTATATTTTGTATTTACTGTACAATATATGTTCCTTATTTAGCTCTTTAGGTGATTAGACTTTCCTCAATTACCCCCATGTAATCTTGTATATATACTGGTTCATATCAATGAAAGAAGCATCAACACTTACAATACCTCTGTAACAAGATTTGTGTCGTAAGATGAACTTTCTCTATTAGCACCAAGCATATATAAATCTAACTACAAATTCATAGAATTAATACCAATATAGTCAATGGTACTATCGTCAACAAAAACCCTAAACCAGTCAGGAATCAATTTGCCCACCTCCATTAACCCAAAGAAATCACGACGACAAGGATAGTATGCTCCAGTGCTTAGTTGAAATCCAGACAAATCTCCTCCAAGAGTTTCTATCCATCCCATGTTATTTTCCAAGGTTTCTATTTCATTAGCGTAAACAAGTCTCACACCATATTCGTGTACCTCCAATTCACTCATCACAACAATCGTGACATTAACTTTATCACCAGTGTTCAATGTGTTTCCAATTGGCCAATAACTAAACCATATACCAACTTTATCAGAATCGGTTTTTTTAAAGACTTTGGGGTTGTACATCAACTCAATACCATTGGTCATACTAATTTTACAAAACCATGCCCAATCATCATCACCTGATATTGTTGTATATTTGAAAGTTATATCAAGGTCTTTAAGCCTCATATTCTTAGGATATGAAGTCAAATCAAAGGACAAATACGTTAATTCTGACACATACGTGGCCTTCATGTTTGGATTCGTTATGTCTGGAAGAGATGTGCTCATTATATCAAATTCATATAGCATTTGTAGTCACACACAAACAAACACACACATATATACATAATCAATTTTTGCCTATGATTGTGTTTGTGTTTGGGAGAAAAAAAAATTAAAAACAATTAAGCTGCAGAAACGAGCTTCTGCCTTTGGTGAGCTCATCATCACCAATCAGGGACACCTCTTGATTTTGATATTCTTATAGCTACTTCATGTGTTCCAAATCATTATCTTCAAGTTTTGCAACAGACACCAATTTGATAAAGCCTTCTATTTCACTCAAACTAATACAACCTTCATACCCCGAAACTTGCAATGTGAATCGATGTGATTCAAAACTTAATTTCTCCAGTGACGTACAGTAGTATATATACAATTCTGCAAGTGTACTTGGGAGAGATATAAGCGATTTAAGCCTTGAGCATAAACTCAAGTCAAGGACCCAAAGATTTTTAAGATGATTATAATTAGGAAGAAACTCAAACAGACTATTGCCTAAATTCAATTACTCCAAAGATGGTTCAACACTGAAATTCAAAGGAAGAGAATCAATGCACTCTTGAAACGTGAGTTCCATTTGTTTGAATTCGGTTTCTTTTGGGAAACTTGTCGTGAGAAACCGCAAATCCACAATTCTTGAACTTTGAAGTACTTTTAGGTATGTTTCATAACGAATTTAAATTGTTGGGGTTTGATTTGTAACTTCACTAAAAGATATGGGTTGTTTGGTAATTTAATTAACCAAAATAGGATTGCTTTGGTTAAAATTTTTCAAAGGAGGGGCTAAAATGGTTATTTTTATTCCAAGTTTGACGATTGAGATTTTTTTCTATTAAAAATAACAAAGGAGGGGCCTTTTTGAATAAATGGGTCCAATATTTGTGGATTGGGGCTGATTACGAATAAATATTTAAATAAAGGGGTAATTTGGTTATTGCATCGAAGTTGAATGAAATTAGGGCTTTTATGAAAAGGAATCTCATGAAACACCATTTTTGATTAATGGCCCAAACTTAAACTAATTTAGGGCTTTTAAGCCCCATCTTTTGTTCGATCAGTCATACTGATGAAAAAAAAAACCGAACGAATTACGAAGGGACGGAGCAGATGCAGGAAGGCTTGCAGCGATAAAGAAGGAGCACGAAGGCTTGCAACGGATAATCCGGATCCCTTGGCTGTTCGCGAAGAGAGAGGTGTTTCCAGGTCGACGAGGCCGAAGAACGATGATGGGATGAAGCAGCGAAGCTGCTGTGAAGTTGGCGAATGGAAGTGGAAATCGAGGTGGAAGAGAACGATGCGAAGGGAGGTGCGAGGGACAAAGGAGGTCCAGAGGGGTCCATCGGCAGACATACGTCGCAGGTGGTTGCTTCGGTGGTTTAGTTGTGGCAGACCCGTCAAGAGGGGAAGCAGCCGACGATCCTCCTTGGCCTTCTTGAATATGTCGCCAACAGTAAACGTAGGTAAGGGTCTTCGGTATTCTCCTAGTCGATTTTTTTTTTGGTGTGTGTGTGTGTGTGTTTCTGAATAAGAATGTTGAAGAGAAAAGGGTGTTTTTGGTTTGATACTTGACAAGGGAAGGGGAAGGACGGAGGTGGAGTCAAGGATGGCAGGTGATGGTTGGTTTGGGGGATCGGAAGAGGGTTGTTGCCCTCATGGTGTATTCCTACTAGCTTCAGGGAGATAGAGTGTTAGGGGTTTTTGGTTGTCCTTCACAGTGTCCAAATTTCTCCTCCAAGATACAATGATCAGATTTGACTTTGTCGGTGTAGAGTATTTGTTGATCTATTATCAGATTTTGGAAAAAAAAAAAAAAAAAACTTGGGAGTGCTGATTATACTTTAATAATCCTGGAAGGATTATTGGTTAATTTGTATAAATTTTGGTTTAACTTGTGTTCATTTTAGCCAAGTATACACTTGTTGAATGATACTAGTTATACACACATGTATGACTATTTTGATAATAAGATGCATATCATACATCATATATGAGTTTGTGTATGTATTAGTTTAATTATTTATGTATTTGTTTGGTTTGATATGTATTATTGGTTGTTTTCCTCTTGTATACACATGTATATATATTTAAGATTTTTCCAAACTATTTCTTGATAAATATAATCTATTTTCTTTTGTCACGACTTTGTTACATAATTTGGGTATTACATATATATATAAATTTAAACTCATCCGTCAGGAAATGTTAAATTGTTAATTTCTTAAACCTTGGTTTCTTAAATTTAAAATTGACACATATATAATGTATATTTCTGTAAATTTAATCAACCACATGTAATTGATTATGACATATCTCCCTTACTCGTGTGTGTGTGTGTGTGTATATATATATATATATATATATATATATATATATATATATATATATATATATATATATGGGTAAAGTGAATATACCTAACAACTTTATATAAGCTTAGGTACCTAACCTCATCAAACTAGGTCATTTTGCATTAAATTTTCATTGCAATCATCCAAGGTTCTTAAACTTCATCTCTAAACTTGATTTACTTCAAAAAAAATTGGAAATTCATCATTATATTTCTCCTACATCATTTCATTTGTAGCGGTAGGATATGAAGCCTATCAGGCGGTATTCAATAGAAAGATGTGATGTAAAAGAAAAATATTGGTGAAAGTCCAAAGATTTTGGAAGTAATAAAGTTATGGGGTTGAAGTTTAAGAACCTTAGGCAATTACAATGTAAATATGATACAAACCGATGTAGTATTATGGAGTTAGGTACCTAAGCTTATATAAAGTTGTTAGGTATATTCACTTTACCCTATATATATATATATATATATATATATATATATATATATATATATATATATATATATATATATATATATATATATATTAGGTGTGAAACCCATGATTAAAAAAATTAAAGGTTTAAGCATTAAGTGTTTTTTAAAGTAATAAGTTTAACTACATACATGTGTGAAAACAAAGGAAAAAGTGATATCTATTATTAGAACTAACATAATAGCATCATACTTTTGTTTTTCCCATAATAACATAATACTTTCATTTTCAACACATAATAGCATCATAATTGTGTTTTTATCACAAAAAACATCATACTTTCCTTTTTATCCCATAATACCCTTTTCCAATATTTCCCCTATTCAAAATTATAGTTTCTTCTATTATGGGTTAAAAATGTTTTTAAAACATATAAGTATCAAATCAACACAATTTTAGAAACCTACGTTTCTTTCCTTTAATACTTGTTTTAAAACATATAAGTAAGATGCTATAAGTACCATAAATCTGAAAAAATAAAAATAAATAAACAACAAATTTATAAAATACAAATAAGTTTCTTTTTCCAATTTACCATTATGTAAAAAATGAATATATATATATATACTCAAAACATCACAAAGTATAGAATAAGAACTCAAAATTTATACGTGGAGTTGGAAAATGGTGGATCCCATAGTTGGATAACAATAATAAAAAGAACGATTATACTATATCTATAATCATCTTAAGAGTTATATGGTTTGATCCCAAACTTTAAAAATAATGGTTTTATTTTTGTTTCATTTTGTTTCTTTTATTTTTATTTGAACAGGTATAATTTTATTTAGACCTACATAAAAAAAATACAGAAATGGGTTTTGCAGTAATGAATCCAAGTTGTGACTACCTTATGATTTCTATTAATGAACCAATTAAACGAATGATCAACAATGGACTCAACAATAGTATCTTTTCTTTTCTTTTCGTTTCCATTCACCTTCAGGTTTCTAAATCACCAAAGCATCCAGAAGATAATCATAATTACTTCTAGCGCCATCTTTTTCCTGTTAGTCATATTGAGATTACAAATCCACTCTCACATCAAAATTTGAATTCCATAAAAAATGCCCTGAACTGAATATTGTACTTTATATTCAGGCTAAAATGATATCACAAAGAATTCGAAAAAGGCCGTTGGTGGTTGATATGGAAACTACTATATACCAAGGTTGTAAAAAACGCTCAACGTTAGCTAGTTGGTGGACTAGGGTCAATGGATTAATCGGCTAGGTGGAGATTAATCGGAGACCATTAATTACTAATTTGTTGAATTTTAAAAAATTAAATATGACTAATATGATATCAAAGTTCGTAAATACCACTAATATGATAACAAAATATGTTAATATGATTAGTACAACACTAATAATGCCTTAACTATTTTCCATTGAAATAAAATTTCTTCAAAATGTTAAAATTTCATCGTTTTATAATGTTTCACTCATTATATATGCAGGGATTAATCGTTAGACGCCCTATAATCGGTCGAGTAGCGCCTACGGATTATTCGGAGATTAATCGGGACCTAGTCGGAATTTTTACAACAGTGGTATATACTACTACTAACATCACCATAAACAAATGCAAGTCATTTTCTTAATATGATATGTATCATATGACACTCGCATGAAACAAAAAACAATACATGAAATCAAATTTTCTTTTCAAAATTTCAAATGACTTGAGGATAACGAAAATGTACCAAAAACAAAGCTAGTTTTTAAGTCAAAATAATGCAAATCGACAACAACCACATTTCCCTCCAAACCCTTCTTCCACGTATCACTTCAAAAGAATTCAAATTTGATAGAAGGGTAAAATCGTAAAAAAAAAAAAAGATTCGGATTATGACCAATTTGGGGTAAAAGAATCGATCCATTATGGTTTTGGATGAAAACCAGATTAGAAAAACTTATACATGCACCATTTTTTCTACATTTTGACAAACTTCATGTAACATGTTTGTTTAAGGGTAGGGGCAGATGTGTCATGTATTTATGCTACAATACTAATTGGGAAAATGACTCTTGAGGGTAATTAACTTTTGCGTTTGTACTCATTTGATCCCTTTCCCTTTTTTTTGTATTCAATATACCATCGAACTTGTTGTTTGTGTTCACCAGAACCCTTTTGACCGACTTTTGACCTGTGATAGCAGGTCAAAGGGTTATCGTGAACACAAACAACAAGTTCGATGGTATATTGAGTACAAAAATAAGGAAAGGGACCAAATGAGAACAATATCAACAGTTGGTTACCCTCCTGAGTCATTTTCCCCGAAAAGTTAAATGAAATTAAAGTTGTGAAATTATCAAAGACTGCAACCTTCTTTGGCTATAACGTATATGAAGAGCATTTCAAAGGAGTAACTTCGTTAAAACATGGTCTATGTTATGATTACTGTGGTTAGCTGTCAACACCTCTCTTCCAACGGATATGATTGTGTATGAGAAGTATATTTATCAGCATAAACGTTTACCTCAAGGTATATTATGGTGATGTGTTTGCAAAAGCAGCATGATATTGTACATATTGATGTTGTATCTCTTCGCATGAATTCGATCTTAAAGCTAAGTAAACTAAAAAATTACAGTACTTGTGATTTCACTCGTTGGTAGACTTGTCTAGAATCCATGATATGATAAATTATTCGATTGGAAATGTAAATGTAGTCATGAAATGTGTCTGCTTAGTCAAGATTCCCCTAATAAATATTCAAGTGCATTACAAAGTTGTACATGTATGTATAATGTTCTTTCGTGGGTTATGGTTTGAAGAGAAGCAAGAATGAATCTCATAAAATCATCAATATCAGTAGGAGATGATGTGGGATTTGCAGTAAATGATTAAAGGGAAAACGACTCGGGAGGGTAACCAACTGTTGAGTTTGTTCTCATTTGGTCCCTTTCCTTTTTTTTGTACTCAATATACCATCGAACTTGTTGTTTGTGTTCACCATAACCCTTTGACCGGCTATCATAGGTCAAAACCCGGTCAAAAGGGTTATGGTGAACACAAACAACAAGTTCGATGGTATATTGAATACAAAAAAAAGGAAAGGGACCAAATGAGTACAAACGCAAAAGTTAATTACCCTCAAGAGTCATTTTTCCCATACTAATTATCAGAGAGTTAAACATGTATGTAATAGGACCAAGCATCCAAAATATAACGAAATCAAAACAATTATATGTCAAAGTAAATGTATTTCTTTGAGGAATTTAATCGAACATCATATATGCATTCCAACATCAGCATGGTCTTGAATATAAGAATTACATGAGAAGTCGACAAATGAAGGGAAAAGATAAGAGAAATAAAAAAACTAAACAGACAAACAATAATCAGATGATTTGCAAAAGAATTTATTTATGTAAACCAAAATGATTTGCTAACCTTATGTAGATGGTGGTGTATTCGATTATGATGATGCATATTAAAGGTTTGTAGAATCCTTGATAACAATTCTAATGTTGGAGGTAACAATATTAGAAGAATGAAATCGTCTTTATACATAATTTTGAAAATTGATTTTGGACCGAAATACAATGATCGATATCAATTCATTTGATTCTAATTACTATCAAATATTAGATGTGTAATTGCAATAGATGAAAGATATATCGGATGTAAAAAGGAGTGAAATTCCAATAGATGAAGGAAAATAATGAATTTTAATACAATCATTTATAATCAATAACTTACATATATAACATACAACATACGTTACCATTAAAGTAGTCAACCTTCAAAATATAGTCAATTTTAATTATTTTATATTAAGAAAATAGGAAGAAAAACCAGAATTTGCCAAGTAGAATAAAATGAAAATGAAAAAAATAAGAAAAAACCATGTGGCATATTGAATAAGAAGATGACATGGGACAATAAGTTATTTATTTATTAGGGAGTATATATATATATATATATATATATATATATATATATATATATATATATATATATAGATATGGGAAAAGTGAATATGACCTTAAGGTATATAAGGTTAGGTACCCAAATTCACCATACTACGTCGTTTTATATCATATATATACATTGTATTTGTCAAATGTTCTTATTATTCAAATTTTAACTTGATGTACTTCCAAGATTTTTATAAATTTCACATTTATTTTCCTTTTACATAATTTTTATTTTGAACTATAATATATATATTCTGTTAGGTGTTCGGCAAAAATCTATGATGTAAGAGGAAGATAGTATTAAAATATCAAAAATGTTGAAAGTAAATCAAGTTAAGTTCAGTTTTAAAAAAATTATAATGAATATATCAAACAAAACAACATATTATGGTGTTTTTGGGTACGTAAACTTATATACCCTTAAGGGTATATTCACTTTCCCATATATATATATATATATATATATATATATATATATATATATATATATATATATATATATATATATATATATATATATATATATATATATATATATATATATATATTAGTTTATAACCCGTAAGAACTATGGTTATCAAAATTAATTAAACTTTAATAGTTAAAATTTAAAATTATTAATAACTTATTTTAAATAAATTATTAATTAAGAGGTTTTTTTAGTTATACAAAATTATAATCATTGATTTAAATAAATATGTAAAATTATATCACTTTATAATTTGTATTAATTTTATTTTAATTTTTATTCTAATGTTGTTAATTTAATGTAATTAGAATGAGAAATTTAAATTTTGAAATTTGAAATGGAGAATCAATACGTTGACAAATGGTATACATTAATTATAAGACATAATAAGGTGAAACATGGCAAAAAAAAATTTTGCAAAGCTTAATATGGTGACACATGTCAAAAGGAGATATATATATATATATATATATATATATATATATATATATATATATATATATATATATATATATATATATATATATATATATATTCGTTCATGAATTCATGATTGTTGGACTATTTTCATCATTAAAATCTCCAGCAACCCATTTGGATTCTCATATTTTTCCGGAATACATTACCAATAATAGAAATCATGTAGAAATCAATAGTTTAAGGTTTTATGATTAATAAATCTGAAAACGCATGATATTTCAACTCTCATTAATATTTTTACTAAAAATATTTCAAATATGAAATCAAATATTAGGCTATAGCCTAAGTCCAAAAATACTTTCGGAATTTCCATTTGAGTTGTGTAAGTCCCTTAACGGATAGAAACGGTTTTAGAGGTTTTAAGAAAAACAGTATTATATTGGTTTTTGATTCTTAAAACGGTTGTATGTTTTGCATACGAACTCGGTTTTGGACGTTCTTTATATATTCGGAAACTCTCATTAATATTTTTTCTAAGAATATTTCAAATATGAATTCAAATATTAGGCTATAGCCTAAGTCCAAAAATACTTTCGAAATTTCCATTTGAGGTGTGCAAGTCCCTCAACGGATAGAAACAATTTTACACGTTTCAAGAAAAAGAGTATTATATGGCTTTTGGATTCTTAAAACGGTTGTATGTTTTGCATACGAACTCTATTTTGTATGTTCTTTATATTTTCGGAAATAAGGAAACATGTACTAAGAGATTAGAGTGTCTGTATTGCTCACAACTGCTTAATATGAAATTTCAGTTTTTCAAACGTATTAACTATGGTTGATTCGCTTGCGAGTTTACACATACCATCTGATGTCTAATAATAGTTTATATGTACTCATTTATTTCACATAAGATGTACTAAAACTCAATGAATATAATTACAAAGAGATTTACTATGAACTTTTCATAACCCGACCAACGACGAAAACGTCGGGGTTGAGACTATACATTTGTATTATAGTAAACAACATATATTGAAATAATAATACATTCTTACGATATATAAATATGACGAAATACATTGTTTAGTAAATCCAAAAGTGTTAAATGTGGAATACAATTTCCTTCGAGAATAAAAGAGACAAAATGCTACTATAGAGGTGACAATTTATTTCCAACGTCAAATCCTTCGTCCTCACACTGGGTGAGAGTTCTTCCGGCCACTTTGAACACCTAGAGTTACATACATTTTGAAAATATGTCAACAATAATGTTTGTGAGCTTTATAAGTTTTTTTTTTTTTTTTTTTTTACTCCGAGAGTTTAATAATTCAAAAATAATGTTTCAATGACCGGTAAATTATAATGAGTATTTTATTACTCAAATAATTTTTACGACAGTGATTAGTTATTCTCGTGATAATTTTTATTATTTGGGTCTCATCCGCTAACGAAGAGTTATGTCGCTAGGAGAGGTAGATAGCATCCTATACACTCGAACACTCTCGACCCCAAATTGGGAGGAGTGACTCATCCTAGACCTATACTTCATCGAATAAAAAATCTTCAATATAACAATTTGCCTATAACCGACACTATAGTTGCTCCTCCACAAGCCACACTGGTACAATATAAATAAAAATGGAGGAATCAAGATCATTACTAACGTTTTAAAACGGTCGTATAGTAACGAAAAAAGAAACATTTGACGCATGTTGTCTTATTCATCAGACGAAGTTGTAGCTAGTAACCACAGACGGGGAAATTACGTCAACCCGCATAAATCATTCCGTAATAAATAGATATATACCAACGTTCTTTACTATAAGTCTCTGTCGTGTACATAGACCTACAACATATGATTCCTCTTGGATTAACGGTTATAGAGCTGGGTTTCAATTCTACGATTTGATCCTTATGAACGCATACACACCATCATAAAACTCTTTCTTTCACGCCCTTTCGATACATTCATCCTACAAGCACAAATGGGATACACAATCCGCAAAATCCGTGACAACAATTCTTCGACCGATAAAATCCATCGCTTCCGATGATCACCAACGCGAATCTTAGATTATTAAGATATTTAAAGCTTAGTGAATTTAGTTAAATATTGAATTTAACTTAGTGTTCAAATTACAAGATAGTAATAACTCGAGTAGTTTCAATCTACAATTTGATACGAAGGACGTTCTGTTAGCGTAGTTGAATAACTTGTATGTTTCATCGTTACGTCGGTTGACAACTTGTCGCCTTAATCATTTATTATTGCATTTTTAATATTTACTTAACGTTGAAAATATATTGTTTTTCATTCGTAAGTAAACTTATTCTTAAAAATACATATACATTATTTATCGATGAGATTTAGAATTATACCATAGAATATAACTACTTGTGGTTTATTCTCATACTTCATATTCAAATTTATAATTGTTTTGTATATTTTTATTTTTATCATTTCATTTAATCGTTTCGTATTAACCTTTATGAACAATAAGTTTAATACTCTAATATGCACAAGTCATGTGGTTATACATATCATATTAATGAAGATGACAAGTTAAAAATGTTCGTCTATCAAAACTTCGGTGTAAGTTCTTAACGATACTTTTATTCGGTTCGACAAATATTATAAAACTACTATCATCAACTTACTCTTATCTAGCATTTTTATTTTCACAAGGGCTTGTAAATATGACTAACATTTTATAAAACTCTTAGTTTATCAAATACTAACCATAACCTTTTTAACAAGCTTTATTTGTAAAAATAGTATTTATAACAGATATATATATTTATAATCTTTGTATGTAGCATCAACTTTGCATGCATGTAACATATAAACTTTTTGGCCATCATATTATATCAAAACACTCAAGTGTGTATCTCCCCCCAAAACAAATAAAAATGTAAAACGCGTCCATAAAGAGTCACATTTGGTGTGTGTTTCTCGACTTTAGACGGAAGATTCGGTGAGGTTCTTGCTTTGTTCAAGACCCGGTTGCTTCACCAAACAATAAACGAATTTCGATTTAGATTATTGGACCTCAGAAATATTCACAAAACAACAAGTTTCTTATATTTTAAGACGTGAGAAAAACTCACTAAAACAACCACAGGGGCTGTCGACAGAAATGGGGTGGCCGAAGGTGTTTCCGGCAACCTTCTTGCCCCATTTTCTTCCTGTTTTCGCAGCAACACTTGAGGGGGATAGTTGGGCAAAATAATAAATGACTTCAAGGGAATATTTGGCATGTTTATTGGATGTAACATGTGGCTAAACTCGGTGGTGGCTCCTCCTTTTTTCCTCCCGAAATCATAGCAGAAAACACCTTCGATGGAGGTGTTATTGATGAACTTCGAACATAGGAGAGGAAGTAGAGAGGAAGGATGTTTGAGGCTGAACTTTTATGGGCTAAAGGTCCCTAATAGTGATCTTTTTATACACTCTTCAAAGCTGTCAACTTTCCCCTAATATGTACTTTTGGCCATTTTTAGAAGCAACTCTACACTCTAATAAAGGCTTGTAGTTTTGCATTGACAGGAGAATTGTGAGGGAAGGAGGAAACGTGAGATAGAGGGAGAAGGAGTGTGATAGTCATTTAAAGTACTCAATTTGTCAATGTATTCATCATTAGAGTACTTCTTTGGTTACTCATAAAAGTTAAGCAATTTCGCCTCACCTACCTTTGTACTTTAGATTAAAACTTGAAAGCAACTCCCTTTAGTGCATGGTACTTGCTACATGAAGAAAAGGTGGGATTTGGTGGGTGAATGAGTATTAATCACGTGAGTAGGAGGAGAGTAGAGTCCTAGGAGTTGACATTGGCCTTTAATTATTATTTCTAGCGGTATTTTGGAAGTAGTGAATCACTAGCCTTTACATGAGATGTAATATGTCAAAAATGAACTCTTGTACAATCATGATATGGATTTCGAGATTTCTAAGTCTATGTATACACACATCTATTTCACACTTCATTTAATTTGTTATTAACTTTCCATATGATGATAAGGTCCATTTGTAGTTTATTATTACATATAACGCATGTAATATCATATAAGAAATATCATACAAGCTAACCAAGAAATATCATGCAAGCTAATTATGTAAGCTAACTTCCATGGGAACCCCCACATGGCCTCAGCTAGCAAGACATATCATACAACCTAATTATGCTAACATAGTAGGATGCCATGGAAACCCTCCAAGGTCTTATACCAAATGCCATGGGAACCCCCACATGGTCTCAATCTACTGCCACGGGAACCCCTAGGTCTTCCATGCAATTGTCGTATCAGTATAACACATAATCAACAAACAATCCACATATCATATAATGGGTCGGCCTTGGTGCCTTAGACACATTGGTGTGGTGAGGAGACTCACCTCTCAAGAAATGCTTAACCGATAAGATCAATCCCAATCCACAACTCCAACTCAACAACCTACAATCCCCAAGTGACTTATTTGTCAAAATCCCGAAATACCAAAATACCCTTAAAGTCAAACTTGGTCAACCATGGTCAAAGTCAAGGTCAATAGTCCATGTTGACCCCAACTCGTCTAGTGCATCTAGCAACTTGCCGAGTTCCTTTAGTGTTCAGAAAATCGGGATAAGCCCTAGCTAACTCGTCGAGTTGTCTCATCAACTCGTCGAGTTCACTTAGTGTCCATAAGGCGGGGAAACAAACCCTATCCAAATCATCGAGTTGTCATGGCAACTCATCGAGTTTTTCCCATTCTTAACATATTCAACCCTTTTTAGTCGAACCTAAAGCCCCAAACTACATATCCAGTCCCCTATGGTTGAGATACCACGTAAAGTTGCTAACTTTACATCCATGCAAGGCATCAAAGGGCTAAAAACACTTAGAAATACTTATCAAGGGTCTGAGGGCATCAAGGAGGGCCAAGACTTGATAAAGTTGGAATATCCAGATCTAAATCCAAATCATCATATCATGAAATATTGGCCATAAACTTTCATAGAAGAATATCTAAGCAATAAAAGGTCAAGGTTTCGACATTATACCTCAATGTAGCTGCAACAATGGAGGAAATCCCATATCTACTGTCTTCTACTCAATCTAACCTCTTCAATCTTCTAGTTCCTTTCCAAAAGAGCACCAAAAGTCACTCTCCAAGCTCTCACACACATACACAATGAGAGGGAGTGGGTGAACTAGGGTTTCTCTGGATCATGCGGGCGATAAGGGAGGCTACTAATTAGTTAAGTCCTTTAAATAGTGCATAAGTCCTGAAAATTAGGCTTTTCCTTTCCAGCATCTAGTCGTCGAGTTGGGGCCTTCCAACTCTTCAAGTAGACCCTTTAATCACACGTCCATTATGATCCTTAGATGGCGAGTTGGAGTTCCCTAACTCGTCGAGTTCCAGTCTAAAACCTCAAAAACTTAAGAAATAAATGATACATGAAACATGCATTACAAATCTCCCCCACCGGAACTAGACTTCATCCTCGAAGTCTGTAGACACGAACAAATCTGGGTAATGCTCCCGCATCTCATCCTCTAGATCCCATGACTATTATGAGTCCTTTTGATGATGCCATTGCACCTTCACTAGCTTCACCTCTTTGTTATGAAGAACCTTAGTTTTCATATCCAAGACTGAAATGGACCTTTCAATGTAGTTCAGGCTCTCATCTACCTGAATGTCATCTAAAGAAATAATCGTTGCCTCATCAGCGACACACTTCCGAAGCTAAGACACATGGAAGGTGTTGTGAATATGGCTAAGCTCGTCCGAAAGATCCAAACGGTAAGCCACCTTGCCCACCCAGGAAATAATCTTGACCGGAACAATATATTGGATCCCTAGCTTGCCCCTCTTCCGGAACCGAATGACACCCTTCCATGGTGACACTTTCATCAAGACCAAGTCTCCCACCTGGAACTCAAGATCCGAGCACGCCAATTAGCAAAGCTCTTCTTACGACTCAGCGCGACCCGCAACCTATCGCGCACTTGTTGGATCAACTTGGGGTCCTACACCTCCAACCATACAACATATGAAATGGGGGTCGGTTGATACTAGGATGATAACTATTGTTATATGAAAACTCTGCTAGTGGGAGGTATGTATCCCAAATCCCTCCGAAATCCAAAATACATACCCGCAGCATATCCTCGAGCGTCTAGATCGTCCACTCACACTGGCCGTCTGTCTAGGGGTGGTATGTTGTGTTGAAGTGTAACTATGTGCCCAGTTCCTCGTGGAACTTCCTCCAAAATCTGGACATAAATCGAACATCTCGGTCAGAGACCACCAACATTGGCATCCTGTGCCTGGCCACCACTTCTCGCACATAAATATATGCTAATTTCTCAGTAGAGATGCTCTCAGGGATCAGAATAAAATGAGCACTCTTTGTCAACAAATCCACAATGACCCAAATGGAACCCACACCCTTCGCTATCCTCGGTAACTTTGTAATGAAGTCCAGGGTGATATCCTCCCATTTCCACATGGGAATAGGTAGCGACTGAACCTTGCCATGAGGCTGCTGATGTTCAGCCTTGACCTTCCTGCATGTCAAGCATCGCTCCACAAACCAGGCGATCTCCCGCTTCATGCAGGTCCACCAGTAACTCAACCTCATATCTCTATACATCTTCGTAGCCCCCAGATGTATAGAGAATTTGGACTTGTGTGCCTCATCCAATATCTTCTGTCTCACTCCCCCAGATACCAGTACCCACACCTGGCCACACTGGGTCAAGAGTCCCCGACCATCCCACACAAACAAGGGAAACTGACCCCGAATTTGCTCTATCTTCCAATTATCTTTCTTCAAACCCTCCACTTGAGCGTTCTTGATCATATCTAAAAATAAAGAGACCACCGACATCCTCAAACAAACATTCCTGGTTGGATAACCCGCCGCTTTACGGCTCAAAGCATCGGCCACTACGTTGGCCTTCGCTGGATGGTACAAAATCTCACAATTTTAGTCCTTCAGGATGTCTAACCATATCCTATATCGCATGCTAAGGTTCTTCTGATCCATCAAATACTTCAGACTTTTTTGATCAGTAAAGATGGTGCACCAAACTTCATACAAGTAATGCCTCCAGATTTTGAGGGTAAACACAACCGCCCCCAATTTCAGGTTGTGAGTGGGGTAGTTTGCCTCGTGAGGCTTCAACTACCTCGAAGCGTAGGCGATCACATGCCCCCTTTGCATCAAAACATCACCTAACCCTATGATAGACGCATCGCAATACACCACCAAATTATCCAACCCACCGGGTAGTGCTAAAATCGGGGCCTCACATAACCTCTCTCTCAAGGTCTCCAAAGCAAACTGCTGGTCCGAGCCCAACGAAAGGTCACATTCTTCTTGGTCAAGCGAGTCAAAGGTATGGCGATCTTAGAGAAATCCTGGATGAATCTCCAATAGTACTCCGCTAGAACCAAGAAACTATGGATCTCCAATGCATTCTTTGGTACTTCCCACTGCATCACTGCCTCAATCTTGGCTGGATCAACCAAAATACCCTCTTGGTTGATGATGTGCCCCAAAAACTGCATCTCTCACAACCAGAAATCACACTTTGAGAACTTGGGATAAAGGCTTTTCGTCCTCAGTGTCTCCAACATCTCCCTCGGATGCTACTCATGCTACACCTTTGTCTTAGAATAGACCAATATGTCATTGATGAAGATGATCACATACTGATCCAACATCAGCCTACACACCCTGTTTATGTGGTCCATGAACGCTGCTAGAGCATTGGTGAGCCCAAATGGCATCACCACAAACTCAAAGTGATGATACCGAGTCCTGAACACTGTCTTCGGTATATCCTAATCCCTAACCATCATCTGATGATACCCCGACCGAAGGTCAATCTTTGAAAACCAAGATTCACCCTGCAGCTGATCGAACAAATTATCGATTCTTGGAAGCGGATAATGATTTTTCACCATTATCTTGTTCAGCTCCCAATAATCGATGCACATCTTGTGCGACTCGTCCTTCTTCTTCATGAATAGGATCAGTGCTCCCCACGGGGAACTGCTCGGATGAATAAACCCTCGGTCTAGCACCTCCTAGAGTTGCATAGACAGCTCCTGTATCTCGGGTGGAGCTAGCCGGTACGGTTCCTTCTCTATCGGAGCGAAACCCGACACAAAATCAATGTGAAACTCTACTTTCCTCTCCGGAGGCACCCCGAGCAGCTCCACGGGAAATACATCCTGATAATCTTGTACAACCGGTACACTATCCAAATCTGTCGGGGTCTCCACCCTCGTATCCGAGATGTGCACCAAAAATCCAAAACAACCCTGATGGAGAAGTCTCCTAGCTGTCGCAACTGAATAGAGGGTTGGACCCTACGAGGCCCTCTCTCCATGAATAACCAGTTCTCCCCCACTTGGGGTTTGAACTCTTACCAGCTGGCACTCGCAATCTATCATGGCCCTATTTGCCCCCAACCAATCAATCCTGATGATCACCTTTAGTCCTTGCACCGGTATCAGTACCAGATCAACCTGAAACCTCTCCCTAACACATTCAGGACATAGTTTGATATACCCTCGCAACACTCACAGTGCGGTCGTCCACAATCTCAACCTCAAGCGAGGAACCGAAAGTTCCCGGACCATCTCCTAACTTCTTGCTAAGCGCAAGAGATACAAACGATCGAGTAGCTCCCGAATCAAAAAGAACATGAGCCGACATACCATTGACCAAAAAGGTCCCTATACAGGAGCACATATATACACATAAGCAACACAAATCAATATCAAGTAGGAAAAATAAAATACGTACCAGCCACAACATTTGGGGCTTCCCGAGCCTCCTCGGTAGTCAACTGAAAGGCGTGGCTCTTCACCGTAGGAACATCCAGCTTTGTCAGGCGGCCATCAATGATACTTATTGTAACGGGCGCATGCACCACCACTGCTCCTCCTCCTCCTCCTCCCTACAACCTCGGACAATCAGCCTTTTATGGCCGGTCTGGTTGCAGTGAAAACAAATCAAGCCATTCTTGGGGCAATCCCTGCTCACGTGGCCCGGCTTACCACAATTATAACACACTGGGCCTGTCGCTTGGAAAACACCACCGTGCAATCTCCCTCATTTGGCACACCGGCCACATCCCTGCTAGCCCCTACCAGAAGAATCCGAGCTCTTAGGCATTTTAGCCTGACCTATAGTTGTCTGAACCTGCTCTGGCATCGACTTAGTGCGAAGCTCCAACTCTATTTCCCGCTCTCGGGGCTTCTCCACCATCTCATTTAGGGTTTTGCAACATGTAAAGATCACAAACTCACAGATATCATCCCTCAGTATGGAATGATACCTTGTCCTCCTCATATTCTCATCTGCAACATAGTGCGGACTTAACATTGCTCGTTCCTGAAACTTAGCGGTGATCTCCTCCGCAATCTCGGTGGTCTGCTGGAGCTCCTAAAACTTCCTCACTAACCGTTGCACCTCAATAGATGGTGCAAACTACAAATCAAAGTGTCTGACAAACTCTACCCATGTCATCTCAGCCACATCAGCTACTCCCACCTGGCTAGTCACCTCTTCCTACCAACCCTGGCTTGCTACCTCAACATACACGAGGCAAACCCTACCTTTGCCGTATCGGGGCAAAAGTTCGTGTGCTAGGCATTCTCCATGTCTACCACCAAACGTCGACTAGCTATAGTGTCGTTGACCCCGAAGAACGCAGGCGCTTTGCACGCCTTGAACTTCTTGAACGAGGGAGTTCGGGTCCTTTCCTGGCCCGCAACAATCTTGGCTCAGAAATACCTGAGCCGCTCCTCCATGATCTCCATCGTAAAAATCACTAGGGTAGCATCCAGGATGCTCATCGTATCATCGGTTGCAATAAGCTCGCGTAACATCTCGTCAATGGGCTTAGTACCGTCACCCGACGCATGTCCGGATCCTGATCCTGAGCCCCCTGCTCCATGTCGTGTCATCACCATACTGCACTGAAATACCATAAGACATAATGATTAGGATATTAAAAAAGTGGATCCTTCCACACCAGTTCTCCTTAGAGCTTTCAGATCTAACATTGGTTTGGGTACAAGTATTCTACTTTTAGTAGTATGGGCCCAATACTACCTTCCACACGTACATGTACCTTCCCCAAGGCTCTACCTGATAACTCTAATTCCTCTAAGAACAAAATATATCCCTTAGGCTACTGTATAACTCAAATCCTAGGCTATCCAAAGATTTTCTCCATCCATATCAAACTAGAACTCAGATTAGTCAAAGAGACTTTCGAATAGTAGACTCTATCCTAGGACCACAACAAAACAAGGAACATGAAATAAGGCCAAATCAATCATTCTAAGGCTATAAGATTCTAACCGTATACAAATTTTAAAGCATACACATAGCAAAATACGTTCGACTATCACAATCCAAATATCAGTATAGCATGGCTAACATATTGGGAAACTACTTAGTTGAGCTTGGCTGATTATGCACATTGCACTCTCCCTTTTCAGTTTAAGAAGTTTTAACTTTGATTTTTGAAAACAATTTTACCATTTCCTTAGTTTGAGTCATGACACATTCGAGAGTGTGCCCGAATCCCTCAAACCAAGGCTCTGATACCAACTTGTAAAACCCAAAATTTCAAATAAAAGTTTTCATTTTTAATTAACAAAACTGCTTCTAATGAACATAAAATACAAATTATAGATGTTTTCAAAATCCACAGTATCAAACATTTTATTCATAATATCAGAGTGTCCCCAAATAAAATCATCGAAGAGTGCATGCCGCGCCATCAAGCAGGGCCCTTGCCCTAAGGGTCTGAAATACCTGAAACAACCAACAAACTATAGCTAATGCTTAGTGAGTTCCCCAGAGCATACCCCACACAATCCACATAATCACATTATCCATATTAGCTCTATAAGATACACATACCACATAAGCCACATATACAAATATATAGGATGCCATGGAAACCCTCCAAGGTCTTATATCAAGTGCCACTAGAACCCGTACGTGGTCTTAGCCCAAGACCATGGGAACCCCCACATGGTCTCGACTACCTGCCATGGGATCCCCCACATGGTCTTAGCTACCTACCATGGGAACCCCCACATGATCTTCACTAACTTCCATGGGAACCCCCACATGGCCTCAGCTAACCAAGACATATCATACAAGCTAATTATGCTAATATAGTAGGACGCCATGGAAACCATCCAAGGTCTTATACCAAATTCCATGGGAACCCCCACATGGTCTCAATCTACTGTCACGGGAACCCCGAGGTCTTCCATGCAATTGTCATATCAACATAACACATAATCAACAAACAATCCACATATCAGATAATGGGCCGGCCTTGGTGCCTTAGACCCATTGGTATGGTGAGGAGACTCACCTCTCAAGAAATGATTAACTGATAAGCTCAATCTCAATCCACAACTCCAACTCAACAACCTATAATCCCCAAGTGACTTATTTGTCAAAATCCCGAAATACCAAAATATCCTTAAAGTCAAACTTGGTTAACCATTGTCAAAGTCAAGGTCAACAGTCCATGTTGACCCCAACTTGTCGAGTGCATCTAGCAACTCGTCGAGTTCCTTCAGTGTTCAGAAAACCGAGATAAGCCCTAGCCAACTCGCTGAGTTGTCTCATCAACTCGTCGAGTTCAGTCTGTATCCAGAAATATATCAATTGTTAAAACACAAATCAACAAAAGAACTGATAATATCCCAGAATCCTCAAACATAATCTTAAACAGGTGTGAACAATCAAGCCGACACCTTCCCGAGATCATGAGAAGTAAGTGAAACACATAACGCACAATACGGTAAGCATGAAGCTTAGTGAGTTCCCCAAAATACCACATACACAAATAATAAGCCTCTCATGGCTATAGCTCGACATTGAGCCTCTAGTCATACGTCTCGGTGAGGACCCTCCGGTCATGTGTCTCAGTTGAAGACCCTCCGGTCTCAAAGCTCGGGTTGGACCCTCCACTCCGGTATTTCAGTGAAGACCCTTCGGTCTCACAGCTCGGGTTGGACCTATTGGATTAATGTTTAAGTCCATAATTATAATTGGTAAGACTTGACCCGACCTGGCATGGTCCATTTGGGTTGCATGGCATCATGCATTTGGATAGACTAAAATGAGAGAAATAACACTTAAGGTTTGTTAATATATTATAAGTTCTAATATATTAATAAGGTTATTTAATTAGTACTGATCAAGAATTAATTTGGAATTAATTAAGTGATCAAAAAGGAGACTAATTAAGTATATGGGTTGATTGTGTAAATCATTCATTCTTATGTATGTAGGCTTGTGATCCAAGATTCATTATGTTGGACTAAGTCCACGGGGTGACCCATGGATACTCCATGGAGGTTAAAATCCATGGAGCATAAGGAATGGGTAAAGTCATGAGTTACATGGTGTAACCCTAATAGCCACCATATAAAAGAATCCCATGGCTTAATAAATCGTGCACTATGTGTAAGTGTGAGGGCTAGACGATTTCAAGGAGTCTTTAAGTTTCTCTCAAGTTATTCCTAGTGTATTTGGTGCTGTGTGAACCATTTGAGGTATCACACTTGGGGCACTTGGCACTCAAGCTTCATGAAGATAATCTATATCAAAGAGGTATGTAATTCTAACTTGATATATTCATATGAATCATGTTATCATGCTAGTTAGGATGAATACCTTGGAAAATTCATATTTGCATATATAATAGAGAAAACATAGATCCAAGGTATTTAGGATTGCATGTACACTTAGGAGTGTTAGAATGCTTAAAACCCAACAGTGGTATCAGAGACATGAGTTGTTTTCTATTATATTGATGCAGATATTTTATTTTTAAAGTTGAAAAAAAAGGAAAAAAAATATGAAGTTTGTCAAATTTAAGTAATTACTTGTTCTTGTGAAAAACTAATTATTTGTAAAATTTGAATAATTTGCTATATGAGTTGAATTAGGTCAAATTTAGTAAAAGATAAAATGATATGATTATTTTATTAGTTTTAAAAGTTTGATCTAAAGAGTTTTATTTTTTGAAACCTCCATAAGTTATGGATATGAAAAGGTTTTAAAAAAAATTGATTCAAAGTTTTTATGGAGTTACAAAATTTGGTGTTAATGTTTTAAAGAATTTCATAACTTAAGAATAAGTTATGAATCACCAAAAGTTTTTTGTGTTACCTTGTTTTATGAGTGAATTTAGATTAATGAAAAAAAAATATGTGATAGTTGGTTTTAATCCAAATTAATCTAAAAGAAGTTCATAAAATGTGTTTATGTAACTTAAAAGTCACATTTATGGATCTTAAAACTCATAAAAGTTGTCATAGGTTACAAAATGAAGAGTCTTTTTCCTCATTAAATTGTTTTATGACTCCATAACTTGTCCTCAAGTTATGGATGTTCAAGGGTCTCTTCATTAAAGTTTTTAAAACTTTAATTAAACTCATAAATTATGAAAATCCAAGAGTTTTAAATAGTTTCGAAACTTGCCCTCAAGTTTTGGAATTTGTAAAGTTTTCCCCATGAATACTTAAATTCCAAATTAAGCCCTTAGAAGTTTAAAAGTTAAAATTCAACCCTTATACTTTATAATATTATAAGTTAATAATATATATATATATATATATATATATATATATATATATATATATATATATATATATATATATATAAGAGTAAAGTCAGTCTTTCCGTTAGTAGGCCTCATTCACGAAGCCATTCTATAAGGGGGGTATGAGGTTACTGCCTATAAAATGGCAGTTTAATGGGTGTCCACTCTCACCCACCGCTTCCTTGATTGGTGGAGGGTCGTTAGCTGAACGGGTAGGACAAGGACTAGAATTCTCCCTTCATTAAAAGTATTAATGATAAATACTAAGTAGCTAAACTCTTATAAATACCCAATCTTAATTACTTAGGAAAATGTGAATAAGGTGCTAATCCATGAAATTACACTTGGCACTTTGTTTAAGTCGGTTAGTGGAGCGTGTGTGGCTAACCGGCACACTAACTCGTATTTAACAAGGTAGGCAAAGGGTAACTTAATGTTTATCAAAGTATCGATGGAGCGTGTGTGGTTAACCGACACATCGATTGAGGGGTAAACACTTAAGGGTACCAAGTAATTTGCATGGTTACTTCACACCTTGTTTTGTGATCCTCGGCATCCCAGTCACAAACCCTGAAGGGCACACTCGAGATTGAAACATGCCATTGAAAAATTCAATGAATATCAAAAGATCTAGGAGTTTTAAATCCAATTAAAACCTAATAATACATTTCATTTATCTTGGTGGAAATTGGTGAATCGTCATTCACCTACCTTCAAAGATTTTATAGCTTGGATTACGGCATCCCTCTTCTAAGTTATAAAATAGTTTATTTGGTGATAGCCTTAATATTTCATATTGGGTGTCATATTAAGGACTTTAGATAAACTATCTTGAATATCTCCCAAATGATGTCTAAGTTCAGACATCTATGATCTTCCCAAATCTCTTGGAACTTTACTTCTTTCACATCCTCCAATTATTCTCCCTAACCCACAAGTTCTTGAAAATTTTAAGGTCACTCAATCCCTATTAGCAAGCAAGGTCTATGTGTGATCACATCTTGGAGATGAAGTCACGTATTGACAAGCCGAGAGAGTTGGGTGTCAAAGTCTAGAGGAAGTGGATGTTCAATCACTTTCTAAGTCACATAGTGAATTCCTTTGGGACTCCTATGAAATAGACTATGACAACACCCTTAATGATCTTATCTATTTGCTTGGTGCTGCTAAATCAGAAATGATTTGGTGTACTAGTAAAGCAAATTTTATTAGGAGATCAACTTCCCAAAACTTTATGGATAGGGACAATAGTGTCATAGGAAATCCAGAAAAGCATTCTCTTCCCAATGGAAAGGGATTGACCATAGTCAACTTGGTTGACCAAATGGTAAAGAGAAAGGCTAAGTCTGAGATAGTCCCATGTACTATTACCTAAGGGTCCATATATTTCTATTGCCAAAGGAAGGGGCTTTGGTTACGAAGCTGCCAAACTTACCTAAGGGTGGTAAATTCAATATGTTTGACTCTACTTCAGGTAAAGTCTACTATCTAACTCTGCTAAGTTTCTATTATGAGATTCTTGATACATGATGTGATTGGGTCACATGGTGATGTTTTAAGAATCAAAGAAAAGTGAAGGAACTTACAGAAAGAATATGTTGAATCTGGTCGTGTCGATGGATTTCTATCGCATAGTTTGAAGATCGGATTCTTGAGCTACTTCTTAGGAGTTATGAGATATTGCTTAGGAATAGATAACAACAAGTTTTCATATGGATTGTAAGGATAAGTTTTTCCGCGAAGTTTTAAAATAAAAGGATATTATTGATTTTATTTATTTTATGTATCCTTACAATGGCGTTTATGGAAAATTGTTGCTTATAAGATTCCACTGATAGCAATATTGGAAAGTGAATTTGATTCTCTCATTTGTGGTAATGTCTAAATTTAACAAATAAGGAAAGATCCTCATCACCCATGTTTCAATTGGACCGAAACTTGGAATCATGCAAGTTGTATAGCATGATGAATGAGAACTTTCAAGCATTGAAAAAAAATTAAGACTAACTACTTGTTCACATGGATGTGTAAGTCAAGTGAAGGACTAAGGGATCGAGTACACATTCTTGTGCACTGGTTAAGTCCACTACAAAAGATCGATAAGACTATTCGTCATTATTTACTAAGGTTTAGTAAATATTGTTATACTTACAAGCTTAAGTATAAATTTGGAAACACTGGAAAAGATCGAATGTATGGCAGAGCGAATAAGAAGATTCAAATTAGGCAGAAGGATAAAAGTTTCTCAAATCAGGAAAGATGGGAGAGTACTTTAGTATCATTTTTTTGTGATCATCTTATGATTAAGAAACCATATCACACTTAGTTCTCTAAGGAAATATTAGTGCATTCTTATGACTAAGAAGAGGAAACTTGAATTTTTAGAATGGTTAAATCAAGAAGATGAGTCATACTTCGTTCCAATACTAGTTTTAGAGTCATACTCCAAGATTGTAACTTGAGTGACATGTCTTAAAGAAGGTTTAAAACACTTGTTAAATATAAGAGTAAAAGTTTTCTACTCTTGTACATTTGAAATTGGTAAGTTGTGATGTTTTGGATAAAACAAATACCAACTAAGGCCAATTGTGTGAAGTGTTTGTCTTGATTAGAATCCACACTATCTCTTGAATATCTGACAAGAAAATATTATATGTCAAGAGGACAATGGGAGTCTTAAAGGACTTGAAATTCTCAAGAACGAATCAAGAATAAAACCTGAAGTTCTTCACTAGCACGCGACTTGAGGTTTATAACCTATCGTGTTGATATATTTCTGTGCCCATTCCAATTAAAGTTGGCTTTGCATATGAGTTCTTAGAGTTCTCAATTGGTTGCATAACAACTTGAAAGCAATGGCAGGCCCTTGAGATGCCAGATGGCAAGAAATTAAGATTGAAGTTCAGTCCATATGAGTTTGGATTTGTCATTATCCCTGTATTATGACTATGGTTTTGATAATTCACATGGATAAGAACACATACACCATTAAATCTAAGTGTCACAAGGTTTCTCTCCGATTCATGAAAATGATGGTGAGGAAACACTTTCACTAACTATATTTTAGCTAGATAGCAATTGTGATATTTGCATTCTCAAAGTCGTTAGTGGAGCGTGTGTGGTTAACCGGCACACTAACATGGATTTGTGAGAAGTGGCAAAGGTCTAAACAATTGAGACTATGATTACAACATCCCTTTTCATAGTTCTTAAAATTGTTTAGACACACCTATGAGCTATCTAAGATAAGGTGTATGATATTGATACAGTTTTATCAAATCAATCTAGTATCAGAAATCAGAACTTTGGTAAGAAAGTCAATAAAGCATTGATTTCTAGAAGTCCAACTGACTTATGAGTACATGTCAAAGCTAGTAGGAGCATAAATTTTATGCTAATAATCATCATGTTAGTGGGAGCATGATAATTATGATAAAGTTTGCAAGTTAGCAATGTTAATTATAGAAAACAAAAAGGTTTCAATTGGGAAATAGTTGTTTTGCTATAATTAAGGGAGAGGAAATTATACTTCATCTCAAATGTAAAAGCTTAGATTAAGGTTTTAATCATATTTAGTCAAGGATATATATATGCATTTCATGTTGGAATGGCTCAACATAAGGAAATTCTGTATATGGGCCTATTATTTGCGTTCTTAAATTCGATTATGATTACGGCACCCCTTTTCATAATCTGAAATTATGAGAACTTGGCAAATTAAAATAGAAATATTATAGCAAAAGACTGGTTTAGTATTTATGTGAGACATCAGGAATCGTATCCCATGTGCTTCGGATATAGGATCGATTACATGTGTTATATTCATCCTTTCTAAAATTTTCCAAATGCTTGGGGCATTAAGAAGGGAAAAGGTATAGAATTGGATATGACTAAAAGGATTAAACAATTATCGAGGACAATCTAAGGTTTACTAAAGATTGGTTGCTCAAGGATAGTTGGAAGTATAGTGATAATTCTAGAAGGACCATATTGACATAATCTGTAAGGAGGCAACTCTTATTCAGAAGTGATAGTCAAAATGGAATTTAGAAATATTTCAAAGTTAGAAATTATTCAATATGGATAAGTTTAGGAAACTTAATGCAAGAAGGATGTTTCCAAGGAGCTGATCTCCTTTGGAATGCTCAGTAATGGTTGTTGTCAAGTCTTTCTGACTTTCTGCATAATCATTACAAGAGGATCAATGCATATAAGTTTAGAATCTAACAGATTTCATTAAATGGCATGAATTTGGAATTCTTGCATTTGTAGTAAGGATTTGGGACTGTGAAATGAGAATCATTGGAATTATGTTCAGTCAATCTCTTTCACAAAGTAAAGATCATAGACAAACATAGTATGCATACTTGGTGTATGGCATGACTAGTGTTTAGAAAACATAGTGTACATGCTTGGAGCATGGGACAAGTATTGTTTTAAATTCAAGAATAATGTTGATAGCTGAAACAGTATACAATGAATAATATGTAACCATATGGTGATAAATAAAAGGTGTTTTATTTATGTTCATAGGTTTTGATACCATATTGGATTCAGTTATTATTGTGTTTCACTTTGCATGTTTTAACTTCCTGAATAACTAGGTCATTCTTCTGGATGACTAAGTTATTCAAACCGTCCACAGTCGGTCATATGTTGGAAGTAGATATGAATTAAGACTGTCATGGGTTGGCTTGTAGAGGTCTAAGATGTTGGACAAAGGGCTACAACACTCATGAGTGATCATAAGTTCTGAGTATTGGATTCAACCCACGCTCATTGGAATCTCTTCATGGATTTTATCACGAGTGATCATGAGATGATAATATCTTATATTCTTCAAACCTAGAGATAAGAGTTATTACTATGAGTTGGTTGTACATTGATTGCACAAAAACGAATTCGGTAACTCGATGTTATAAAACGTGTATTTGTGTATGATTCAATAAGTAGTAGAACAAGTCATATGAGTCAAATTTTATCCATTCCTTTTACCTTCGGGATAAAAGTGATATCTGTGGGTCCTTCGATGATTTGGTGATGACAAATGTAAGTGCTCGGCCAAACCTGGACTGATTTGGTTTGTTCAATTAGTCAGTCGTCATAAATCGGAAATCGCGAAACAAAAAATGGACAGAGAGAATAATTATAATCCATGTCTCAGTCCATATGATATCTATAATGGAGGAATATATGATCCCTTATCTAATGGAGAAGTCATTGACAAGGTCAGAGTTTATCTACAAGGTTAGAGTTCAACAGAAGCTTTTGAGAGCTACGATTGCTAGTCGGTTCTTGAAGTCATACACAATCATAGTTTTAGACTTATCCAAGTGGGAGACTGTTGGATTAATGTCTAAGTCCATAACTATAATTGGTAAGACTTGACCCAACCCGACATGGTCCATTTGGGTTGCATGGCATCATGCATTTGGATAGACTAAAATGAGAGAAAGAACACTTAAGGTTTGTTAATATATTATAAGTTCTAATATATTCATAAGCTTATTTAAATAGTATTGATCAAGAATTAATTTGGAATTAATTAAGTGATCAAAAGGAGACTAATTAAATATATGGGTTGATTGTGTAAATCATTCATTCTTATGTATGTGGGATTGTGATCTAAGATTCCTTATGTTGGACTAAGTCCATGGGGTGACCCATGGATACTCCATGGAGGTTAAAATCCATGGAGCATAAGGAATGGGTAATGTCATGAGTTACATGGTGTAACCTTAATAGCCACCATATAAAAGAATCCCATGGCTTAATAAATTGTGCACTATGTGTAAGTGTGAGGGATAGACGATTTCAAGGAGTGTTCAAGTTTCTCTCAAGTTATTCCAAGAGTATTTGGTGTTGTGTGAACCATTTAAGGTGTCACACTTGGGGCACTTGGAACTCAAGCTTCATGAAGATAATCTAGATCAAAGAGGTATGTAATTCTAACTCGATATATTCATATGAATCATGTTATTATGCTAGTTAGGATGAATACCTTGGAAAATTCATATTTGCATGTATAATAAAGAAAACATAGATCCAAAGTATTTAGGGTTGCATGTACACTTAGGAGTGTTAGAATGCTTAAAACCCAACAGGACCCTCCACTCTGGTATCTCAGTGAAGACCCTCCGGTCTGACAACTCAGTTTGGACCCTTTGGTCCTACTCAATAAGGCACAAAAAGATAGCATATATCACAAAGACAAAATGCATAATATCATATAACTCAATATAAGCACATAGGACCCTCCGGTCAATAGCTCAAATAAGACCCTTTGGTCACACGATATTACCACTCACGTAAGTATAGTGAGAAGACTCCCATCGCAGAGTAAATAAATTATTACCCCTCACTCGAACTTCTTGTCTAGACTCCACACTCCATAGTCTCCAAAATCCACAGCTTGACCTAAACCCTAAAGTCAACGGAAGTCAATAGTCAAAGCGGACCTAACTCGTCGAGTTCCTCAATGCTCAGTATTTCATGAAAATCCAAGTCAACTCACCAAGTTGTTAGGGAACTCATCAATTCCATGTAGAGTCTTGAAGATCGGGGAAAACCCTAGCCACTCGTCGAGTTGCTCTACTAACTTGTCGAGTTTACTCTTAGTCCAAAACGGGAAAGCCCGACTCGACTCGTCGAGTTGGATGCCCAACTCGTTTAGTTCTTCAGCTATTACACAATAAACTCATTCCAGTAGATTCCAATGCTCCAAACTCCATATCCAACCTCCTAGGATGAAGTTACCACATAAAGTAGCCAACTTTACGATCAGGCAAGGCCTCACAAAGCCAAAAAAACCCAAAAATAAGCTCAAGAAGGGTTTAGGGCATGGAGATAGGTCAAAGCTTTATAAAGCTTGGGACTTTATGTACATGAGGGCTTAGAGGATTCCAGATTTGCAACTACCCCCCCTGGACAAGCTCAACCAGAAAATGGCCCTCATTTTGCACCAAAATATCCATAAACTCACACAAGAAGAGATCTAAGAAATGGCAAGCCAAGGTAAGGACTTTTTACCTCCAAATGGATGCTACAATCGTACAAATTCTGGATCTAAAGACTCCTTCTTGTTCCAAGCTCTTCACTCTTCAAGCTTCCTCCAAGAATGCACACTTTTGGCTTCACACACTCAAAATATAGGCTAGCTCCCTAGGGTTTCTATTTGGACGTGATAGGGTGATGAAGGAGGCAAGGTAAAAGAGTTAAAGTCCTTTAAATAGGGTGAAAACCCGAATAATTAGGGTTGTCTCTAAACAACCTCAACTTGACGAGCCTAACTCTCCAACTCAACGAGTAGGCTTTATGAATCGCGCATCCAGATCAAGTCCTACACAACGAGTTGGGACAACCAACTTGTCGAGTAGGCCCTTCAACTTGCACAAAATCCTCAAGTCCCACATCCAGGAATCGGGCTGTTACAATTCTCCCGCACTTAAATTAGATTTCACCCTCAAAATCGCTCTTTATCAACACATCGATCGACACAAACACCCGAGAAGCAGCACCGGAAAATCTCATATCATACAACGATCTCCCTCCCAAGACCCCCAAAACCAAACAGGAACTCCCAACCCGAAGAAGGATGGAACCCTTCGCCGCTTGCAGTACCAGCTCTGTATCTCCAGAACTAGGAAACTATAGTGGTTCGTCTCCCCGACAGACCGTCCATGCAGAATTGCACCGTGTTAATCGCTCATCAAATAACAGATCTTTATACAACACTTCTAACTCTGATTATCTCGTTGTAGCTGATAGGAACAAGCCATTGGCCATATTTGGTTGCTGATCACTCACGCCAGACATGCTAGTCGATCCAAATTGTAACTCAAAAAAGAACGGAGAGGTCACATCTCACCATGAGCCAACCATCGGTACTACTATCAGAACCAATCTGAAGAATGAATCTTCATACTGTGCTCTTTGGTACTAGAAGAATGACCATGCCCGGTCAGAAATATCCTCTAATTTCCATAACCATAAGCCCCAACTTCCCTTCAAATGTTCTTTCCAACACTAGGTACCAGGTCAGCTCCCGACCCAAAAGTTGAATCTCCAAGGCTACCCTAGCTCACCCGGTAATACGACTTCACAGTCGTTCGATCCAATTGAGTTGTTTAAACCAATCACACTGAACTCCAAAATCATGAAGTTCGCTTTACCCCAAGCGATTACTACAACCGATCTGAAGTCGCCTCACCTCCGACCTCTATCGTATACTACTTACTAGTTCCCTGTATCTCGTGATCCTTCCCAAACAAATGGCTCGGCCCACTCAGGTCTAAAGGCATCAGATGGAAGTCGTTGCCAGTCAAAATGAAATCCATCTGAAAATCCAGAATCTCGTCCTGCCTACCCAATACACAAATAGAGCCAAAATCAAGCTCGAGAGTCTGGTTCGATAGAAGGAATAGAACCACTCATATCCAATCTAATATTCAACTCACGACCCATGATCCAAGAATCTACACGTACAATACTTCACCAATTCCTTCTGATTTGTGACAACCCCTCCCTAAATCGAGATATAATGGTTCCTGACCATCATGGAGACCCCAGTCTCTCCCCTGGTCCGGCCACCAGGTTCCCACTGTCTCATTTGGCAAGGCTACCCATGCTTAAGAACCCCTCCACGTCACACCCTAACTAGTAAAGGCAATGGCTCCTTGAAGTTTTACAACACTCTCTCACTTACTAATAAGTGCTATGGTTCCCCGCACTCATACGATCCTCTCTCTCTCTGACTCACGTATGCTACAGCTCCCTGCAGTCGTAAGATACTCTCTCTTTAACTCATGTATGCTACGGCTTCCCACATTCATACAATGCTCTCTCCGAATCATGTATGATGCAGATCCCCACAGTCATATAATACTCTCCCTCACTGACTCATGAATGCTACGACTCTCTGTAGTCTTATAATATTCTCTCACTCGCCATGCCCCACGGTGTTCCCTGACAGTCCGAAGTGATTACTCCCACCTGGATCCGCTCACTCTCTTATCACCCCACAATCTCATCATCAAGTCATCACCACACTGAGTTCACTATCTCATGTTCCGCGGTATAACATAGATAGGTGCACACACCTACCCTGATTATGCACCACTACTCTTGAAGAAAATTCTCGTAGACCAAGCACTTTCACTTAGTTCAGTTTCCACCCTTGGACAATCCTAGTCTTGCGACAATTAATTGACGATCTCACATCTAAAAATATTGTCGCTTAATGTTCCACTTACCCTTTGAATATCCAAGTCTCGTAGTAATCCAACAATTTAGGCCATCATGCTCGGATACCTCAATACAACCTCATAGAATCTCATGATATCTTGCCATGACCATTAATCTTCTACTAACACAACTCGAAACCTTGAAGTACTCCAACTCACAATTTGTATCACGGAGGAATCATCAATGACTGAGTACACATTGATGAAAAACCAAATCCCCATCCTCTACTGATCAAGCCCATGCGAAACAACTCATACCAACTTTGAAGTTTGTTGACAAATCGACTACTGCCCTTCCCGGAATACAGACAACAGTCTGTATATCGAACTATTAGTCTCTCAGCAATCAAATCTTGACCTCTACAACCCAAGTGTCTCGAAACTCAATCATTGGCACACTCGAAGAACACGGGCCTCAATCAGATTCCTGTCCAACGACCACCTACCATGAAGAAACTCATTCTCTCCTGAGCATATGCAACATGCATCCTCTTAATCTATACATTTCCTTGACTACCGCATGACTCTCGTCTCATACACTCGGACCACAGATCCCCATAACACAAACTCCTGTACCACACCAGATTGAGAATCCTCCCCACAAAATACTCAGTTCTCCCATACTTAGGGTTCAACCCATCATCCATTGTCATACCAACAAACCACACTACAGACTGGCTAACCAGATGTACCATTTCCAACTCGTGGAACGTACATGCAACACTCGATGTCCTTCCAGATGATGACCAAATAACCTCATGTATCCCATATCTCAGATGAAAACCTCAGAGTCCTCCCAGTGTGACTACCTCTAGTCACCCCAAAATCTCATACCGACACATCATCAAACATCTCGAAGTCCTGAATTAATTACGACTCTCAACCTAAGAATAATGAACTATCACACACACCTCATCTCTGATTCCTTGTACAACATTCCATCATGTGAATTATCATAGAAGTAAGAGACCTCATTTTCAAATTCGATATACAACGTAAACAACTAGGGCCACCACACTTATATACTTCTCTTGATTACCTGGAACTGCTGCTAAAATATACCTTACTATACTCGACTAAGGCATATCCTCGTCCTCATCGATCTCAGTCCCCACTGATGATTGTCTTATGGTATAGGAAATATGTCACAACAGACATACTACAAAGTACTCTGGTAAAAATATCGCAACTATATGCTACCCCACGGGGTTTATTGTAACAACCCGATATATTTTTCAAGTCAATGTAATGATCTAAAGTCAAGTATTGTAACCTATATTTGAAATAATAAGAATAGAATCAAAAATGAAATGTTCAAAAATCTCAATTGGGATATATATAAAGTGATAGATATCGTAACAAGGTTTAAACCTTTGGAATTCTAGGTTGGTGACCGAGTTCTTTTGAAGGTCTCACCCTGGAAGGGCTTAATACGCTTCAGAAATCATGGAAAGCTAAATCCAAGATACGTAGGACCTTTTGAGATTATCGCTAGAATCGGAACTATAGCTGACAAACTCCAACTACCTCACGAACTTAGTAACATACACCCTACTTTCCATGTATCAAACTTGAAAAAGTGTCTGTCCAACGAGACTCTTGTAATCCCACTCAATGAGATCGAGATCAATGACAGCCTCAACTTCGTGGAAGAACCAGTTGAGATCATGAACCAAGAGGTCAAGCAAACAAAGCAAAGTCGTATCCCGATAGTGAAGGTTCGTTGGAATGTCAAGCGGAGACCAGAATTCACTTGGGAGTGCGAGGATCAAATGAAACTGAAATATCCTCATCTTTTTACGTAGTTATTTGTACTTGCTTAAACTCTAATTTCGGGACGAAATCCCCTCTAACGGGGGGATGATGTAACAACCCGATATTTTTTTCAAGTCAATGTAATGAAATGTTCAAAATCTCAATTGGGATATATAAAGTGATAGATATTGTAAGAAGGTTTTAAGAAATATAAAGAACACTAAAATCCGAGTTATAACGAAGAATTTATGACCCATCGAAGATCCATAACAAAACTGGTAAAACACTGTTAAGCAGAAAACACGAAATTTCAACGAAATGCTTTTTAGCCTTAGGTATCTAAATGAAAGTCATAGATATCATTAAACCGTAAACATATATAAAAAGAACATCCATATCTAACTTCGTATAAGGAAGTTATGATTTTTCTAAGTTCCAGATAAAACAGTAGACAGTTAAAAACTCGAAATAGATATCAAGCGAGTTTTAGCCGACACAGCCTAAACGAGAATCGAAGATCTCGACAATAGTAGTTCAATGGTAAAAAGACAGATGAAAACGGACATCTGGTAAAGAATTTATAAATTTCTAACGGAGTTTTCCGCTCTTGGCCTACTAAAAATAATATAATAAAAGTTACTTTCAAAATTAGCTGACGGAGTCTAACGAACGTTGTAGAACATAAAATCACCTACGCATGGATATAAAGAACGTCAAAATTGGAACTCGTATGCGAGAGATATGAATTTCCGAAGTTCGCGGCATGAATTCCCACCCTGTCAAAGGACTCACGACGTGAGCCAGGGATGGATAATACTTCCAGCGTTGGGCTATCAGAGGATGAGTCAGCAGGTGGATAGGATCGACCTCACGACATGAGCCACTCCATGCTCACGATGTGAGATCCAAAATCACTCCCTATATATAGAAGTTGAGGCCTTCCAACTTTGGTTGTGGAAATCCATCCTCTCTCCTACTTCTACACATTGTTAAGCCCCTCTAAACCACCCCGATGCCTCAGTTACGTGTCGAAGCCATGACGGAAGCCCGAAGTCCGAAAGTTCCAGCGAAAATTGCATCTTTCCAATCGAAGTGTTGCCCGAGCAAAGTATCGTTTTTGTCCAATCGTCACTTTTAGCAAGTGAGTTCATACCCCTTAACGTATCTTTTAAATGGTTTTAAATTCTTTTACGGGGGGAATACAAGTAGAACTATTATAGTTATTATAATCAATCACATGTGATTTATAACTAACAAAACAAATGGATCTCTTACATTTCAATCTGTGTTATCAAAAAAACTATTTCAAATAAATTTATAAACTAACATCAAGTCATCTATAGCCATTCAAATGGTTAAAACTCTTTTACACGCTAAAATCTTTTATCAAACTCTTTTAAGCTTATATATTATCAAAATCATGTCTATATGGATATAGTTATATAAATGACGTTGACACGGCTTAGGACTGATAACTCACTTTTTTCCTGTTCCTTGTTTGGTTATGGACTTAGGCTATCGATTGTTTGTCCAAGGGTCGTTTGAATCTTAGTTATATATTAAGTATATGTGTATAGATATAAAAGTTCTTACATCAGTTCAACACCTTTGGTTAGCAAAAGTGTACAAACATACTGAGTCATTCAAACAACATTGCTAGTAAAATACAATATGTATAGTTTAGAAGACTACTACTCACTATTTCTAGTACAATGAAACATACTTGAGTTACTTCGTACATGATTCAGTTCAAACATACTATAATGAGAAATAGGGACGAACATTTTATACAAAGAGAACATACAATACACTAAAATAGATAGAACATACTATATAAATACATGAATACTATAACAATAATGTGAACCACTACTCATGGCATGGAAATATACTGCTATGCCATGTTTTGTAACCAGAGTCTCCTAAAGGGAGAGCATGAATTTGTGTATAGACTAACCATCCTACACATTGCTGCTAGCTACAGTAGGACCTGCAGGTCTACGGGTGACGAATTTCATACCATTTTCGATGTCTTCAAACGTCGTGTTTTAGTAGTCAATCAAGTATGGGTACAATCATATCACATTTACCTTAATTAAACAAAATGGTTTAAGGTAGTTAGTACATTGGTAGTTACTTATATACAATACTACAGTACATCATTATTTTCCCATTGCATTCACATTGTGATCTTCTCACATAAACGGTAATGTAAACTATATTTTTGTAATGATAGTCATACTTGGGAAAGATACACACTTTTACAAACAAACAACATACGGAACATTCGGGTCTTGGTAGAAGGCTACTTTTTAGTAGAAAATATAGGATTTTCTAGGAGATACAAACATTTACATCAAACACTTTTATACAAACAATGACACTAAAATACTTATGAACTCACAAGCTTTAAATGATGATCTACTCTTTCAAAATAACTTGTATTCTCAGGTCACCAGTACACAGGTACATCCGGACCAGGCTTTTGAGATGACGGAGCGTGTTCATGACTCGTATTTATTTTGATTATTCATTTTTGGTGTCTTATAACTATATACAAAACACACTCTTATTAAATTATATTATTAATTCAATGGATGATGTTGTTGTTTGTTTACTATTATGCATTGATATGATACTGTACATGACGTCCTCCACCCCAAAACGTTTCCGCCGTTCTGGTTTTGGGGTGTGATATTTATCTCCAAACTCAGAAACTGGAATCTTGTTATCTCTTTCGCTACACACATGAAGCATAAATAGTGTAATTCTCGTCACAGAAAGTGACATCTCAACCATTAGTCGATTACTCAATCCAGATCGTAATCTTCCACAAGGCATCATCTCCATTTTTCCTTGAGTCCTGGGACTCCAACTGGCACCTCACTATTTAAAACCCTCAGGATCTAAACTCAATTCTCCTCGCAAGGAATACTCCATTGAAGCTCGACTGACTTAGCCCTCTGGCCCCACAATCTACCATGTCCACTTTGTCTGAGCAATCACAGCGGGACGGAAGCACACTCTGCTACGAATCATGGTACCCAAACAATGTTATCTCCCCTCAATCTTCTACTTAGAACCTCTCTAATTCTCCCTATTTTGAGTATGGGTCCTCTGCTTTCATTCATACGGGCTCATACTACCTGCCACATCTACCATACTTTCCACACGAATCATCCCAGTTTTCCTAAGTAGTTGCTCAACCTTCTTGATTACCAATCCCATTACACATGTTCGCTCTCCAGAAAATGCTTACCTCTAAACCGTGTACTCATCAGTCCAAAATTACTCCCTACACCCTCCTAGGTTCTCACACTTCTCTACCATGAGCTGCTGAAGAACTCCTCATGATGCCATCCATCTACCTCCTGAATATCATCATATTCACTTAGTAGCTTACTGTAACAACCCGGAATTGTTCTTCGCCAAAACCCGTTCTACCCGAAAAAGTCGCCGTTATCAAATTCGTTTTGTTTTCTCTTTGGGATAATTATTTGAACTTATATGTTTATTTTAATTTAATGAGTGTCTAAATCACTCAGGAACTCACGTAATTAGCCCAAAAATAATTATTTCATAAGTTTTAGAATCGTCCCCACCGGGTGACGATAACTTAATCGGGTGCGACCAAAAGCCGCATTTAACATCGGTATCGGGTAGAATTCCACCGCGTACAAGTTTTAAGACCTATATAAACGTGTTTTATCATCCATTTGAAGCTTTTTCCTTCTCTCTCTCTACTCTTTCTCTAACCTCTCTCCTAAATCCAAGTTTAAGGGTCCAAAACTCAAATTTAAGGCTTCAAATCTCTAAGGTACATTCCTTAGCTTGTATTGTAACCTTCTTAGCCTTCAATTTCGAGTTCAAAACATGATTTGTGACCATATTCATGAGTTTACGGCCATGGAGCATTCATGGGCCATAAACTCACAATAAGTGGGTTTTTGAGCCCTTAAACCCCTCCTTGATAACTTTGGGACTTAGATATGGCTAAATGACTTCAAAATATGGATCCTAAGCAATTAAAACATGAACTTTGTGAAGTTTGAAGGAGTTTACGGCCAAGGATCATTCTTGGGCCGTAAACTCATATATCTAGGGTTTTCATGCCCTTAAACCCTTCCAAACCACTCATATGTCTTAGTTATGAATTATAGATTATAGATCTTTGCATTTGGACACATGAAACACAATTTTTGGGGGACTTACATGAGTTTACGGCCAAGGCTTGTGCTTGGGCCGTAAACTCCATGAAACATGGTGCAAATCCAATTCTAGGGTGTTTGAAAGCCATCCAACACCACCAAAAGCCTTGGAATAAATCAAAGGACCAACCAAAAATAGTTTTAGGGCTTTACAAACATCAAAACCCCACATTTGAGAGTTTACGGACATAGAACATGTCTCATGACCGTAAACTCATAAAAGGGTGTCAAATGGTGCCCTAAACTCATTTCTTGGCTTGTGGGAATTTTTAGAATCACATGTGACTAATTTTAACACCTTAAAAACACTAAATCAAGGGGATTTGAGATTTTACGGCCAAAGACCCCATGCCTAGGCTGTAAACTCCCTTAAGTATCTCAAATGATGTTTTTAATTCAATCCAAGCCTTAAGTAAAATTAATCCAAGCATTTCCAAGTGTCCATATCCATTTATGACCCAAATTTGCACCATAAATCACCCTACCATGAGTTTACGGCCGTAAACTCATGGGGAACGGGTGTATTGGACCAAAACCTCTTGTATAAGTTTATTCATGGGGAGTAAACTCAAGTCCCAAGTCCCTCGCATCATTTCATGTCCTTAGGCGCCACCCGGGTCCCTCCAAACACTTGTATCGGAGTGTTTTCGCGACTTGAAGCAATTGTCCCTATCCAACAATCAATCTAAGTCCTAATTAGATACAAATGTGTATCTTTACATCATAATTAGGAACCTCGTGTGTTTACAAGCCCCGGATCAACTCTTAGCATCCAAACCGTCTCATATCTCGTCCGGTGAGTTCATACCCCTACGACTTTTTCACTGTTTTCAATGTTTTCAGGGGGGAATACAAGCAAATTATAATTGTTTCAAATCATAACATTGTTATGTTTCAAACAATATCTGACAAACTTATAAACTCTTTTACTTCTTATGTATTATGTTGAGCATAAGGAATGATTTATCAATTACAACTAAATGAATTTTAGTTAAGGAAATAACCAAACTAATCAAATTATTATGGGAATAATTTGGGATCTTTAATGTTCTTTCTATCATATACTGATGTCTATATAAAGTTATTAGATAAAATATGTCTGATTCAGTTTATCTCCATATCATTTGAATGTATTGTCAGATAATTTCATTGTATGTACCTATATTCACTGTACTATGTTTCATAACCTTCTGTATGTCGATATCATATGAAAACCCTGTGAATAGTTTAGTACTAGTTTGTGAGGTAGTCACTACCCTTTATGGATGATCAGTAAATCCTCCCCGGAAGTGTAACCAGAGTCTCCTGGAGGGAGAGCGCGGAATTTGTGAATAGATCTATTCGGGACTGACAATCCCACACCTTAATTGCTAGCTACAGTTAGGCGGGCACGCCTGGGGTGACAAATTTCTGGATATCGTTTCGACGTCTGACAAACGTCAAGGAGGTCTCGTTGTCGTATTAGTATGGTTACCCGACTCACAACATGTATTAATTCTGGTTTATTCACAGTTTGGGTTTTAGATTCTATATCTCTTTCGGGATAGTGATCCCATGGTATTATCAAACTATTTTGTATCTAGTTCGGGATAGTGATCCCATGGTTTTATACCTATAACTTGTACGGGATGTCTTTCCCCATGGTTTTGTATCTATATCTTATACGGGATAGTGATCCCATGGTTTTGTATCTATAACTTGTACGGGATGTTTTTCCCCATGGTCTTTAACTATATCTATTACGGGATAGTAATCCCATGAATTCAATCTATATTAAGTACGGGATGATAATCCCATGGTCTAAATCTATATCTTGTCCGGGATAGTGATCCCATGGTTTTCAATCTATGTTTCCATATATATCAAATTATCTCGTGTCTAGTCCGGGATGGTAATCCCATGATCTTAAATCTATACTTTCATATGCGTCAAACTATCTTATACTTCTTTCGGGATAGTGATCCCAAGATTTTCATCATATAATTTTGTGTATTCAACTATACTTTGTGATATACAACTGATCTTACAATTAGGAAAATATGGGATTTTCCTGGGGTAAAACACAACACGTAATTGAATTGGTAACAAACGATAACTAAACCAACTTCACATAAGAAAATATGGGATTTTCTTGGATAACAAACCTTTTTTGGAAACTAAAGGAAACCGATACATTTTCACAAAACAAAACCGCTTATGAACTCACCAGCTTTATGATGATTTTCAAACCGCTTGTATTCTCAGGTCCAAGTTAGACAGGTACCTAACGATATCTTTTGGAGAAGACGGAGTGCATGGAAGACTCGTCTCAACTTTTGTTAATATGATGCATATGTATATCTTGTATACCTCAACTTTTGAAACAGATGTAAACTTTCATATATATGTAATGTAAAGTTTGTTTACTGTGATTACTATGTACATTGGATTTGATACACAACGTGGTAGTCCACCCCGGAAATGTTTCCGCCTTTGATTTTTGGGGTGTGACACTTACTCCTACCATTCAAGACTTCCACAAAGCACAAAGCAAGCGACATTCGGGCATCAAATAACCTCCACCAGCACATAAAACCAATATAGCATAAAACTCCACTTGCTCTATCCTCAACTCAATAGGCATCACCAAACTCAGGGAATCCCACCTCTCGTGGGTATCGAACTACCCTCTCAGTAGATTCCTCAAATATACATCTAGGTATGTCTTCTAGATTATTCATCTACTCAAAGCTCTCTTTAATAGATTCCTGCTAGGTACTCCTACTCAACACATACATAGAGAAAATAGCAGATAATATCAATCAATAACATCCCCTAGGCTAAGGCATCATGAATCAGTCAACTCTAGATCTAAATTCCTGATATAGCTAGCCTATCCTCTAGCATGTAGCTCTAATATCTCATAATTATCTCATAATGTAAACAAGTAATGGTATTTTGGGAAATCACCGTTCGGGATCTGGCTGATTGTACACACTGCTCCGTCTTGTTTTCTCTTTAAAACTCTTACTCGTTTAAGAAAAATCATTTCTTTTTAGAAATTTTTTCTCAAATCCTTAGTTTTAGTCCAGACATACCTGAGAGTACATCTAAATCCCTCAAACCAAGGATATGATACCAACTTGTAACACCATAAATTTTCAAACAATTTTCCTTTTTAAATCACATAAGGCTCAATGACACATTTCTCAAAAACCAAAAATATATCAATTTTCAAAACACAAATCAACAAAAGAACTGATAATATACAAGAATCCTCAAACATAATCTCGAACAGGTGTGTACAATCAAGCTGAAGTCTTCCCATAATCTTAAGAAGTACCTTAAACACATAACATACAACACAATATTGAGTTCCCCAAAATACCACATACACAAACAATAAACCTCTCATGGCTATAGCTCGGCATGGGCCCTCTGGTCATGCATCTCAGTGAGGACCCTCCAGTCTCACGGCTCGGTGTGGACCCTTCGGTCATGTATCTTAGTGAAGACCCTCTGGTCTCACAGCTCGGGGTGGACCCTCCATTCTGGTATCTCAGTGAAGACCCTTCGGTCTCACAACTCAGTTTGGACCCTCCGGTCCTACTCAATAAGGCACATAAATATACCATATATCACAAAGACAAAAGGCATAATATCACATAACTCAATATAAGCACATAAGACCCTCTGATCAATAACTCAAATAAGACCCTACGGTCACATAGTATTACTGCCCAGGTAAGTATAGTGAGAAGACTCACCTCACAGAGTAAGGTAATATATCCCTCACTCGAATTGCTGGTCTAGACTCTGCCCTTCATAACCTCTAAAATCCACAGCTTGACCAAAATCCTAAAGTCAACGGAAGTCAACATTCAAAGCTGACCCAACTCGTCGAGTGCAACTCATCAGCTCGTCGAGTTCCTCAGTGCTCAGTAATTCATGAAAACCCGAGTTAAATTGCCAAGTTACTAGCAAACTCATCGGGTCCATGTACAGTCCCAAAGATCGGGGAAAACCCTATCTAGTCGTCGAGTTGCTCCACCAACTCGTCGAGTTTACTCTTAGTCTAAAATAGGAAATCCCGACTCGACTCATCGAGTTGGATGCCCAACTCATCGAGTTTTTCAGCTATTACACAATAAACTCATTCCAGTTGATTCCATTGCTACAAACTCCAGATCCAACCTCCTAGGATGAAGTTACCACGTAAAGTTGCCAACTTTACGATCATGTAAGGCCTCATAATGCTAAAACACCCAAAACTAAGCTCAAGAAGGGTTTAGAGAATGAAGATGGGTCAAAGCTTCATAAAGCTTGGGACTTTATGTACATGAGGGCTTAAAGAAGTTCAGATTTGCATCTATTCCCCCTGGACAAGCGCAACTTAATTGAAAATGGCCCTCATTTTGCACCAAAATACCCATAAACTCACACAGCAAGAGATCTAATAAATGGCAAGCTAAGTTAAGGACTTTTTACCTCCAAATAGATGCTATAATCGTTGAATGATGGATCTAAATACTCCTTCTTGTTCCAAGATCTTCACTCATCAAGCTTCCTCCAAGAATGCACACTTTTAGCTTCACACACTAAAAATATGGGCTAGCTCACTAGGGTTTCTCTCTGGACGTGTGATGTGTGTAAACTTAACTAGTTTTAAACCTACTTTTTATTATAAAATTAATACACGAAGGCAATGGACCTGTCAATTGTTGTATGGATAAATAAGTATGATCATGAAAGGCCTCACAATGCTAAAACACCCAAAACTAAGCTCAAGAAGTGTTTAGGGAATGAAGATGGGTCAAAGCTTCATAAAGCTTGGGACTTTATGTATATGAGGGGTTAGAGTAGTCTAGATTTGCAACTACTCCCCCTGGACAAGCGCAACCCAAAAATGGCCCTCATTTTGCACCAAAATACACATAAACTCACACAACAAGAGATCTAAGAAATGGCAAGCCAAGGTATGGACTTTTTACCTCCAAATAGATGCTACAATCGTTGAATGATGGATCTAAAGACTCCTTCTTGTTCCAAGCTCTTCACTCATCAAGCTTCCTCCAAGAATGCACACTTTTGGCTTCACACACTCAAAATATGGGCTAGCTCACTAGGGTTTCTCTTTGGACGTGTGATGTGTGTAAACTTAACTAGTTTTAAACCTACTTTTTATTATAAAATTAACACACGAAGGCAGTGGACCTGTCAATTTTTGTGTGGATAAATAAGTAGGGTATCGACCTCAGGGAATGGAGAACTAAAACTAATAACTAATATTATCTAAAAGACAAGTAATAAAAATAAGATTTTCTCTAGTTTTGCAAGACTAGAAACTTTAACTATAACTTAACTAATCAACTAATTAACTAATAGCTGAAAACACATAAAAACAACTAAATTTAATGATCAAAAGGGTTTTTGTTTAGGTGTAACTCATTTACTCCTATGGTTCATTTTTATGTTAATGTAATAGATTAATTGCTATTGGTTACCGATTATAGTGATTAGGTTCACATTCATTATTACCAATCCTTAGAAAATAGATTAATTTAAGCAGTAATCATGTGATTAAACTAATAAATCTCCTAGTTCAATTATTCTGATTAAATAAGACTTGTAATTAGCTAATAGAAGTGGTGATTCAATTAACCTCATGTTGATGGTGTATCAATCAAGCTCACACGTTAATTTACCTATTCTCTAATTAATCCTAGTTTCATATTAATTATTCCTAGGCATATAGCAATGTGTTCACATAGAAGTATATGAGATAAGCAATGAAGAGATTGTTGGATTAATGTCTAAGTCCATAACTATAATTGGTAAGACTTGACCCGACCCGGCATGGTCCATTTGGGTTGCATACCATCATGCACTTGGATAGACTATAATGAGAGAAATAAGACACTTATGGTTATTAATATATTATAAGTTCTAGTATATTAATAATAAGAATAATAAGATTATTTAATTAGTATTGATCAAGAATTAATCTAGGATTAATTAAGTGATCAAAAGAAGACTAATTAAATATATGGGTTGATTGTGTAAATCATCCATACTTATATAGTGGGCTAATGTTCCATGGATAATCAAGTTGGGCTAAAACCCATAGGATGGTCCATGGATGCTCCATGGTGTATTTGAACCCATGGATCCAAGGAAATGGAAAGCCATGACAATTAAGGATTTACCCTAATTGTAACACTATATAAAGATCTTATTCTTGACAAAATCGGCCACTAAAATCACATTAGAAAGTGAAGAAGAGGGCTAGCCGATTTCATGAAGTGTAGAACTCTCTCAAGTTATTCTAAGTGTTTTGATGATTGTGATTCCATTTGAGGCTTCCACACTATTGGGGCTAGGCACTCAAGCTTCATGAAGACTTTCTACATCAAAGAGGTATGTATTCTATCTTGTTACACTCATTGTTTTGTATGCTAGATTAGGACAATACCTTGAATGTTCTTATTTGCATGTATAATAGAGAAAACATAGATCCAAGGTATTTAGGGTTGCATGTACACTTAGGAGTGTTAGAATGCTCAAAACCCAACAGTGGTATCAGAGCCTAGGCTTGTTTTCTTGTTATACCTGCAAAACTGCTTAAAAAATCGAAATTGTTGCTGTTTGATCATCAGACTCGATGAGTCCATCAAGGGACTCGGCGAGTCCATGGCTAAAAATTGATCAAAACGATCCAACTCGCCGAGTTGGTTCATGCACTCGACGAGTTGGACCCCAGACAACATATTTTCGAGGTTTTTGGCTAGAAATGGACTAGGAACATTACCCTAAGTTGTTTTTGAACTTATAAACTTGTTTTTAATGTGGTAATGTTCATGCTAATCCATTTTTAAAGATAATTGTCAATAGATTCATGTTTTGTATTAGTTTAAGGTTTAGACTAATTACATGAAGAAGTTTGATATGAATTATCTTGTTCTTATGAGTTGCTTAGATTAATAGAAAAGTTAATTGAAATAGTTGTTTTCAATCCATTTTAATCTAAGAGTTGAGTATAAAATGTGTTTGTGTAACTTGTCCTCAAGTTACATGAAGAGTCACATTAAAGACTCATAAAACTCATAAAAGTTGGTAATGGTTACAAAATGAAGAGTCTTGTGTCATTGAATTTTTTTTATGACTCCATAACTTGTTCTCAAGTTATGGAAGTTCAAGAGTCACTTCATTAATAAATAAATAAATAAAGTGTAACCTTAATTAATTCCATAAGTTATAGAAACAAAGAAAAGTTAATTCTCTTATTAGTTTAAAGTCTTCCATAAGTTATGGAACTTGAAGAGTTTTTTTTTGGATTAAAACTACTTTAAACACATAAGTTATGGAATTAATTAGTTTTGAATAGTTTCAAAACTTGCCCTCAAGTTTTGGAATTTGAAAATTTTTCTCTTATGAATACTTTAATTCCAAGTTAGCCCTTAGAATTTTTAAAAGTTAAAATTCAACACTTATACTATTTATAACATTAATGGTTAATTATATATATATATATATATATATATATATATATATATATATATATATATATATATATATTATATATATATATATATATATATATATATATATATATAAGAACAAGTCGTTTTAACGTTAGTAGGCCTCATTCACGAAGCCGGTCTATAAGGTGGGTATAAGGTTGTTGCCTATAAAATGGCGACTTAATGGGTGTATACTCTCACCCACCGCTTGCTTGACTGGTGGAGGGTCGTTAGTCGAACGGGTAGGACAATGACTTTAAATACTCCCTTCATTAAAAGTATTAATGATAAATACTAAGTAACTAAAATCTTAATAATTCCCAATATTAGTTACTTTAGGAAAAATGTGAATTTGGTGCTAGCCCATGGAATTCACACTTTGTACCTTACCAAGTCGTTGGTGGAGCGTGTGTGGTTAACCGGCACACTAACTTGGACTAGTAAGGATCACGAAGGGTGACTTAATGTTTGTCATAGATCAATGGAGCGTGTGTGGTTAACCGGCACATTGATTAGGTGATAATATTAAGGGTACCAAGTGAATTGGTATGGTTATTCACACCTTGTTTTGTGATCCTCGGCATCCCAGTCACAAAATTTGAGAGGGCACACTCGAGATTGAAACATGCCATTGAAAAGTTCAATGAATCTCAAAAGATCTAGGAGTTTCAAATCCAATTAAAACCTAATAAATTATTTCGTTTTTCATGGTGGAAATTGGTGAATCGTCATTCGCCTACCTTCAAGTATTTTATAGCTTGGATTACGGCATCCCTCTTCCAAATTATAAAATATTGTGTTGGGTCCTAGCCTTAATATTTCATATTGGGTGTCATATTAAGGACTTTAAATCAACTATCTTGAATATCTCCCAAAACATGTCTGGTTTAGACATTTATGATCTTCCCAAATCATTTGAAGATGGTATCCCTCAACATCATGCTTCACTTCCTCCATCTCCTCCAATTATTCTCCCTCACCCACAAGTTCTTGAAAAGTTTAAGGTCACTCGAGCCCTATTGGCAAGTAAAGGTCTTGGTGTGGTCACATCTTGGAGATGTAGTCACATATTGACAAGCCGGGAGAGTTGGGTGTCAAAGTCTTGAGAAAGTTGGTGGTTCAATCACTTTCTAAGTCACATAGTGAGTTCTTTTGGAACACCTATGAAAAAGACTATGACAAGACCCTTAATGATTTTATCTATTTGTTAAGATCAACTTCCTCAAAACTTGATGGACATTGACAATAGTGACACTAAGAAATCTAGAAAACATTCTCTTCCCAATGGAAAGGGACCGGCCATAGTCAACTCGGTTGACCAAATGGTAAAGAGAAAAACTAAGTCTGTGATAGTCCCATGTACCATTATCAAAGGGTCCATATGTTTATATTGCCAAAGAAAGGGGCATTGGTTGCAAAGCTGCCATAATTTACCTAAGGATGTTAAAGTCGATAAGTTTGACTCTACTTCAGGTAAAGTCCACTATCTAACTCTGCTAAGTTTCTATTCTGAGATTCTTGATACATGATGTGACTGGGTCACATGGTGATGTTTTAAGAATCAAAGAAAAGGTAAAGAAACTTAAAGAAAGAATATGTTGAATCTGATCGCGTAGATGGATTTCTATCGCGTAGTTTAAAGATCGGATTCTTGAGCTACTTCTTAGGAGTTATAATATATTACTTAGGAATAGATAACAACAAGGTTTTCATGTGGATTGTAAGGATAAGGTTTTCCGCAAAGTTTTAAAATAAAAGAAAAAAAAGGGGTTTTAATTTTGTTTATTTTAAAAATATCCTTACAATGGCATCTGTGGAAAATTGTTGCTTATATGTTTCCAGTAATAGCAATATTGGAAAGTGGGTTTGATTCTTTCATTTGTGGTAGTGTCTGAATTTACCAAATGAAGAAGGTTTTCATCACCCAAGTTTCAATTGGACAGAAACTTGGAATCATACAAGTTGTATTGTATGATGAATGAGAATTTTCATCTTTGAAAAATTAAGACTAATTCTTTGATCACATGTATATGTGAGTCAATTGAAGGACTAAGGAATTAGGTACACTGGGTGTGCACTAGTCAAGGTCCACCACAAAGATTGATTTGTCATGATTTACTAAAGATTAGTAAATATGATTATACTTATAAGGTTAAGTATAATTCTGTAACATTGGAAAGGTTCCAATGTATGGCAGAGCGAATAAGAAGAATCAAATTAGGTAGAAGGATAAAAGTTTCTTAAATCTGAAAAGATGGGAGAGTACTTTAGTATCAGTTTTATGATCATCTTAATGATATAGAAACCATATCACAAATTCATACTCTAAGGACGTCTTAGTGCATTGTTATGGCTAAGAAGAGAGGTCATGAATTATTGGATTGGTTAAGATCAAGGAGATGAGTCATACTTCATTCCAAAACAATACTTAGAGTCATACTCCAAGATTGTAACATTGAGTGACATAAAGTAAGATTTATTAACACTCTTGTACATTTGAGATTGGTAAGTTGTGATGTCTTGGATGAGACAAACACCAACTAAGACCAATTGTGTGAAGTGTTAGTCTTGATAAGAATCTGCACTATCCCTTGAATATTTTTTTTTGTCAAGGAATGGTTCTTGACTGGGGAAACTTATATGTCAAGAGGACAGTAGGAGCCTTAAAGATCCTGAAAGAGTTTCAAGATTTAATCAAGAGTAAAACATGTAGTTTATCACTAGCACACGACTTAAGGTTTGCAACCTATCGTGTTGACATAATTCTCATTTCTGTACCTACTTCAAACAAGTTGGATTTGCATGTGAGTTATCAGAGTTCAACTTGGAAGCATTGGTGGGCCTTGTGCTACCAAGGTGACAAGAAACTAAGATTGAACAAGTTTAATCCATGTAAGGTTGAATTTATCACTAACCTTGTCTAGTGATTATGGTTTTGACAAATTCACATGGATAGGAACTCATACACTATAAAATCTAAGTGTCATAAGGTTTCTCTCCGATTCATGAAAATGATGGTGAGGAAACGCTTTCACTAAGTAAATTTTACGTAGATATCAATTGTGTTATTTGCATTTTCAAAAGTCGTTAGTGGAGCACGTGTGGTTAACCGGCACACTAACATGGACTTGTGAGAAATGGCAAAGGTCTAAGCAATTGAGACTATGATTACGGCATCCCTTTTCATAGTTCTTGAAATTGCTTAGACACACAGCTGAGCTATCTACGGAAAGGTGTATGAATCTAAATTTCAGAAGTCCGGCACATTTCTGGAAATATGTCAGAGCTAGTGGGAGCATAAGTGTTATGCTGATAATCATCATGTTAGTGAGAGCATGATTATTATGATTAGTATTGCAAGCTAGCAGTGTTAATTATAGAAAACAAAGTTTCAATCCGTGAAGTTGCAGGGGTTGAAAAGTTGCTTTGCTATAATTAAGGGAGAGGAAATTATACTTCATTTCAATTCTAAAGCTTAGATTGAGATTTTAATCATCTTTAGTCAAGTATATATATGAATTTTGTGTTGGAATGGTTCAACTTGAAGAAATTCTATATATATTGTGTTCTCAAAATTCAATTATGACTACGGCATCCCTCTTCATAGTTAAATTTTGAAAACATGGAAAATAAAAAATATTGTGGCAAAAGACTGGTCTAGTATCATGTCTTTATGTGAGACATCATGAATCATATCCCATATGCTTCAGATATAGGATCGATTTCATGTGCTATAATATTCATCCTTTCTAAATTTTCCAAATGCTTAAGGCATTTAGAAGGGAAAAGTCTAGAACTGGATATGACTAAAGTGATTAAGCAATTGTCGAGGAAAATCTGAGGTTTGCCAAAGATTGGTTGCTCAAGGACATTTGGAAGTATAGTGTTAATTTTGGCAGGACCGTATTGACATATTCTGAAAAGAAGTAACTCTTGTTCGGAAGTGATAGTCAAAATGGGACTATGGAAATGTCTCCATAGGTGGAAGTTATTCAATCTATGTAAGATTAGAAAAACTTAATGCAAGAAGGATGTTCAAAGCAATGTATTTTGAATATGAGACTTCCGTTCCATAGAGGTTGACCTTCTTTGGAATACTCTGTAATGACTGGTGACAAGGTTTTGGTGACTTTGTGTATAATCATTACAAGAGGAACATTGCATAAAAGTTTAAAATCTAACAGATTTTTTGGTAAATGATAGGAATCGGGGATTCTCACATTTACAATAAGGATTTGTGATTGTGAAATAAGTATCATTGGAATCATGTTCAATTGATCTACATCACAATGTAAGGATCATAGACAAACATAGTGTGCATACTTGGAGTATGGCATAACTATTGTCTAGAAAACAAAGTGTACATGCTAGGAGCATGGGACGACTGTTGTTTTTATTCAAGTCTTAAGTTGATTATTTGAAACATTGAATAATGTGTAATCAATATGGTGATAAATAAAAAGTGGTTTTATTTATATTCAAAAGGGTTCTGAGACCATATTAGATTCGATTATTATTGTGTTTCGCTTTGCATGTTTTGACTTCCAAAATAGCTAGGTTATTCTTTTCGAATGACTAAGTTATTTAAACACTCCACAGTCGTTCATATGTTGGAAGTAGGTATGAATCAAGACTGTTATGAATCGGGTTTGTAGATGGATAAATGGGTTTAGTCATGGCAATGGTTGCTACAACATTCATGAGTGCTCATAAGTTATGAGTATTGGAATAAACCCACGCTCACTTGTATCACTTCATGGAATTTATCTCGAGTGATCGTGAGACGGTAATATCATATAAATTTTCAAACCTAGAGATATGAGTTGTTACCTATGAGTTGGTTGTGCATTGATTGCACGTAAACGCATCAGTAACTTGATGTTATAAAACGTTCCTTTGTGTACAATTCAACAAGTAGTAGAACAAGCATATGAGTCGAAGTTTATCTGTTCCTTCTAGAAATAGAAGCGATATCTGGGCCCCTCGATGATTTTGTTCTGACCTATGTACCGGCCGGTCAGAACTGAATTGATGTGTTCGATTAAGTTCTTTGTCAAACAAATCGAAAATCGGGAAACAAACTGCTGGACAATAAGTACGACGTTGTTCCATGTATTTGTCCGGCTGATATCATGAGAACAGAGGATTATATGATCCCTTATCTAATGGACAAGTCATTGACAAGATCAGAGTTCATCTACAAGGTCAGAGTTCGACAGAAGCTTTTGAGAGCTACGATTGCCAGTGGGTTCCTGAAGTCATACGCAATAATAGTTTTAGACTTATCCAAGTGGGAGACTGTTGGATTAAGGTCTAAGTCCATAACTATAATTGGTAAGACTTGACCCGACCCGGCATGGTCCATTTAGGTTGCATACCATCATGCACTTGGATAGACTATAATGAGAGAAATAAGACACTTATGGTTATTAATATATTATAAGTTCTAGTATATTAATAATAAGAATGATAAGATTATTTAATTAGTATTGATCAAGAATTAATCTAGGATTAATTAAGTGATCAAAAGAAGACTAATTAAATATATGGGTTGATTGTGTAAATCATCCATACTTATATAGTGGGCTAATGCTCCATGGATAATCAAGTTGGGCTAAAACCCATAGGATGGTCCATGGATGCTCCATGGTGTATGTGAACCCATGGATCCAAGGAAATGGAAAGCCATGACAATTAAGGATTTACCCTAATTGTAACACTATATAAATATCTTATTCTTGACAAAATCGGCCACTAGAATCACATTAGAAAGTGAAGAAGAGGGCTAGCCGATTTCATGAAGTGTAGAACTCTCTCAAGTTATTCTAAGTGTTTTGATGATTGTGATTCCATTTGAGGCTTCCACACTATTGGGGCTAGGCACTCAAGCTTCATGAAGACTTTCTACATCAAAGAGGTATGTATTCTATCTTGTTACACTCATTGTTTTGTATGCTAGATTAGGACAATACCTTGGATGTTCTTATTTGCATGTATAATAGAGAAAACATAGATCCAAGGTATTTAGGGTTCCATGTACACTTAGGAGTGTTAGAATGCTCAAAACCCAACAGAGATGTTCATGCAACTTAATTACTTAGAAATTAACAGAAAATAGTTATGGTTAATGCATAAGGGTCTTTAACAAGCTTAATTTAACAAAATCACCAATTAACAATTAATAAAAAGAATGTATCAAACCATAGGAGAAAATTCGTTTTCCCTAAACAGAAACTAACTACTCTAGTTCATGATTTCAGTTTGTAAAACCCAAAAAAACGAAATTAAGAAACCATAACATTGTTCTATGCAAAAGTAATGTAGAAAAACTAATTAAATTGCCTTCTTCCTTTAGATATTAAAGGATTAGAGTTCTTCACACGTCCTTCTAATCTCCAGCAAGTTCCTTAGTCGCCAAGTAAGTTCTCCAAAAGCCAGAAAGAGACCTAATTCGGATTTGTGGCTGTTATTTATAGATATCTCAAAACAGGGGCTACTTGTCGAGTAGCCCGCCGACTCATCGATTCCCTTAGTTGAATCCCTATGCGGCAAGGACTTCTCGTAACTCTTCACGAATCTTCGTATGTACTCATCAAGTAGTCGTGTCTACTCACCGAGTTGCTTCATAATTAAGCGTCTTTCTTCTTTCTTCCATTCCCGAGCTTCCTTTTGCTTTCAAACTTCCCTTCTAGACTGAAAATACAATTTGAACATTATTAAGTACCTTTTGTCCATAAAATGTAAACAATTAGCTAATAAATGGTATAAATCTATAGTGAAAATATAGCCAAGTATGCAAATATCAAAATACCCCACACTTGACTTTTGCTTGCCCCCAAGCAAAACTGAATTTTAAACATATTAGCATCATATAAGGCAATCCCAATTGAACCCAGCCACTATGCCAAGACCGCATGTTGGGTCAAAAATATGGTTTATACTTTGCTTTTCTAAGCATTTGTTATTTTATTATTTTGGGCCAAAAATTGTATTTGATTATTTGTATTTTGGGCTTGGCCTTAAGTCCATATATATATATATATATATATATATATATATATATATATATATATATATATATATATATATATATATATATATATATATATATATATATATATATATATATATATATATATATATATATTGGGTGAGGAGTGCATGTGAGGAGACATATCCAAGGAGCTTAAGTGTGTGTAATTAAGGTGTGAGAGAAACAAGAGAGAAGAGTGTGTGTGAACTATGTGTATGGAGCATCAATCATTTCATTAATACATCATAGATTCTTCTTCTTCTTCTTCTCCTTCTCTTCTATTTTGATCTGACATCATCCAATTAATTGGTATTCCACACCATCAATTGGATCTGATTGATACACAAGCAGATTTGGGGACTTACAAGTGGTATCAGAGCTTGGTTGTATCAATCAATTTTTTTAGATCTGGAGCTGATTTGATCTAATTTGGAAGAGATTATTTATTTTCGGATAGATCTTGGCAAAATAAGGGGGGTTTGTTCTTCGCGTTTTTGATAAAAACGAGTTTTTGATCGAGTTTTGGAGAAAAAAAAAAGGGTAAAAACGTTGTTTTTCTTCGTAAACAACGATTTCCAAGGTTTTTTCGGTTGGATTCGATTTTCGGTCTGCGATTTCGGTCGGAATGGAGTATTTGGTCCGAGCTTTCGGTCCAAGCCTCACATGTTTTCGGTTCAAGCACGTTTTCGGTCTCGCCTCTGGTTCGGGGCTCAACAACATCGATCTGGCATCTAACAAAAGGGGAAATGAATTTGTGGGTGCCGGGGTTCGATCCCGAGACCTCTAGTTGTTCAAGTCAACGCGCCTTACCAACTCGACCAGTAGATCCTTTGTGTCATCCCTTCGAAATTCAAAACATAAGCTGTCATTCTCGGTTTCAACTTTCGAAAATTGGCACTTTTAACCCCAAAAATCAATCACTTTCCATTTTCATCCCAAAAATTTTAGTTTTTAATTTTAGACTTTATTTTTAACTTTTGACCTTAAAATTTTGCTTTTGACTTTCAAGTTTGACCTTTGACTTTAATCTTTGACTTATTCGTTTAACTTTTAAATTTTCAAATTTAGCTTTTCGATTTGACTTTTAAGTTTGATTTTTTAAATTTGAATTTTAAGGTCGACTTTCTCGTTTTGTTTTTAAGTCAAAGGGAAATTAAAAAAATTAAAATTAAAAAAAAAAAAAATGAGTTCCGCATCGATTTCAGTAAATGAAGTTTCATGTACTCCATCTTGTGAAACTACTATTAAATTTCTCTGAGATCAAATCGATTTGTTAAAAAGAGAAAATGAGGACCTCAAATACGAAGGCTATACTCATAGGAAAGGTTAGAAACCTCTGAAAGCTCAATTAGAGGCCAAGACTAAGGACTTTAGGAAATTACAAGAAGATTAAAGCAACAAGTGTGAAAATTACGATCACATTAAGAAAAAGCTTGTTGTTGTAACCGAAGAACTTGACGCTTTGAAAATTAAGTGTGGAAAAACAGATGTTAGTTTCAAAAATTATACTGCGTCAAGTAAGACAGTCGAGTCCTTATTTGAAACCCAATTAAAATTAAAAGATAATCAAAGCAAGGGTCTAAGGTATGATAGTGTTCCTCCACCTTTCAATCATAACTATATATCCATCCTTATGACACATGAAGAAATTGATAAGGAGGCACATCTTCAATATGGGAAACCTGATGTGGTTGTGCCAGAGAAGGTTGAGGTGAACGTTTCTAATGATTCTGTTACATGTGCAGGTTAAATAGCAGAAGATGAGAGCAAGGAGAAAACAATTGAACAATCCAATGACTCCTTGAACTCTGAATCTGTTGCTTCGAACTCAGTTGCTTCTAATCAACCTGCTGTTGAGAAATACAGGCCACCAAAACAAGCGAAACCGATGGCTTGTTGCAAGTGTGCATGTGGGAACAACATGAGACATGGCATGGACACGCCACCAGGGGCAGGAAGATCCAACTTCCCAGTGAAGTAAAATACATGTTTTCACTATGGAACACCTGATCACATTGCCCGAAACCGTCCAAATCGTGCATACGTTCCCTACTACGCAAAAGGATGGCAGAATGTGCCAAGAGGGAGACCTTCCAAAAGAAACCCCTCAAGGTCACGTTCAGACAATGGCAACTGGAATGCACAGACGAGAAAGAATTCAACTCCCAAGGCCAAGAATCAAAATCCCAAGGTCAAGAAGGAAATGTCGAGCAAGAAGCCTAATCCAAGAGATGTTCTAGTGAAGCCAAGACCGGCTAGGTCAAAGTCATCTCAAAGAATGACCTCAAGTTCAAAATAAAGTGCCGAGACACCCATCCGCTCGAACAAGAAATATATCAAACCCAACTATAGATGGGTACCAAAGGTTCAATCTCCTAAATCTCCTAATGGTTCTAATATTTCTACATCTTCTATTTGTGATAAGCAGGATATGTCGTGGGAGAGAGTTCCTTGCAAAGATGACAAAGGTCAACCCAATTTCAAAATGGATTGGGTTCCAAAGACCAACTGATCCCGCTCTATGTCGGAGCAGCTATGGAGGCATATCATCAGACTTAGTTTGTTGATAGTGGTTGTTCCAGGCACTTGATAGGAGGCATCTCTCAACTGTACAACATTCAGAACTTTGTTTGAGATCATGTGTCATTTGTGGGAAAGGAAGAAAGGAAGGGATCACACATGGGGTTAGTGCTTAATGACATGAAGAATTTTCAGATCTGTTCTGAGATTATGCATGCTGTTCTCAGACCTTCTGGATGCAAATTTAATCGGTGAATTACAGTTTGTGTTTTCTTCTCGATATTCCTGAGTTTATCTTACTCTGGTTCATTTTAAAGACAATTTTTCATTTTCTTAATAGTTTTTCGTTAGTAGTTATTATTGGGAAGTGATATAAAACTTGTGATAACAGGCAATCTGAGTCTATGTAAAGTACCAATGTTGAAATGTCTAGGCTCTATGTTCGATGCGCTGGTAGGCACGAAAAGTTTAATGGATTTGACTAGGTACAAATGATCTTAAGCAATCTAGAGACTTGATAAATCTTGACCTAGATAGTTCCGTTTAGCCTGATAATATAACGCTTGGGTAGGTTGAGCAGGGAGATATACATGAGAATCCACTAGTCACATTAAAGAAACCCGCATCTAGAATTGTGGATTAACTTTTCCTCAATGTACGGATTCTGTCCTTAATTTCGGTATTGATGGAGCGACTGGGGAATTACAATAAAGTAGGTCTGTAGAAAATTAATTTCTCTCTTTCTTACTGTTAGTCATATGTTGCCTCCTCTGTGTGATCGAAAGATCCAACTTGGACTGCAACATATGCAACTCTGTCTCTCTGCATTTTCTATCATTCTTTCTGTCTGTTAGCCATATGTTGTCTCCTTTGCGTGATTCATAATCCGACCTGGTATACAGCATATGCAACCTTCTGCTTCTCAATCCCTCTAAAATTCTAGTCAGTCAAATGTTTCACTCTCTGTGTGATTGAAAGATCCGACCTGAGTGTACAGCATATGCAAATCTAAATCTATCCTCTCAATGAATAATAGTCTGCTCACCTAAAGTAAGGAGTATCTCGGAAGTTCTTGATTATTGGGGTATGTTAGGAAGCGCGAAACATGCTCTAGTACATCTAAAATTGAACAATTCTAGATTGTCTGTAGATCTCGCTGCTCAATTTAGGTGGACAACAATATCCTTGGTCGTCGTCAGATGAATGGTCCTTAGGAAGTTTTATCTAGGAACGTAGGATAAACTTGTCTTGTCACCTATAGCATGTCCAAAATTTGTCACAATTTTTTCGTGCTTAAGTGGACCACAATACCGGCGATCGATGAGATCGACTCATAAAGGGGAAGGTACTGACAAATGGATTAAGACTGTCTAATAACTTTGATCCTAAATATTTTTGTTTTTGTTAAATTTGTTCATAGTTTTCCTCTATGCACAAATTTAGGGGGAGAATTAAAAAAATTTCAAAAATCAAATAAAAATCAGAAAATTAAAAATCCAAAAATAGTGTTATTTCTTGTTTAGAAAAATCAAAAATCCAAAAAAAATTTGTTTCTATTTTTATTTTTCCAGAAAATATAAAAAATCCAAAAATATTGTGTGCTAAGTTTTCTTTTAGTTTTGTTTTGTCTTGAAAAAATGAATTCAGATGTAGATGAAACTCATGGAGACTGTATCGAAGATTTTCTAAGCCAAGGCTTTATCCATGATCATCGAAGAATTCTCATTCGAAGGAGCAAGAAATGAAGATTATTCTTTCGACATTCAATCTTTTAACCCCAGAAGCATGGTGAATCTATAATTGAAGATTAGTTGACGGATTGAATTAAAACCTCCTCAGTCAGTCTGTTGCTATCTTGAACCTGTTGAAGTGATCTAGAAGATTATTTCTCTCTATTAGTTCTCTCTCAAGATTCTCAAGCTGAAAGCGCTATTTTTCAAGAATCTTTTCAAAAAGCCTCCTCACCTGATGTGCATTCAATGTCAAATTTTGAAGATAAGCCCAACTGCTCCAGATGAAGTCATTCATTAAAGATTCATCAAGATCATCTTGACGTTGTGAAGAATTTGATGATAATAGCTAAAGCCAAGCTCCCAATGAAGATTAACAAGAAAAGCCAACTACCTTTTTAGGGGGAGCTTGTTGGGTCAATTAGAAAAGAAAGCTATAAACCAAGGGGGAGATTGTTGGGTCAAAAATATGGTTTATACTTTGTTTTTCTAAGCATTTATTGTTTTATTATTTTGGGCCAAAAATTGTATTTGATTATTTGTATTTTGGGCTTGGCCTTAAGTCCATATATATATATATATATATATATATATATATATATATATATATATATATATATATATATATATATATATATATATATATATATATATATATATATATATATAGGGTTAGGAGTGCATGTGAGGAGACATATCCAAGGAGCTTAAGTGTGTGTAATTAAGGTGTGAGAGTAACAAGAGAGAAGAGTGTGTGTGAACTATGTGTATGGAGCATCAATCATTTCATTAATACATCATAGATTCTTCTTCTTCTTCTTCTTCTTCTTCTTATTTTTCTTCTTCTTCTCCTCCTTCTCTTCTATTTTGATCTGACATCATCCAATTGATTGGGATTCCGCACCATCAATTGGATCTGATTGATACACAAGCAGATTTGGGGACTTACACCGCAGCGCATGCATTTGTGTCTAAAATTTTTCCTAAAGACCCCCTAATTATAAATACTCACAATCCTCATAAACAGTTTCCCACTTTTTCCGAACAATGCTCATTTTATGCATCCATCTGAACCCATCCGCAGAAAACCTCCTAACCTCAAGGTATTTTTGGTTGAGCAACCCGAGTGTGATTTGATATATGTAGTTTGAGGTGAGTTTCCTACGTTGTATCCGTGGATCGAATGTACCAATGCCACTATATTATTTTGGTAGTATGAGGATTGTGTTCATGATAGTTGTCTGCTATGACAAACCGCCTATTTTAGCCAGAGCTAGAACTGCTCCTTGAACCGACAGTTCTTAAGTTTATGGTATTGGAACCGAAACCGCCTACACCGATTCCTAAAAAATTGGAACCGCTCCCAGAATCGCCGGAACTGGTTTCGGTTCACTACTAGAAAACAGCCCTTTAATTACGTGCAAACAATGACACTCGCTGATAGAGGATGCATATTTGTGCGTGCCCTAAAAAATAATGTTAGTTTTGCGAAATTTGAAGGATAGAGGGCACGCATTTGCGCATGCCCTAAAAATAGTGTCCAACAAAAAAAATTAAAAACACGGAGGGCACCTATCATAAAAAAGCGTGTCGTCCAAAACTGTCGCTTTATATTTTTCTTTAGGAAGGCGCGTTTTCTTGGGGTGGGGGGGAGGGGGGGGGAATAAAATACCAAAAAATTAAACAGCCCGCCGATGCATCTCCTTCTTCTTCTTCTAAAAAATTAAACAGCCCGCTGATGCATCTCCTTCTTCTTCTTCTAAAATCCTCTACCAAAAAGCCCTAATAATCCTTGAAGCAGTTCGTCTTCCTCTGTGTGTGTGTGTGTGTGCAAGCCTTAAGCCGCTGCCACCACCAGCTTCGAACCTCATAATCTTTAAGAGTTTGAAGTGCCTAACCTCTTCCTGCCGGCAACCTAGAGCCCACCTCACCTCACCTCACCGAGACTGCAAAGACTGCTCAAGTTTACAAGCATTTGTTTAAGATCCAACCATTTACGGATCCTCATGCTCAGAAGACTACGATTTAGTGCTCGTTACATTGTGTCTGTGTCATACTTACAAGGAGATTTAGGGTTTTGTAAGTTCTCCCTATTGCCATCTATGAACTAATGAATCCATAGATAGATACGATTCAAGCATCGTGTAAGGTAGAAAGGTCAGTTCTGGGGTTCCCCACTTCACCTCCCTTCTACAATAATCCATTTTGAATCGGAAACTTTTCATTGATATTTTAGATTTGAGACTCACCTTTCATCAGAAATATGAGGTAGAAAGGTTAGTTATGGGGTTCTGAAACTATAAGGATGAAATTGGAGGTTGAAGATCAAAAATCGAAGATTGATTTGGGATTAGAAGTCGGAGGTTCATGGTCAGATTGGAGGCATTGAAAATTAGGAAACAAAAATGGAAGATGCATCAGATTCGAATATTATTCTCTTCTTCTCCATGTATGTGCCCTAGGTATCTTTCTCTTACTTTATCATTTTCTTATTTTAATATGGGGCTCTTTGCATTCTCATAAATTTTGAGATAGCAGAAGATCTATGAGAGATCCAATCCGACATTTAGTAAACAACTAAAAGGGATAGAAATACAGTCAGCAAGGCTTCAAAACTAGAGCATCATAGTTGAGCAGCCACTTAAACATCATCATTTCCCAAATACACTAATCCATACCATAAGCGTGCCTAAGATTGTGTGGGAGTATGGGCGAGATCATATATAAATATAATGCAGGGATTGAGTGTTTATTTATGGCAGTCTAAAAGATGTTTTGGTTCTAGCTACATATGTAGAGAATGAGTTTTTGTTTTGTTTTTTTTATGGGGAATGTATAATTGCATAGTGTATACTAGGTGTTTGTAAAAATGCAAAACCATAAAGGAATTAAAAAACTAAACATCTACATGATTTCTTTCTGTAACTATAGGATTTTTACAGGGCATAAAAGTTCAATGAAAATTTTGGATAAATATTAGCTTTTAGCTCTTTCTAATGTTGTTTCAACTAAAGGTAGATAATGGTGTTGTTTAGTTTTGCAGATAAGATAGAGAAGAGGATCCTTGATATTGAATCTCAACATATAACTTTCTGCTGGCACATACACGCATATAAACTTGTAAGAGGACCCTAGGTAACATCAAAGATAAATACACTATAAAGATATGCAATTGAAGATTTCATGTTATCTTGTTATAGTGCTATCTGTTTATATTTCTACAATGGTCTTGAAAACAAATTATTTTTTTACGACTTTTTACCTGGCAGCAGCTTCGTTGGTCTTTTTTCTTAAATGTCATAAATGATTAACTTGTTAAATGGAGACTAGCTTCTCTCTGTTACTTAATAAAATATAATTCATATTTATTCTTAATGTCTCTCTCTGTTACTTACAAATTTTCTTGGTTTACATGTGGTTGTAGAAACCCTACAAAGATTACATGTGGTTATAGTCCTCGTGGAGCTCGATGGCTTTTTCAACCAAAAATACATCTTAGGTAAAAGAAATTATATTTTTACCCTTTTCCCAAGTGTTTTAGATATTTTTCAGTAAGCAAACCACTATACCCTTTTGTCCATCTAAAAAAACTATTTTATCCAATTATCGGTTTTAGTATCTATGTAAAATAAAGAAAAGCACAACACGCTTTCATAAGTTTATTGATTTAGCCACATGACTATGCATATTTGGCTGCCAAGTGGATGGAATTGAATTCCATATTTGATTTCACCCTTCCTAGGATGGGTGGAAGAAATTCAATTCCATTCTTCCGATTTCATTAAAAACCAAAATTCCCTCATTAAAATTTATAAGTGGAAAAGGATAATTTGTTCTTTCTTTTTCATGGTGAATTCCATTCCCTTCAGGTAACCAAATTTCTTTTATTTAAAAAAAACTTATAAGATAATAATTATTTTTAATTTTTAATGATGCATTTATTATAGCCATTGAAAAATCTCTATCGTACAAACTGGAAGAGGCGTGTAGCGCGACGCCACTTTTCAAAACAAGTAGTGGCATCCTTATTCAGGAGGCACCCCCCTGTATTCATTCCTCTACATTGGCCAAATGCTGGAGACAGGTTATTATATTGAATTCCTTGATTCCATGTATTAATATATTGGCCAAATATTAATGCCATGAACAACTGACCGATTCCAAGGTGGGTGTTAACATTAGCATAGTGGGCAGTCCCCATGATATTTTTATTTTCCCTGAAAAAAAAATGCAAATTGAGTTCATGGTCAAAGATAAATGGGCAGGTCAGTCGGGTAGGGTTTGGGTCAAAGAGGGTTAAACAATTTTTAGTAACTCATAAAATACAAATTAAGACTTTGACTTTGCCAAAAGCCATTTTCCTGCATTTCTTTATTTGTCTCATTTTTGGGAGTTGCATATACCATTTATGCTATTTCAAAAATAACAATATATATTATCAAAAGGGACCTGATGTCATTTTTCAACCCTTCATGCATTTTAGATTTTTAAGTATTTTAAATAGTTGTCTGTGACAACTATATTCACGTAACATAGCTAGAAGCAAAAGTCCTTATACTTATATATTCAATATAATAATATACTTTGAAAGGTCCCTGTTAACAATATAAAATTACATAAATGGTCGATGTTTAACAAAATTTAGAAAAGTGGTCTAGGTTTAACTTAAATTAAATATTAAACATGATTGAAAAATTACCATTTTAACCTTGTAAAAGAAAACCCACATTTTATGTTCCAGATAACAAAATAAAATCCTACCCCAAAGTTCATAATAATCATTTTTAAACCCACACGATTAAACATTCTAAAACCATGGTAACCGTTTCAAATTGTGTTTTATGAATGGGAGTTTTGAAGACAATTAAGCAGGTTCCTACTACTTTAGATGTTGTAATTACAGATTTTGGGTAAATCAAAGAAAAGGAAGATGATGGACTTGGGAATTTTTTTCAAAGATGGAGATGTGTGCCTTGATTTACATTCAAACATTAACAATGGTCATGTTGAACTTTCTTGGTAGTTGGATTGGATGTTGTTGATTCAATCAAATCATGTGATCATGTGATTCAATGTTCAGGTTATGAATCTAATGTCGAACTAAATAATTAAACTCATAGAGTGATTATTTGTTAAGCTGTTAATAAGCAAAATCAGCTTTTAGGATTAGCAATCTCATATTAGACTAAATGATTAATCTCATAGTGAATTAATTGAGTTATTGGAAACAATTTAATGCTCAAGGACCTCATATACATTCATCAACATCTTTCTAGGAGAAAACAAGTGGTTTTTCATATTCATGAAGGTTCCTTATCTCCTCTCCTTTTTAACAAAGAGATAACTGATTCATTGGTGAATTCTCTGCAATCTACAAGTCCAATTGTGATATCAAGAGTTAACCAGGTGGATACTGCGAGACTATCTTTTAAGTGGTAGTGTAGACAAAACAGCAATTGTATGGGACATTAAGACTAGAGAATAGAAACAACAATTTGAGTTTCACGCAGGTATTGTTTCTTTCTATTTATTTTATAATTTTTGCTTTTTATATTTAATTTAAACTTAAGAAAAACTGCAGCTCCTACTGATGTTGATTTATGTCTGTAAAGTTGGAGATAATCGACCAGTAAAAACTTTTGTGGGCCATCAGGTTTAACAAAAAAAATAATATCTATAAAATTGTTGTTGAATGATATTATGATGATGCACTTCATTTTTTTATCCATAATCACATCCAACTTGTAACTAAACCCATAATAGCAAGCAACCTATAAGTACATTCTTTTACACACAATAGGAATGTAATTTTGTTTTTACTATGGTGTAAAAGATATATGTACGTTGCCCTTATTGGTAGAGAGAGAGAGAGAGAGAGTAAATGAGCATGTTGATATATTAATTACTAAAGTAGAATGATTTAATTGGGGTTTGTTGTTAATATTAATATTATAGAGCATGAGCGGATGATAAGCCTTTACGGATGGTGAAAACGGTTCTTCATGAGCTTGCAAAGCTTCGTGGGACAACAATAAAAGGTCATCTTTCCATGGTCCCAATTGACATGGAACCCCAACCCATAATCCTTTCCTACATCGATCGTAATCTTCAGGTATGCACCTATTCTATTATCTATTTAATATTATGCATTATCAGCATCTTATTTATTATGTATTAATTGTTATTGTTTTATGAGCATTGTTAGACATCGGATGCTGCCAGAATGTTGACCCCTGTTGGCCCTGTTGGTCAAACTCATTAGGGTGATTACATAGCTAATTATCCAATGCCTACCACGCATTCTGCAGATGCCCAATTGAAGGTCAGTTCCATCCCCTAATAAGATTTTTTTTCAGTACAATACTATGTTTGGGAAAGTAGAAGTAGGAATAAAACTGACAGTAGAATTGTGTAAGATAAGTAAAATGAAAATACAATTGAGTAGGAAAGATTTAAATAAATTCATATTTGTATTGTTGTGTTGGCATGGCATGGCAGCAAGAACTTTCTGCTATATTCAAGAAAATTGGAGATAAGCAAACATGTAGTATCGGTCTATATGAACTATACTGTATAACACAATCATACCCACATGTTTGATTTGATCTGGCCATTTTAGTTTTTGTCAAATCCAAATGTTTTGTTGGTTGTTAAGGTGGCTTAATGGTTGTTGACACATGATAGGTTGACATATCTATGCTCCTAGACCTTTATGTGTTGCTGTTAATCATGCATCCCTTTCCTTTACAAACCAATTCTCTTTTTGATAGTCATGCAAATGCAAATCCTGGGGCATATAGTCCTTTTTGAATTGGATTCTTTATATATTAAGGTAACATAACATATCTATTTATTGTTGGAGTCTTTATATATTAAGTACATGCAATCACTGTAGCTATTGTTGTGAATATTTAAATAGTAATTTGTATTTAAATAGTAATGTGTATTTAAATAGTAATTTGTATGATCTTGTAGGACCTAGATGCATTCACTGCAGCTATTGTTGTGAGTATTGCCTTCTCTTTCATTTCTGCTTCGTTAGTTGTTGCTATTATGAAGGTAGCCCACTCTCCGATTGTATTTTTCACATAATTGACAAGGAGCTGTTGTATCTAGTCAGACTAGGCTTAGGGCAATGGTTGCAAGAGATGAGTTCAGAAGAAGAAGAAGAAACAAGGCTGCAACTATAGTTCAGGTACTATCGATGAATTATGTTTGTAAAGTATTTAAGAAAATGATTAGAAACAATGGTGAATTTGTACAGATTAGTTAGCTACTTGCAGGTTGTTCTTGAATAAGCAAAGGGGAAATGGATTGTATTTTTTGTATCTAATTCGTTTGTAAAATTTTGTTAAAACTTCTATTGCTTTGTTTTATCTTTCCATGGAACGATTATTTGTATGACATTAAATTTATGCAATGGATTCTATTTTTTGTATATGATATTTTATTTTCTGTTATGAAATATTAAATACAAATTTAATTTGAAAATAAGTGAATCCATAAATAATATTTTTTTTTAACATTTAAAATTATGATACGCAAAAATGTGTGTCGTCTTCATTTATGACATGACCTTTCTTGACAGGGGCTTTCTTGATACGCATTGTGTGTCATTAACAAGCGCGTCGTAAGATTACAACACGCGAATGTGTGTCCTCTTCCTTTATGATAGGGCCTTCCTAGATACGCATTGCATGTCGTAAATGTGCGTCGTCTCCCTTTATGACAGGGTGTAACGACCCGTTCCCGGTATGTTAAGTTATTAGTAATTGTTTTAAAGATTTGCAAGAGGGACTCGACGAGTTCATAGCCTGACTCGCCGAGTAGGGTCGCGACTTCGAGCACGTGTTAGCTGGAGACTCGGCGAGTCCATATCCCGGACTCAGCGAGTCCATCCGTCTGGGTGAAACCCTAAATCCCCGGGTTGCCCACTATTTAAGTCACCTTATAGCCCCATTCTTGCCTCCTTCACCCTGAGAACACTGTGAGAAAAACCCTAGTTCATCCTTGAGAGTTTATAAGTGATTTGTGTGTTTTGTGAAGGCTTGAAGAAGGAGAAGAAGAAAGGAGCAAGGAGAAGAAGAGTTGTGCAAGATCCAATGGCAAATCTGAGTTATTTGGAGGTATTTTCGGATTCCCCTCTTGTTTTATGCTTTAAACCTCCATTAGAACTCTTCTAAGAACTAGTTGATGCTTGTTCCAAGCCTTGTGCTTTCATGAACGCCCTAATAAGCCGAGATAACCTTGGATCTATTCATTGAGAAGTCCCATAGTCCAGATCTATTGCCTTTATGAGGATACTTTGCATATTAACCCTAGATCTATCCCTTTTATGCATCTTTTAGCCTTATTTTCCCTTATTCATGTGTTGTACACGTAAAGTTGGAAACTTTACGTGGTAAACCAGCTTATTGGACTCAGATCTATCATTTGTATGTGTTGGATTCAAGCAAAATCGGGTGAAAAATAGTTGCATGGCGGCAACTCGGCGAGTCGGGAAGAACGACTCGGCGAGTTGAGTCGCGAGTCCCCGATTCCTTCATTTTTAGTAGTGTTGAGTGGAACCAGTGAGTTAGAGAGTGGACTCTGCGAGTTGAAGGTAGACTCAGTAATGGAGGGACTCGGCGAGTTGTTCATACAACTCGGCGAGTCCAAGGCAATCTTCTTAAGATCAAGAACAACTCATCGAGTATGTTCATACGGCTCGGCGAGTCGGATGAAGATTGTCTGAGTTCTTGGATCAAGAGGGTACTCGTCGAGTCGATGCCATACTCGACGAGTAGCAGCGAGTAGGATTGAAAAGTGAGAGTAGGACTCGGCGAGTTGGGTGGCCCAACTCGGCGAGTCAGTCCAAATGAGAGTAACTTTGACCAAGGGTAAAAGAGTCATTTTACCCAAGTGCAGTGTTTAGTAATTGATTGAGTGTGTTTATGGACTTGTAGCCGGGGAGATACAGGAGCAGCAGCCGTTAGCTTCCAGAGCCACACACTCAGCAGCCAGTTTACGAGGTGAGTTTCCTTCCAGTAGGGACGGGTCTAAGGCCACAATGCCGGCCCGTTCAGTTAGCAGTAGGTTCCGGACTTCGGTCCGATGCAGATACTTCCGGATTTCGGTCCGATGCAGTTAGTTCCGGACTTTGGTCCGATGCAGTTAGTTCCGGACTTCGGTCCGATGCAGTTAGTTCCGGACTTCTGTCCGATGCAGGGGACAAGGTCCCAGTCAGTTCCGGACTTCGGTCCGATGCAGTTTCCGGGCTTCGGCCCGATGCAGTGGGCCAGGCCCAATATGTGTTTATATGTTACTGTATGGTATGTGGTAGTTTGGGGGAGCTCACTAAGCTTCGTGCTTACAGTTTCAGTTTTGGTTTCAGGTACTTCCGCAAGCAAAGGGAAGAGCTCGGGGTGATAGCATCGCACACACCACAGCTTAGCTTTTATCCTGGGGATGGTTTTAGTTGTCTTGATTTGATATAGTATGATACAATTTTTCCGCACAGTATTTTATTATGATTTGGGATACATCGCGTATGTTTTTATGTTATGATGCTCAGATTATGGTTTTGATTACATTGAAAAACAAAATTTTTGGGTCGTTTCAAGTTGGTATCAGAGCCCTGGTTTGAGGGATTCGGATACACTTCCGGGTGTATCTGAACTCAAACTAAGGGAAATAAAAGATTTTATTTTTAAAAAATAAATAAATAAAAACGTTTTACAAAAAGAATTTTGAAAGCACTTAGAAGGAAAGAAATCGTTTTTTTTAACGAGATAGAGGTGTGTGCATGCAATCAGCCGAGCTCAAGTAAGTACTCCCAAATTACCGATACAAGTTATTTGTTCAGTTTCAGTTTCAGTAGAACAGCATGCTAATATAGGACTAAGGACCTAGGAGAATGCCTTATGTGCCTGCTTTATGTATTACAGCTTTATGAGTATTGCATGCTAGAATTGAGTAGACAGCAGTAGGATAGCCTGATTAGGTTATGCCTGATAGTGGGAGCTTAGCATCCTATGCTAGTGCAGTTTCTTGTTACGAGAATAGTTTTGCTTGAGTCTGTTTCCCTTGTCCGAATGTTGCTTGCTTCGTGCTTTGTGGGAATCTGAGTGATGGGAGTTAGCCATTAGGTGAACACGTCACACCACATGTGGTCAGGGTTGAATAATCCCAGAGTGCTGGAACTGGCCCTATTGCGCAGCTCTTGTTTGAGTCCAACCGTTATAGGGACGGGTCTTTTACTTGAAGGATTATCTGATCCTCATCACATGTGATGGTGTTTAGGTAGTGGCTAATTGGCATTATGAGGAGACCTTCAGCAGCTGAGGACCAGTTGTGTTAAGTCTGAGGTTTCCCTAGGGCAAGCCTAGGATGAGAGTAGCAGAGAATAGCAGTAGTAGAAGTGACTTGGTGGAGTCAAGGCAGTCCTTGAGGAAAGTACGGATAGATGTGGAAGGTAGTATGGGCCCATACTACTGAAAGCAGAGGATCCGTACTCGAATCAAGGAAGGCCAAGACAAGACCAGGAAGCTAGTAGTACTATCACGATTCCTTGTGATATTTCAGTGTTTTGATGTTGTTATGATATGTTTCAGAATGGTAGTTTTGCGCCCGAGACCAGCAGTCGGCAGCTCAGATGCCGGAGGGGGATCAGGATCGGGATCAGGCCCGGAGGTCGGGCAGATGGATGAGCAGACCAGAGAGTTCCTTTCTTCTGAGGTTACCCGCATCATACTGGAGCAGACTCCTGTGATCTTCGGTTCGATCAAGGAGGGTATTTTAGAGCTAATGGATGAGAGATTGCGTGGTTTTCATGCTGAGATGGCGGCCATGATGGGGTCGCGCACACTTACGTTCAGGGAGTTCAGGGCATGCGGAGCTCCAGACTATCATGGGGCGCGGGACCCCATAGCGAGTACCAGATGGTTGGCGGATGTGGCCAACGCTTTCCGCACTAGCAGGTGTCCCGAGGGGGACAAGGTCAGATTGGCGTCCTGTCTTCTGAAGGACAGGGCACGAGATTGGTGGGAGGAGGTTGGACATGCCATCGGGGATGATGCAGCATTGGATGCCATGACCTGGACTGATTTCTCTACTAGGTTCAGGGCGGAGTTTGCACCGGTCATTGAGGTGCAGCAGCTAGCTAGGGAGTTTCAGGACCTTACCCAGACTACAGAGACGGTGGCGGAGATCACCGCCAAGTTCAGGGAGAGGGCTCTTCTTGTTCCTCAGTATGCAGCCGATGAGGAGATGAAGAAGGCCCGTTATCATGAGATGTTGCGGAGTGATATCCGCATGTTTGTGAGCCGGTCCAGTTGTAAAACACTGGACGACATGATTGCTAGAGCTAGGGAGAAGGAGATTGATCTCGAGATGGAGAAGAAGAGGAAACCGGAGGCGGTTTCGGGTTCAGGCAGTGTAGGCAAAAAGCCCAAGGTTTCAGATCACAGGTCCAGGAGTCAGCAGAGCCACGGTCGGTGTGGCAAGTGTGGGAGAATGCACGAGGGGGCGTGCAAGGCAGGGAGTTCCGGCTGCTACAAGTGCGGTCGGATTGGACATTTGAGCAGGGATTGTACGGCCCCTGCTACTACGGTTACAGCATCAGATCTGATTTGCTTTCAGTGCAATCAGAGGGGACATAAAAAGTCCCAGTGTCCTAGTTTAGCTGCAGTGGGGAAGGTGGTTGCACCTGCCCCTGCCACCTTGAGGATTACGGATGGCCGGCAGGGCCGATCTGATGCGCCAGTGGCGAAGAGCAGGGCGTTTCAGATGACAACAGATGAGGCGTGAGCGACTCCTGATGTGGTGACGGGTATGTATCTTTCCTTTAACTTTTAATTATCATTATCGTTTGAATATTACTTGATGATATGTTTTATTTAGGGTCGTTCTCGGTGAACGGCATCTCTGCTTTGGTATTGTTCGATTCGGGGGCTACCCGATCATTCGTATCGCTTGCGCTTAGCAAGAGATTTAGCAGAGCTCCAGGGGAGCTGGATTGTCCATTAGAGGTTGAGATAGTAGATGATAGGACCGTGAGGGTCAGCAGAGTACATAGAGGGTGTTCCCTTCAGATATTTGATGAGCAGTTTTCAGTGGACCTGGTTCCTATTCCCCTGCGAGGGAATAAAGTTATTGTGGGTATGGATTGGCTAATCCCTAATGGGGCGGTGATTGATTGTGAGCTTCAGCTAGTGAGGGTTCGCACTCCCAGTGGGGGAGAGATAGTGATTCAGGGCGAGAGGCCCCAACGAGGACCGACCTTTTGTTCCGCCGCAAGGGCGAGGCGCTATGTTCAGCAGGGTTGCGCCGGTTTTGTAGTTTACGTCTTGGATGCCCGGGAGAAGGGCAAGACGACGATTGATGATGTTCCTATTGTTCGGGACTACCCGAATGTTTTTCCCGAGGATTTGCCGGGGATACCTCCTGAGAGACAGGTTGAGTTCAGGATCGACCTAATTCCTAGTGCGGCTCCGATAGCCAAAGCACCGTATCGACTAGCTCCCCCTGAGATGCAGGAGTTGTCTACACAGCTGCAAGAGCTGTTAGACAAGGGTTTCATTCGGCCGAGCAGTTCACCTTGGGGAGCGCCGATCCTGTTTGTGAGAAAGAAGGATGGGTCGCATCGTATGTGCATTGATTATCGGGAGTTGAACAAGGTAACGATGAAGAACCGTTACCCACTTCCGAGGATAGATGACTTGTTTGATCAGCTTCAGGGAGCGTCTTGGTTCTCCAAGATCGATCTACGCTCCGGTTATCATCAGATGAGGGTTAGAGATGAGGATGTACAGAAGACTGCTTTCAGGACCCGGTATGGTCATTATGAGTTCGTGGTGATGCCATTTGGGCTCACCAATGCCCCAGCCGCGTTCATGGACCTCATGAACCGCGTGTGCAGACCGATGCTGGATCGGTCGGTGATAGTATTCATAGATGATATCTTGGTATATTCCAAGACACAGGGGCAGCACGAGGAGCACCTGCGGGAGGTGTTGGAGACCTTGAGGAGGGAGAGACTCTTCGCAAAGTTCTCCAAGTGTGAGTTCTGGTTGCGCGAGGTGCAGTTTCTTGGTCATCTCGTCAACCAGAAGGGTATTTTGGTAGATCCGGCCAAGATAGAGGCCGTGATGCAGTGGGAGGTCCCGAGGTCTCCATCCGAGATTCGGAGCTTCCTAGGGTTGGCAGGGTATTATCGGAGATTTATTCAGGACTTCTCCAAGATAGCAGTGCCGTTCACCCGACTAACCAAGAAGTCGGTGGTATTTCGTTGGGGGCCTGAGCAGTAGGCAGCGTTCGAGACTCTCAGACAGAAATTGTGCGAGGCTCCGATCCTTACCTTGCCAGAGGGAGTAGAGGACTTCGTAGTCTATTATGATGCTTCGATCACAGGTATGGGAGCAGTATTGATGCAGCGAGGCCATGTGGTAGCTTATGCCTCGAGACAGTTGAAGCCTCACGAGGCTAATTATCCTACCCACGATTTGGAGCTGGGGGCAGTTGTGTTTGCCCTCAAGATTTGGAGACATTACCTTTTTGGGGTCCATTGTACTATATACACGGATCACAAGAGCTTGCGATATCTTATGGATCAGCCGAGTCTGAACATGAGGCAGAGGAGGTGGTTGGACGTGCTGAAGGATTATGATTGTGAGATCCTTTATCATCCAGGGAAGGCTAACGTGGTGGCCAACGCCCTAAGCCGCAAAGTGTCGGCGGCCCCTATTAGAGATCTGTGTATGAGGATGACAGTGATCACTCCGTTGTTGGAGCGGATCAAGGAGGCTCAGATGGAGGGCCTCAAGGAGGAGAGGCAGAAGTGTGAGCGATAGTGGGCCGAGTAGCTTCGTTCGATTATGACAGTCGGGGTTTGCTGACGCTTCATGGGAGGGTATGGGTACCGTACTGGGGTAGAGTGCGGCAGGTATTGATGGATGAGGCTCATAAGTCTCGGTTTTCTATCCACCCAGGGGTGACGAAAATGTATCGAGATCTTCGACCTGATTATTCGTGGCCCTGCATGAAGCGGGACGTCGCTTGGTATGTTGAGAGATGCTTGACCTGCCGGAAGGTCAAGGCGGAATACTAGAGACCTCACGGCAAGATGTAGCCGTTAGACATTCCCGTGTGGAAATGGGAGGACATCACCATGGATTTTGTCACCAAGCTTCCCAAGACCGCACGCGGAGTGGATTCGATATGGGTAGTAGTGGATCGGTTGATGAAGAGTGCCCATTTTATTCCGATTCAGGAGAGTATATCGGCGGAAAAGTTAGCCGATATCTATGTGCGAGAGATTGTGGCACGTCATGGAGTGCCGGTATCGGTGGTGTCATACCGAGATGTCCGTTTCACATCCAGATTCTGGAAGCGGTTCCACGACGAGATGGGTACTCGTCTTCATTTCAGCACTGCTTTTCACCCCCAGACTGACGGGTAGAGCGAGAGGACGATTCAGACTCTTGAGGACATGCTGAGGGCATGTGTTCTAGATTTTGGGGGCAGTTGGGATACGTATCTTCCGTTAGCGGAGTTCTCGTATAACAACAGTTATCATGCGAGTATTGATCGACCTCCTTTTGAGATGCTGTATGGGAGGAAGTGTAGGACCCCGATTTGTTGGGGCGAGGTCGGTCAGCGAGTCATCGGGAGCACAGAAGTGGTGCTCAAGACGACTGAGTTGATCCAACAGGTCCGTAGTAGGCTGCAGACTGCGCAGAGTCGGCAGAAGAGCTACGCTGACAGGAGGCGTTCGGACTTGGAGTTTCAGGTGGGAGATATGGTCCTTCTGAAGGTCTCACCTTGGAAGGGTGTCATCAGGTTCCGGAAGAGGGGCAAATTGGGCCTTAGATTTATTGGTCCTTTCAGGGTTTTGGCCCGGGTGGGTCGGGTTGCTTATCGGTTAGATCTTCCTGAGGAGCTTAGTCAGATCCACAACACCTTCCACGTGTCGCAGTTGAGGAAGTGTTTGGTGGATGAGTCAGCAGTCGTTCCCCTAGAGGATATTCAGGTTGATAGCAGCCTGAATTATATCGAGAGACCGGTCGTGATTCTGGAACGGAAGGCCAAGACTTTGAGGAACAAGGTAATTCAGCTAGTGAAGGTACAGTGGCAGCACCGGAAGAGGTCTGAATGGATGTGGGAGGCTGAGGAGGAGATGAGAGCGCACTACCCGGAGATATTTGCAGATCCAGCCGTAGCAGACTTCGAGGACGAAGTCTGAGATAAGTGGGGGAGAATTGTAACGACCCGTTCCCGGTATGTTAAGTTATTAGTAATTGTTTTAAAGATTTTCAAGAGGGACTCGGCGAGTTCATAGCCTGACTCGCCGAGTAGGGTCGCGACTTCGAGCACGTGTTAGCTGGAGACTCGGCGAGTCCATATCCCGGACTCGGCGAGTCCATCCGTCTGGGTGAAACCCTAAATCCCCGGGTTGCCCACTATTTAAGTCACCTTATAGCCCCCATTCTTGCCTCCTTCACCCTGAGAACACTGTGAGAAAAAACCCTAGTTCATCCTTGAGAGTTTATAAGTGATTTGTGTGTTTTGTGAAGGCTTGAAGAAGGAGAAGAAGAAAGGAGCAAGGAGAAGAAGAGTTGTGCAAGATCCAAGGGCAAATCTGAGTTATTTGGAGGTATTTTCGGATTCCCCTCTTGTTTTATGCTTTAAACCTCCATTAGAACTCTTCTAAGAACTAGTTGATGCTTGTTCCAAGCCTTGTGCTTTCATGAACGCCCTAATAAGCCGAGATAACCTTGGATCTATTCATTGAGAAGTCCCATAGTCCAGATCTATTGCCTTTATGAGGATACTTTGCATATTAACCCTAGATCTATCCCTTTTATGCATCTTTTAGCCTTATTTTCCCTTATTCATGTGTTGTACACGTAAAGTTGGAAACTTTACGTGGTAAACCAGCTTATTGGACTCAGATCTATCATTTGTATGTGTTGGATTCAAGCAAAATCGGGTGAAAAATAGTTGCATGGCGGCAACTCGGCGAGTCGGGAAGAACGACTCGGCGAGTTGAGTCGCGAGTCCCCGATTCCTTCATTTTTAGCAGTGTTGAGTGGAACCAGTGAGTTAGAGAGTGGACTCTGCGAGTTGAAGGTAGACTCAGTAATGGAGGGACTCGGCGAGTTGTTCATACAACTCGGCGAGTCCAAGGCAATCTTCTTAAGATCAAGAACAACTCATCGAGTATGTTCATACGGCTCGGCGAGTCGGATGAAGATTGTCTGAGTTCTTGGATCAAGAGGGTACTCGTCGAGTCGATGCCATACTCGACGAGTAGCAGCGAGTAGGATTGAAAAGTGAGAGTAGGACTCGGCGAGTTGGGTGGCCCAACTCGGCGAGTCAGTCCAAATGAGAGTAACTTTGACCAAGGGTAAAAGAGTCATTTTACCCAAGTGCAGTGTTTAGTATTTGATTGAGTGTGTTTATGGACTTGTAGCCGGGGAGATACAGGAGCAGCAGCCGTTAGCTTCCAGAGCCACACACTCAGCAGCCAGTTTACGAGGTGAGTTTCCTTCCAGTAGGGACGGGTCTAAGGCCACAATGCCGGCCCGTTCAGTTAGCAGTAGTTTCCGGACTTTGGTCCGATGCAGTAGCTAGTATGTTTGATGCCTTCGTGGCTCAGACAGGATTTGTATGCTATGTTTTATGTGTTAAGTGTATGTGTTCCGGGCTACGGCCCGATGTAGTATGCAGTATATGTGTTCATGCTAGATGATGTGTTATGCTATGCCATGTTCAGTCAGTCAGTTCCGGACTTCGGTTCGATGCAGGGGACAAGGTCCCAGTCAGTTCCGGACTTCGGTCCGATGCAGTTTCCGGGCTTTGGCCCGATGCAGTGGACCAGGCCCAATATGTGTTTATATGTTACTGTATGGTATGTGGTAGTTTGGGGGAGCTCACTAAGCTTCGTGCTTACAGTTTCAGTTTTGGTTTCAGGTACTTCCGCAAGCAAAGGGAAGAGCTCGGGGTGATAGCATCGCACACACCACAGCTTAGCTTTTATCCTGGGGATGGTTTTAGTTGTCTTGATTTGATATAGTATGATACAGTTTTTCCGCACAGTATTTTATTATGATTTGGGATACATCGCGTATGTTTTTATGTTATGATGCTCAGATTATGGTTTTGATTACATTGAAAAACAAAATTTTTGGGTCGTTTCACAGGGCCTTCATTGACGCGCATTTGCGCGTCATCTGAGCCTTTTATGACGGGCAATGAGGATCGTAAAAGGCTGTTTTTCTAGTAGTGGTTCCGGGTACCCGACTTCTTGAGTATTAAAACTTATTATTTTTTACATGTCATGTAAATTATATAAATTAACCCATACAAACAATATAAGTACAAGACATGAAACAAAAACATTTACAAAAACTATTAAACGCAAGGATATTGTAAACTCTACTTTGAGTTTCAAAAATTAGCTCCATAGTAACACTTTCCTACATAATACTCAAAATCTAATTATTTTGGCAGTACAAAGTCAAAAATAAAATCATAATCAGGTTTATCAAACACTAGAAAACTTATTATTACAACTTCAAATAATCTTAATCTAAATTAAGAAAAAACAAGATCATCTTGATAGGATACCTTTCCTAGATTTCATTTACTAACAAATTACACCAAATAGTTAAATCCTACAACAACGAACCAATCCCAATTGCATAAAATCGAATTAATGATTCCCTTTTTTGGCAACATTTGTGTAGATGCAACAATTGAATGCCATTCACAACTTCAATGGAATCGTGTTCAAGTGAAATCCATGTTGTAGCAAGTAGGATCGATTCCAAGGATAAGAACAATCAATGTATTTTCATACTTTTCTCTCAAAAAAGCAATCACCAACTGATTCCGCAATAGTCTATTCAACCACAAACAAACAAAATATTGACTCTTTAGTCACTTATGACAATTTTCATAAGGACGAATGATAATATATTAATATTTCATATATTATCTTATTATTTATTCTGGGAGAATTTGGAGAATGCCATGTCTCAGACATCCATGTTTGGCAGTGAATATAACAAGAATTTATAAACATTCCTCCACCCTTCATTTGCCCAGATTCCAATAATGCCTTCAGGAATGAATTTCTAAAGCATACATATGGCGGAACATAAGTTGCAATGGAATGAAGCATTCAGGTCAGTTAAAGGTCTAATACCCTTATCGTGACAAAATAGGGAAAAAAAAGTGTATGAAATCAACAATCTGGAGGTATTTTGTTCAAAAAATGTTTTTGGAAGACACTGTAATACGGGAAGTGGAATAGAATTCAATAATAAAAAATCAAATATTTTGCAACATTTTAACAACTCCAAGTCCAGATATGTAAATCAAAAAAGCATTAGGACCTAGATTATTTTATTATTATAATAAGTAAATACAATATATAGTTCTGACTCTACAAGTTAATTATATTTAATAAAAATTTCAGTTGTAAAAATAAAAAGTTACACATTAAAAGTAGCAAGTGAATGAAGTGATTCATACAAACTCCTTAAATTCTTTACAAAGTATATTAGATCGCAAAAGTTTTAATTTTGATCTATTAAAATTTATTACATCACTTTAAAAGAAGTTGTTGATTTCAACATCATTTCAGGAATAAAGAATATGCCCACGAGAAAAGTTTCTTGTACATAGCATAGCATAAACTCGTTTAGATGCGGGTAATTACAAATTTAAAAGTGAAATTCCACCAAAATTAAATACCATTCAAGTTCATGCCATATGGCAACAAATGTGAAGACATCCCACACATTTAAAAGCTTCCTTGCAGATCCCCCAAGGGGAATGTACATGTACCCATAAATATAATCATATCATAAAATACCTGACAAGCCATTTGTTAAAGGAAGCATGCCAATTTTTCCAAAAGCTTTCCAAGTTGTAGTAGTTGTTTATACACCGTGGCATATTCTCAGGGGCTTCAATCCCACTTACCTTCTCATATAACCAACAATTATTAGGTCCAATATATAAACAAACTAAGATAATAAGATGGTGAGACAGGTTGGGTTCGTTGAAATAGACCCGATACCGGTTGAAAGAGACTGAAGGGTTGAAATATACCCGGTACCGGTTGAAAGAGACCGAAGGGGTTGAAAGCACCCATATATGCTTAACTGTTATGTATGTATTGTATGAGGTATTTTGGGGGAACTTAATAAGCTTTGTGTTTATGGTTTTCAGTTTATGTGTCAGGTACTTCCATTTCGAAAGGGAAGGGCCCGACATGATCACACCACATCCACCTAAGATTTTTCGCATCATGTGATTTTGGGATTTTGTACTCTGATAATATGTTATTATGAAATACTCTCAACTGTTTTTATATGATTACTGTATGATTGAAATGAATTAAAAAGTGAAAATTTTATTTGAATTTTTGGGATGTTAGTATGTTACACCAAATACATACAGATACATAATAAAAAGGAACAGTGGGAGGGGGAAAGGAAATAGAAAGAGCATTTGATCAGAGAGGCTGTGAAAAATTCTAGAGGAAGAACACATGTCAAAGACCATTAACCAAGAGGTTTAAAGGAACACAACTGTTAATTTGATTAATAAATGGACTAAAAGTGTGAAACTTGAATAGATATGTGGTTAGATTTATACACTAATATATATATATATATATATATATATATATATATATATATATATATATATATATATATATATATATATATATATATATATATATATATATATATATAGAGAGAGAGAGAGAGAGAGAGAGGTAGGTTCCATTGAGATTAATAAAAAAAATAGAGATCATGATATTCAACCTCAGCCATATATTTCACATATGTCGCTGTAACCCTCTAGCGTACCGGTGCGACATGTCTGTTATAATCATAAATGATTATATAGTGTCGCGTGTTCCTTTCTCCTTTACCACCATGCCCACCACCAAAACCACTACCGCCACCACCACTACCATCACCTCTGACACCAGCCGACCCCACCACTATTACCTCTGTCACTTATACCAGCGCCACCTCTGCCTTCACCACCTCTTCTGTCACCAATTGTTATAATCATATATGATTACTTAATCTGTGAACAAACATATATATATATATATATATATATATATATATATATATATATATATATATATATATAATCATTTATGATTAGACATATACATATAAATATTTATAATCATAAATGCTTATACCTCTCTGCCATGTAACCATTTATGATTAGGCATACCTTACTGCTACCGGTATGCTAGAGCGTTAGAGAGACAAATGAAAAATATGTGGCTGGGATTGAATCTCAAGATCTTTACTTTTTTTTTTTTTAATCTGAAGTGAATCATCACTTATATATATATATATATATATATATATATATATATATATATATATATATATATATATATATATATATATATATATATATATATATAGTTTAAAAGAAGAAAAGACCATATATGGCCCTTATAAAACATTTATTACATTATTCGTCTCTAAAAATAAAAAATATTATAGAATAAGTGTTTATTGCTAAAATCTTAAAAATAAAAGCCAACTATTTATAAAATGACCAATATATCATTCTTGTTGTATGACAAACTAGCTAAAATCAATGATTCATTCCAACATTCTTATTGATCGTATATATGTTTCAAATTGTATTTACAAATATATATATATATATATATATATATATATATATATATATATATATATATATATATATATATAAAATTAGGTACATTTGAGAATATAAAGAGGTTGAGAACTCTAGAACAAATCACAACTATTGGATCGAAGTAGTTAACTTTTTTTTTTTGGAAAAATTGATACTTAGATATATAGGTCCTACATCACACCAAAGCACCCCTCCTTTCACCATCTTCTTACGACCCTCATCCAACGAACCCTACCCCTTTCATTTTATTCGACAACACAATCAAGAAATGAAATTGACATGTAAAGGTGAACAACACAATTGATTAGAACTATATCTGAAACAACCGTAAAGGAAAATCAAACTAGGAACCTTATGTGAAGAAAATTACTAGAGACACCAAGAAAATCAAACCAAAGAAACCAGTAAATACAAAGAAAACCAGAAAAGTCAAACATGAAGGAAAGCATCAACGAAACCGGATCAGGAAAACCGTTTATAGAAACTAATCACTAGAAAAACCTAAGGGTATGATGGTTTGGCTTTATATTTCAGCTTCGGTGGAGAAACCAGATTATGAGGTGACCATAGCTTTTCGTTGAAGAAGTAAACGCAAGCTAGGCCTTTTCTCATGAGAAAGCAATAGTTCCAGTGGAGGGACGTGGTTTAGAGCGTCAATTTAAGTGGTTTAAGGTGGAGCATATGTCAAGAGAGAAGAAGGCTGATGACGACAATGATGTTAGCTTCGACTAATCTCTCAATGTCGGTTTTGCTGATGACTATGATATTAGCAACATAGATGGCTAAAAGTGATATGGTGGTGACATATACACGATCACTAGCAAATATTTCGTATGTTGATGATATCACTAACCACAACGACAAAGAAAAATGAGGGAGTTTTTATAACTTTTGAAAGAAATATTGAATGTTTGAAATATTTTTTCATGTTTTAAAATTATGTTTTATTTTGTGGGATCTTAGGATCCTGATTCCAATCTTACAAACTCAAAAACGATCCTACATAGGATCCCGATCTTGACAACTTTGATAGGAACGTTTAAATTTAGGGGATAAAAATTGGAAACCTTGTCACAAACAACAAAAACAATTCATGTAATTTATTCTACATTAGAATATAAATTAACTTTGTGTTTCATATATATATTTTTTAAATATATGTTGACGAGATCACTGACTTCAGCGACGAAGAAAGAGGAATGTGGAAAACCAATTTGAATGAATAAATGAATCTAGGGTTGAATAGGAATTTGAGTTTAGGAGATAAAAAGGTCATGGGACATAAATTTATTATTATAATAAAAAAAATATTATTTAAATTGACTTAAAATATTAAAAAATATAGTGAGGATAGTATATTATTTTTTAAGTTTAACATGGACCAAATGCATAACAAAATTATGACATAGAAACCATGGTTGTTAAAATTGCGATCGTGATAATAAGATCGTACGATCCTACGATCTTAGGTATGAAAAAAGAGTCGAATCGTAAACAGATCGTAGGTAGGATCATAGACCGGGATCCGATCTGTTTATCATTTTATTATTTTATGTTGTGACATATAACTAATATTTTAAAGTTTTTATATCTTTTAAAAGAAATATTGAATGTTTGAAATATTTTGTCACGTTTTAAAATTCTGTTTTATTTTGTGGGATCTTAAAATCCTGATCCCGATTTTACAAACTAAAAAACAATCCTACATAGAATTCCGATCTTGACATCAATGTTTAAATTTAGGGAAAAAAATGGAAACCTTGTCACAAACAACAAAAACAATTCATGTAATTTATTCTACATGATAATATAAAATAACGTTGTATTTCACATATATTAATTTTTTTTTCAAATATATGATCAATTTAAAATAAAAAATAAAAATATACATGATATAATTAATTTTAATATCAGTAATTTTTTCCTAATTATATATTCAATAAATATGGGATGAAGATGTTAATACGATATCGGGCTGAACAAGCACTTGAGATTAAAATGGATTGGTCCAGTGTATTTGAATTTTGGAGAAGCTCCTGGGACCTGGGGGTTGGGGCATCCAACATAACGGGCTGAACAATCACCAGATATTTGAAATTATAGAGTTCCATGTTAAAATTTCCAACCTAATTTACTTATCAACATGTCAAAAAGATGTTAAAATTTCAACATATTTTACTTATCAACATGTCAAATTTCTACAAGTATGCATGGTCTAAAATCATCTAGCATATAATTATAGCAAAAGTTTAAATTGATTTAATCGAGCAATACATTACTATTGTAAACGTATTGTTTTTAATCATTTCAAGCGCGCATATCTATATATATATATATATATATATATATATATATATATATATATATATATATATATATATATATATATATATATATATATATATATATATATATATATATATATATGGGAAAAGTGAATATACCCTTAAGGGTATATAAGCTTAGGTATCCAAACTCACCATACTACGTCGTTTTGTATCATATATATACATTGTAATTCTCTAATGTTCTTATAATTCAACTTCTAACTTGATTTCCTTCAAAGATTTTTATAAATTTCACATTTATTTTCCTCTTACATAATTTTCATTTTCAACTATAATATATATAGCCTAATTGATGTTCGTCAAAAAAATGTGATGTAAGAGGAAGATAATAATGAAATTTTGGAAATTCTTGAAAGTAAATCAAGTTAAGGATTGAAGTTGAAAGACTTTATAATAAATATATCAAACAAAATGACGTATTATGGTGAGTTTGGGTACCTAAGCTTATATACCCTTAAGGGTATATTCACTTTTCCCTATATATATATATATATATATATATATATATATATATATATATATATATATATATATATATATATATATATATATATATATGGTTAGGTTCATGTGAGACGGCCTAATTTGTGAGACCGTGAGACACAATTTTTTTTATTTTTTTAAATTTTTTTTAGTTAATTCAAGTTTCGAAAATAATATTTAAAAAAAAGAATTTTTTGATTTTTCCATTTATTTTGCATTTTAAAATTATTTTTAGAATATGTACAGTATAATATTCTGTTTAGAATATTTCACGTATTTTTAAAAAAAATAGGATTTTTTTTTATTTTTTTTAGTTAATTCAAGTTCCGAAAATAATATTTAAAAAAAGAATTTTTAGATTTTTCCATTTATTTTGCATTTTAAAATTATTTTTTACAATATGTCAGTCTAATATTTTATTTAGAATATTTCACGTATTTAAAAAAAAACGGGATTTTTTTTATTTTTATTTTATTTATTTTATTTTTATTTTTTTTAGTTAATTCAAGTTCCGAAAATAATATTTAAAAAAAGAATTTTTAGATTTTTCCACTTATTTTGCATTTTAAAATTATTTTTAGATTTGGTCTTACGGTCTCACAAAATTAGCATGGTCTCAAATGAACCTGAACCTATATATATATATATATATATATATATATATATATATATATATATATATATATATATATATATATATATATATATATATATATATATATATATATATATATATATATATATATATATATATATATATATATATATTGGACAAAAGTTGTTTTATATCGATTTATATACATTCAATATTATCAAAATCGAGAATTCACTTAAGTGTATAAACCCCAAATCTTGGCTGCATGTGATGTGATATTAAATGTCATTATAATCATAAGTTTATAAACCCCAAATCATATTACAATCATATTACAGTGGATTATGATCAGGGGCTGTTCTGCTCCCACACACAAAATAATAATAATAATAATAATAATAATAATAATAATAATAAAAGGTTTTATTTATTTTTATGTTTTTTCAAATAGTATTATATTTTAAAGCTTCAAAATTATATATTTCGGCTCTTCAAAAACATTTGCCCTTCCATAAGAGTTATAATTTTCTCCCCTCTTTGCAAATATTTTGGGTCCGCCTCTGATCATGATCATGCTCGAAACTCGATTTAAAGAGGACCTAAATTTTTTCCATATTAATACCTCTCTAAGTTGATACCTTTAACTTAAACGAGATATTTTGACTTATAAGCCCTATCTTTGTGCGACTAATATGAGGCTCATAAGTCAAAATGTCACATTTTCCTACGACGCACAAAAATGTATATAGACTTATAGCCATTTTAGTCATGGTTAACTATGAAAATAGATATTGTAACTTATATAAAGAATTGTCTGGCTAGTTCAATTGTGAAATCAAACATTCATGAACTTATTGTGATTTAGTGGCACTTAAGGAACCGTAATGGAAATGGGACAAAATTACAATATATTTTTTTTAATTGCAAAAATCAAAGTGAAACATGACATGATTTGGCTTAATGTTTATCGAAAAATCAAGAGTGTACTTTTCATTGAGGCATGATAGCCTTGGTGAATGAAGAAGTTTTTGGAGCTTTATGTCGAAGAGGTGATTAGAAGATATGAGATGTCATTGTCAATTAAATCGAATCATGATAGTTGGTTCACGTTTATGTTTTGGAGGAGCTTAAAAATGAATTGTGGAATAAACTGGGTTTGAGTACTACTTACCACCCACAAAACGATGGACCAAGTGAAATCATAATTCAAACCTTGTATGCCATGATTTAGGAGTGTATTTTGGAATTTCTAGGGAATGAGGATTGGCATCTTTCATTTTTGAGTTCTCTTATAGTAATATTTACCACTCAAAAAATTAATATGATCATATATGATGCTTATATGGAAGAAAATTTTGATAACCATTGCGTTAGCTACAAGAGGGAGATAAATATTTTAATAGGCCAAATTTTGTTCATGAAAAAACAGAAAGAGTGGAAATGATTCATGAAAGGATGTTGGTGCCCTAAAACTAACAAAATAGTTATGCAAATTTGATGAACCATCCTAAAACCTTTAAAGTAGGAGAACTAGTCTTGTTAGAGGTATCAACTTAAAGAGAACTCTTTCATTTTTGTAAAAGAGGAAAATATCCAACGTATATTGGGATGTACAATATTTTAGAAAGATTCATAAGACAAGTGTATATACTTGAGTTGCCATTTGTGCTTGATGGCATTTCTTAAGATCCGGATCCTCAACCCTATTTGGGATCCCAGATCTTCTAGATGTTTCAGGATCACAAACACGTCTCAGAATCCTGATCATTATTATTATTATTATTATTATTATTATTATTATTATTATTATTATTATTATTATTATTTCCTAACATTTTTAACGGATATATTTCTAGTCTTTTTCTCACATGTACAAAATTATTCAACATGAGAATCATTCTCACCAAAGAAATACTTCAATCAGACAAAAGACTCGGGAATACCAAGTCAAACCAACATGTTCATGTTTATTCGAGATGATCCCGGGAATATTAGAGTTATTGTTAGTTAGACTAGACTATAAATACACATGTATTTTGCACACAACACACACCTAGACTTACTGAAACTATTGTACTCATATATTCATCATTTCATCTGTAAGTCATCTTTTTGAATTAATAAAAACTAACAAGGCACGTGAAGAACCCTCTTGGAGACTGGAGTTTTCAAGCCTGAAGGACCTATCGGCTACAGATAAAGAAATGAATTTCGTAACCTTAGCGGCAAGAGCGATCTCTTCAAATTTGAACCCTACATCACAATAAACAAAATAAGAAAGTGAATCCCAAGATCCTTGCAACTAAAGAGTAAATCATACCCTTTTTGACCCATAACGTTGCAAAAGATCCCCACTGTGAATAGTGTCTCACCTCAAAAAAAATCTCTTTCCAAGCTCTGTGTGTTTTGATTTCAGAATAAATGGAGATTTGTTAGGTTTGAGCTTTAGCAAGAAATGAGAGTTCCCAAAGGTAGAGAGATCGTAAACATGAGCTAGTTAAGTGACGCCTATGCCTAGGTCATTGGATTGATTCAACTTATTGATTCGTAATAGGATCCTCCATATGACCAACATGGCTTGGATATAAGAGATGTGTGTAATTATGACAAACTCAGAAACAGGAAAGTGTTACTTTAAAACCAAAGAGAAGGGGTATTGAGGAAAGCAAACCCATTAAGAGTAAGTGAAATCTGGTTGAATCAAATGATCGAAGGGCCTAAAGATCATGTTTATAGGAAAAACCTCATTGGATTTCAGGAACCCAATATCATCATCATCGAACGAGTAAGTCTCGTTGTAAGTGAGGAGATTTTGATCGGTAAAGTCATCCTCAGAAGGGGTAAGAATGCTAGCTCGAGAGCTAGCCATCTTTTTACCCATGATCGAGATAGGAGAAGAAAAAAGAGAAAGCAATAAGAAGTTACCTTTGAAGTTAGCCGAAGATTATCAAAGGGAAGCGAGAACAAGTAAAGAAAAATTTACACCGTTTACCTCTATTTATCTTGATGTCAGGTAAGATAGAGAAGGGTGATTTGACCGCAATAGCATGAGTATTAAACGGATAAGTTATATCCATTACAGTTTAAAATTTGAAACCTTATCTCAATCTACATAAAATTATACCTTTAAATATTTGAAATTAACATTGATATTTCACAGGTATAATTTGGCGGAAATTTTTAGGGTCAAGATCCTCAACCCTATTCAGGATCCCAGTTCTTCAAGATCTTTTAGGATCCCAAACAGTGCTTAGGATCCTGACCATTGTTATTATTATTTCCTAACATTTCTAATGGATATATTTCTAGTATTTTTCTCACATGTACAAAATTAGTCAACATGAGACTCATTCTCACTGAAGAAGTACTCCAATCAAGCAAATGACCCGGGAATACCAAGTTAAAACAACGTGTTCATTTTTATTCGAGAGGATCCCAGGAATATTAGGCTTATTGTTACTTTGACCAGACTATAGATACACATGTATTTTGTACACAACACACACCTAGACTTACTGCAACCATTGTACTCGTATGTTCATCATTTCATATGTAACTCATCTTTTCAATTAATAAAAATTAACAAGGCAGGTGATCATTATCACCTCCCAAGGTTTGTATATGAGATTCTAGCAAGGATCAAGGGATTTCCTTGTAAACCACTTGTGTCACCAACTCTTGATTTTCTCATTTGTTTCGATTATAATATCACAATCTCTCATACAAATTGGTTGATTTACACTTGATTAATTTTTGACCAAAAAAGCATTCATAATGTTTTTCACGAATTCTATTTGAGGAAATGGATTAGAGTAATGGTGGATTTAGTACCATCAAGTGAGATTCAAGTGGATGCAAATAACCGAGTAATTAAATAACCTGAATAAATTGTTTGACGAAAGACTAAGAAGGCGAGGAGGAAAACGATTGAATTGTTTTTTTTTTTTTAAATGGAAACACTCTATATGACTACATGTTAGTTGAAAGACAGAAGAGTATATGAAGAATCGTTATCCATACCTTTTTGTGGAGTCCATAAGGAGAAAGTCTTTCAAAGAGGGTAGTAATTCTAACACCCGCATTTTGAAGGTAGTTTTAAATTTTTATAAAAATAACAAAAATAAAAAGAATACATATAATAAAAGTAAAATTTAGAGAAAACACTAAATTATATATGTAATTAAAGTGAAAATGGGAGAAACTATAATGATGAATTTGTTATTTTAGGAAAGTTTCATACTTTTTTAGAACGGTCGGAAAGTTTCATATTTGACCAAGTTATTTAAGCTAACTAACCTTGTGGGACTATGTTAGTTAGTAAAATTATTAGTTATTGTTAACTTAGTTAATATGGAAATTGGTCAAGAGTGAGAAACATTTGGTAGCTAAATAATGAGAAATACAGGATACAAATGTGACAAATGGTCAAACTTTAGAAATCTTTATTTCTCTCTTCTCTTCCATTTGAATGATTTTGAGAGATTTTGTGGAAGTGTGGTGATTGTGAAGACATCAATAGATTTGGAAATCATTGGAAGTGTAATTGAGAGTTTGGAAGCTTAAATCGTTGTCTAACTTGGAAATCAGTAACTAAGTTTCCAATCCAATTAAAATCTTATCTCTAGCTCCACGGAAATTGGTAACTAAAACTCCCAATATCCCCTAAATTCTCATCTATACATCCATGGAATATTACAAGATTTGTATTAAACAAGGAGGTGTAGATTATGATTCTAGGTTTAGAAATCAATTTATAACGACAAAATCTAATATAATCTTAAACTATTACTAATTCCACACTTGTCCCCGACAAGACTTGACTCTAACCTCAAGGAGGGAGGACAAAACTTGATATCGCTTGCCTACAAGCGCTTTGGTGTTTAGAAATCAATTATAGCTTTAATTCCTCTATTGAAACCTAGATTTGGAATGAACTCATGATTAGAAGTTCTAAATGCTAGAAATAGTAAATCTCAAATGTGAGATTCTTAGATGAAATTGATACATTATTTAGCTTGAAATAGATTTTAGACAATTCATATTGACCTAATTAATATAATATTTATGAATATTATAATTAATTGATCTAATTGAGGTTTTAAAATTTTCATGAAACTTCAATGTAGTTTTAAACTTTGTTCATGACTTAAAGTAGTTCTAGATTTATTGGAACTTCAAGTCTAGTCATAAACCAACCTTAAAAAGTAAATTCAAATCATAATCAGTGGTAATTTAGTGTCAGTATAATCTTATGTCTCAATTTAGAGTTTATGTGACTTCTAGTAATTATAATCAAGCTTTTGGACCACTAAATCATCACATTAAAATCAAAGATTAGAGTGTTAATAATGTATTTAAGAGATTTATGATATGTAATAGAATGTTTATATACATCCAAGATCATTATAAGATATTTTCAAAAGATTTGAACGATTTTAGATAAGTTTGGACAACTTGGGGAAATAACTACATGCTTAATACGATGACTTGATTATCCACTTAGTCGGGTAGATTTCCTTTGTAAAATCTACTCGGTTGAGTAACATTATGTATTATATGAAGTATGATGATAAAGGTTGGAAATATTTTGTAGGATGGGTTCAATGAAAGATTACTTGAAATATTGCTAATTTTATGAGACTACTAAATGTCCACATCACTTGGGAAGTGAAGTTAAAGTGTTACAACTAGTTACTGTTAGTTATTAGGAATAATATATGTTCATATCTTATTTTTTATTCTTTGATGAGTTTTACTACTTTTTATGAGCTCCTATCTATTTTATGTAATTATTATAAGTATGATGGTGTGCATTCACAAAATTGATTTTTTAAACGAGTGTTCTTATAAATCAAACACCTATATTTTGCACTTGATTCTTCATGAAGTTTTACATTCACTTAAGATGTGATGATGACCTGGGTGACCAATTATGTAATCCGAATACGCCATTATGGATTTGTGGTAATGTATGATATTCTAGACATGTCTCACTTGCATGTGAGGCTAACTACCTCTCGTATGGATATTGATGATGGACATTTTATCCGAGCATCGGTGTCCATAAGTGTATTGTTTTGCTACGTGTTAAATGAAAATTTCCTATCAAATGACCAAAGATCTGCCTCCATTAAAAAGGACGTTGTATCGCTACATAACTGTTGTCTTCTACATAACAGAAGAAGACTTGAATGTTGCAAAATATTATGACACATAGAACCACTTATTCTCTCTGCATACTTGTCTATCAAGAACACAATAGCACAAGAAGGTATTATGTGTTTGGGAATCTGATTAAGCTTGTAATCATAATCGTTTTCTTAGATTATCTCACGATCATAATTCGTGTAACCCCACTCTTAGGGTTAAATTAAAATTTTTGAATATACACGATCCAAGAATATATCCAAATTGAAATCCCTAATTTAAGATAAAATGGTATTACACTAATACATTAATTCGATTTCAATTTAGAGTAGTTGATCACAATATTGAGAAAAACTTCATGACTCAGACGATAACTAAAATGTGAAATGGTCAAACAGTATGTTTTAAAAAGTTTGTTTCTATGTGATAAATTGTTTTGTTTTTGTAATATTGCTTACGTTCAAACAAAATTACAGTGTAATATATTTTTTATGAAAATATGATATCAAAATTTCATTTATATCACATTCAACGTTAAAAATCAACTTTTCACTAAAACTAAAAAGTGGAGTAATACTTATTTTTTGAACAATTCAATCATAGTCGGGACTGGGTACCCTTCACTTGATGACAATGAAATATAAAAAGTAGGGGTGAACATATTAGCTTAAAAACGAACCATTACCAAATTAACCAATACAACGGAACCATTTTAACCGAACCATTACTAAAACATATGATGCGGTTTCTAATTTTGATTAACTGAATACATATGGTTTGGTTATGGTTTTCATCCAAAACCGAACCGAACCATTAATATTAATAAATATTTTTAATATAATATAATATTAAATACTCATATATCTCATATTTATTATCTACTTTTGACTATTGACGTATTTATTCTTTAATTTTGACTTTAAATATTTTTGTTTTTGATATATAATACTTAAAGCCAAATATATAAATGAATTGTGTTTTAACTGTTTTTTCATTGTTATAAGTTTTATCAACTAACTTATATTTAAGGTCAACGTTAAATAATAAATATTTCAAAAGTCAAAAATGGACAATAAATATAGGTAGGATGAAATATAGTATGTAATATATTAAGAATTAAAAATTTAAAGGGAAATTACTTGCAATTAGATATGATAAGTAATCTTCTATCAATATAGTTATATATACACAATCATTTATTTTTTTTATAATAGTGGATTTATTTATTTTCAATTATTATAGAAAAATATTTTTATTTTTATGTCATTTTTGATCATTATGGTTAACCGATATTAACCGTTAACCATAACCATTAACCGATTAAAAATGTTATCCAAACCCAATATTAACCGTTACCCAACGGTTATTGAGATACATTAACCAATTCTAATGACTATGATTCGGTTTTGACCAATAAACGAACCAACCGGCTTCATATACAGCCCCAATAAAATGTCAATTGTTTAAATGAGGGTAGACTTTGTTAATATACAAAAACATGAAGGGTGTTGTTTAGAAAAATAAACTATATTTATAGTGGACGTGCACTAGTCTCTAATTATTTTCATGTTGCAAGAGGCTGAGTTTTTTAATCGACCTCTTCTCATCTTTCATAGAGAAAGAACTTTTGAGGCAGACAGACTGTGGAATAGTGTTCTAAAGTGACGGTTATCGGTTCAGGTATCATTTTATTCATCATTCTCGAAAAAGTAGAAACAATTAAAAGGTTTCTTTCGGTCACAATCAAGAGTTCTTCAATGTCAATGTCTTCTGAAATCTATGAGTTTGATGGATGTATCTTCAATGATCCATTTTCACCATTCAATGATTCATCAACCATTGACATCCTCCAAGCTTTCCAAGAACACAATTACAACTATACCCCTTTACTACCATCATCACCACTATCACCGCCTTTGACCACCCAAGAAAATCTTGACACCCCATTCGAGGAAATTGACCAAATTGCCCCCACCATCTTCTCTTCCTCCCCACCAAGCCACCAGCTTCAAAACCTCTCTCTTTACCAAATGGGTATTTCTGTAACTTCTTCAAACGAGGCTCTTGACTCTTGCCATTTGGATGTCAAAACGGAAGAAAGTCAACTACCCTTGTATGATAGTTACTACTATGGTGGGTCTGACCATGCATTGACGATGATGCAGAGGAGTTATAGCAGCAATTCTTTCCAACAAGAGAAACCAAATGGTGTTCTTTATGAACCAAAAATTAACGGCTTGATTGAATCCCAAAATCTTCAGGCCCAAAGCCTTACCTCACCTGATCAAAACTTCTCATATTCCCATATGAGAAGGGTTTGCAGTACCGGTGATTTACAAGTTAGTCCTCTATTCATTAATTTACTTCGAAATTCTTCTCCAGTTTTGAGATGTTCCTTGAAAACTACACTTTAAACTTTATTCCTTTTAGGTCACAAGATTCTCATACGTATTTTTCTATCAAAGGGAATTTTAATAATTTACGTAATTTTATCAAATGGTGACTCACTAAAAGAATTCTTATAAGACATGCAATTTGTGAACAAGGATATAATATAAATACATCATTGAATATTAAATTTTGTGACACTTATCACGTATATTCTTACTAAGTTATAGGCTCGTCTATCAAAGATAAACATTCTAATATGCATGAGATTCTAAACCACTATATGATAATAAAAAATGTCAAATAATTGACGTTAAATAATACCAACTTAAATTTCATGTCTTTTGAAGCTCATTAATTTGAAGCTAACTTATTTGCTGCCAATAATGTTCGACCTTGTAAAAGTATAGATTTCTAGAGCTAATAAAGAGAGTGACATGTTTTATTTTGTACTTATGTTATTAAATATGTTTTTGACATTCTTACCCTTCATTTTAGAGTCCAAAGATCAACCAAACAAGTCAAAGGCTGTCTTCTAGTCCATTGGCCACAGAAAGTTCATTCATGGATGAAGCAAATTTTAAGGTCGGGCGTTACAATGCAGAGGAAAGGAAAGAGAAGATCATGAGGTATAGAGCAAAGAGGACACAACGGAATTTCAATAAGACAATTAAGGTAAATTGTGTATACAAGGGATAGTTTAGTTATTTCATTAATAATCAAACATTTATATATAGAATATTATTTTTGTTCAGACGAAGAAAATAAAATGTTTGTTGGCTTATATTGAAAATAGTATGCATGCCGGAAGACCCTTGCGGACAACAGACCACGAATACGTGGTAGATTTGCACGCAATGACGAGCCTGGAGAGATTCAAAGGACTACACTTTTTCATCGATATGGAGATGAAGAGGAATTTTGGGTAATATACATAATATATATTTTTTTTACTTTAATTTTTCTCTTTTAACTTCAATAAAATCAAAGAACCGATAAAAATAGTCAAAAAGTTTGTAGTCTCACGGAGATACCGACCTATTAATGGGACTAATAGTGGTTTATTTAACTAATATTAACTTCATTTATAGTTAAAGATTTGCTTTTCTTCATGATATGGTTATAAAGTCGTAATAGTTGTATTTTACATGTCAAATTTGTAGATGGATGGATTTCATGAAGACGATGATGAAAGAATGATTGGTCGAGGACAATTTTTCAATACTTATTCATCCACTAGTCAGTTTCAACATCAAAGATTCAACTTTATTCATAACTGAATGCAAATTTACTCCTTGTGGTTATTCATGCCTTTTTATTTTGAAATTTGGTACGATGGTTAAACTTAACCATTTAAACTGATCTATGTATGTAACTAGTAATTGAGCCGCGCTTTGCCGCAGGTTTTTATATGTTTTTGTTGCATATTATGAGTGATAATTAATTAAACAATCAAATTTTACAAAGTTCAAAGTTGAAAGGTCTAAGTAATATTTAAAAAATAGAGGGGTGGAAAATACATTTTACAAAGTTTAGAAAATAAAATGGTAAACATGATATTTTATAAAGTTGAAAGATGAAGGGGATGAAAATGAAATAGAAACAAAAGTCTAGAAAACCAAGACATAAAAGTGATATTTTATAAAGCTGAAGATGGAAGATGTATAAAAACGTTAGAAAACGAATGGGTAAAAAAGAAAATCTACAAAGTTGAAGGTAGATGGGTGAAAATGATATTTTAAAAAGTAAAATGATGGAAAATATCATTTTACCAAATTGATGGGTTGCGGGAAAAAAATGATAATTTACAAAGTTGAAGGTAGGAGGATGAAAATGATATTTTAAAAAGTAAAAGGACCAAATATATAATTTTACAATATAAAGGAATTACAATTAATGAATCATACAAAGTTGGAGGGTTAAAATTATAATTAATGCATTAAAATACTTGTATACTATGCATTAGGAGATGTAGTTTTAACTACAATATCTCTCCTCAAATATAAGAAGTTTGTTTTAGTTTATATTTATAATAGGTTTTATTTAAGTTAATAAGCAAAAAATGTTCATGCTCTTCGGTGTAGGGATAAACGCTTGCAGTTAGATAGAATATCATGCAACTGTTTACTGTTGTATCATGTTATTTTGTTTTCGTTGTATTATACTTACTGATTTTCTATGTATAGCAGATAATAGTCTTACAGACAGCAAAAATATAATACAACTATTTTATCAATGACGTTTTTTTGGATTGGTTATTTTTTGAAAAAAAAATGTAGCTTGTAAAGGTAACATTCTTATTGAGAAGTTTTTCAAAGGCAACTTTTTTAGTTGATACTTTGTAATTCGATTGCTTTAAATCTTCCATAGCAATAATGACAACTCCAATAAATGCTAAATGCACGAGTGCACATGATAGACATGATAGACTTGATGTTCATATATATATATATATATATATATATATATATATATATATATATATATATATATATATATATATATATATATATATATATATATATATATATATATGGAAAAATGAATATACCTTTAAGGGCATATAAGCTTAGGTACCCAAAATCACCATACCACATCGTTTTGTATCATATAATACATTTTAATTGTCCAATGTTATTATAATTTAACTTCTAATTTGATTTACTTCCAATATTTTTATAATTTACACATTTATCTTCCTCTTATATAATTTTCATTTTCAACTACAATATACATAGCCTAGTATGTGTTCGGCAAAAATATGTGATGTAAGAGAATAATAATAGTGAAATTTCGAATATCTTGAAAGCAAATTAAGTTAGGGTTAAAGTTTAACAATATTATAATGAATATATCAAATAAAACGATGTATTATCGCATATTTGGGTACGTAAGCTTATATACCCTTAAGGGTATATTCACTTATATATATATATATATATATATATATATATATATATATATATATATATATATATATATATATATATAGAGAGAGAGAGAGAGAGAGAGAGAGAGAGAGTGTGTGTTTAGAGCGGAGAGTTGATGTTGTCATTCCTTTTTGAGGTTAAGGGTTCAAGTCATGTTGTGGAAATAAGTGGACTTAATGAATAGTTTAGGAGTAGGTTATATTTGTCGATTAAAAAAAAGAGAACTAATGAGATGCCAATGTTAATTGTTATTCAACGAATAAAACTCTATCATTATAAAGTATCAGTTTGATATATAATGGATTTAGAATTTACTAGAGTTAAATCTTCCATAGCAATATTGACATCTTAAATCTTAAATAAATGAAAAATGCATGAGTACACATGAGAGAGTCGATGTTTCTATATATTTATTCAAAGAATAGGACCAGGAAAAATAACATTAACGGAATTATGATCAATAACATTAACGAAATCATGATCAATGGCAACCGGAATAAAAACCCAAATCAGATTAAAGAGGAGGCTTTCAGATTCTTTTAGAACAAATTCAAGGAAAAGTTGTCTTCCATACCAAAGTTCTACAAACCCTTGTTCTCTCGTATTTATGAAGCTGACAGGTTATTTCTAGAAGAACTTATTTCATTGGAGGAAATAAATACTATCATGCGGGAATGTTGAAGCAAAAAGGCCTCCGGACCGGACAGATTCACCTTCAAATTCATCAAATCCTACTAGGATGTTCTTTTTGGAAATATAGCTCTTTTTTGTAAAATATTTTGAACGATTTGGAAGACTTGACCCATCATGTAGCTCCTCGTTTATATCCTTAATACCCAAAGTTAATCACCCGATCAATTTCAGTGACTTCAGACCGATCAGCGTGATTGGCTGCTTGTATAAAATCATATCTAAAATCCCAACCTCTCGACTCAAAAGGGTTATGGGACACTGTATTGATGAAGTTCATTCCGCATACGTTGAAGGTAGGTATATCCTGGACGGCCCTCTGATTGTGAATGAAGTATGCTTATGGGTGAAAAATGCCAAAAAGAAGGTACTACTATTCAAAGTCGATTTCGACAAATCATCTGACTGAGTAACTAGGAATAATTAGACTCAAATCTCAGCCTAATAGGATTTGGGGATAAATGGAGGGTGTGGATCAAAGGGTGCATGAAATTGGTTATGACCTCGGTGCTAGTCAATGGAGTCCCAATTAAAGAGTTTACAATGGAAAGAGGCGTCCGCCAAGGAGATCCTTTACCACCTTTTCTCTTCCTCATCGCCATGGAGGAACTCAGTGTGGCACAAAAGACTGCATGCAATAAAGGAATCTTCAATGATGTGTAACTCCATGATAATGGGCCATTAACTTCACATCTACTGTACACAGATGATGCATTATTTATAGGGAATGGTTAGAAAGGAACATCACGAATTTAGCTAGGATTTTGCACTGGTTTCATATTTTATCGGGACTCAAACTAAACTTCAACAAGTTCAAAGTCTTCGGAATGGGGCTACATTGCAAGAAATGTCATGTTGGGCCAGATCTATTGGGTGTGAAACTTCTTGCCTCCCTTTCACCTACCCGAGGGTGACTATGGAAGCAAACATGAACTTGAAGAAGAATTAGAAACCCATCATTGAAAAATTCATTGTGAAACTTACGTCTTGGAAGCCGAAAACTATGTCGTTTGGAGGACAACTTACTCTTATCACGATTGTTCTTGGTAATCATCCTAATTATTTTATTTCTCCGTTCGTTACACCTGCCTAGGTAATAGAACAATTGGAAAAAATTAGAAGAAACTTTCTTTGGGGGGGGGGGGGGGGATCTGATGAAATCACAAAGATTATCTAGATATCGTGGGATAAAATCATAGCTGCTAAAGATGACAGAGGAATTAGGGTGGGGTCATTACTTATATTCATAACCTTCATTCAAAGCCAATACGTTACTATGCAAATAAGCATATCACTGGTTTTTGGAAAAACATTGTTGGATTAAAAAGGGAGTTGTTGAAACTTGGAATACCCCTCTTCAATGTCCTTAAGAAAACAAGTAGTGCACAAAATGTAGGTTGGAGATGTAATTTGTCCTCTGATTGGATATTCTTGGTTCATAAACCGAGAAAGTTAATTGACTAATCTACTCCTGTAAACTCAGACAAAATTGAATGGGCAAAGGAATTTCTAAACAAAATTTTATGATTTATTTGGAGAGCTAAAATAGGAAGAATCCCATCTGCAATAGCACTTCAAAAAAAGGGGTGTGCAGCTAGTATCCATTGCTTGAGGATACTGCAATCACGACGAGGAATATGGAGACCATATCTTAGTTAAATGTTGTTTTGTGAAGATCGTGATGGAATGGATTTTCAAGTGATGTGGCATATATGCAACTTGTTTCACTAACATGGTGAAAATCCTAGATTTCGTAGCAGGTTAGGGGAACTGCCCAAAAAAGAGAAGACTTTTTCTAGTCATCTACTATGGTGCGCTGTGGTGTATTTGGAAGGCTAGAAATGATAGAATCTTTCAAAACTAGAGAATATCACCTACTAAGGTAACATACATGGTAAAATCAATGGTGGTCATATGGATCAAGTACAGAAGAAAGACAGGAGGGAATGTGAATTGGAATGAATGGTGTATTGATCCTTTTATTTGTATTTGAACTTTTGGTGATGTCCATGTACTTTGTTATACTCCTCTCTTAGCTTCTATCTAGATTGGAGCTTTTTTATTTTAATATATTTTTCAGTTCCAAAAAAATATGTTCATTTAAAGCATTTATAGTGGAGAGTTTAATAAGCAAGTTGAATGAGATGGTAAAGTTAGTTGCTATTCAATATATGGAACTCTATAATAATAATAATAATAGTAATAATAATAATAATAATAATAATAATAATAATAATAATATCCACTTATATTTTTATAAAATCATGACATGTGGACTTCAACAATTCTCTTTCTTAATTAATTCCTCTGATTTTGACACTTGTCTTCATTTAGCAACTAGGAAAATTAGTAGAAAAAAGGAAAAGTATTAGATTACATTTATTTGTATGTCTCTTTGTATTTTTTGTGTAGGTTTTATGTAGTTATTGTATGTCTCTTTGTATTCTTTGTGGGGGTTATATGTAATTATCTCCAATATATAATGAGCATAACCCCATGTCTTTTGATATGGAGATTCATTTACACATGGTATCAAGAGCTAACTCCTCCATTCCTCTCACTCATTAAACTTTTGATTTCTTTTCTCCTCTCCTATTCTCTTCTTTTCTGTTTTCTTCTTCCCCTCTTATCAAAATTTCATCACCACCATTGCCTCATCATGTCAACATCCAACCCCAATGTTACCACCCTTCCCATGAACACCATCCTTTACCTCATCACAATCCGCCTCTCCTCTACTAATTACCTTCTATGGGTGAATCAAATGACCCCACTCCTCTCTTATCAACAACTTCTTGGCTATGTTGACAGATCTACTAATGCCCCACCATCATCTATTACGGTTGATAACAAGAACATCGTGAACCCGGAGTTTGTAGTGTGGCAAGCCACAGACCAACACGCCCACATTTTGCTTCAAGCATCTCTCACCAAAGAGGCATTTTCTGAGGTGGTGGGTCTCTCCACCTCTTGTGTTGTTTGGACAACTCTTGAGTCCGCCTACAGAAACTCTTCTATAGAGCGGGTTCAAAATCTTCATGATCAACTCCGTCTCCTTTCTAAAGGTACCACTTCTGTTTCGGATTATGGTCGTCATTTTAAGGCTATTTGTGATCAGCTAGTGGCCATTAGTCATGCGGTTGATGAATCGGACAAGTGCCATTGGTTTTTATGTGGTCTTAGTGGCTCTTTTGAATCCTTTTCCATGGTGATTCGTACATCCCATCATGCTCACCTTTTTCATGCTTTGCTTGCCCAAGCTGAGCGGCATGAAATATTTCTTACCTCGCTTCACGGTTCGTCGCTGCTTCCCATTGCTTTCACTGTCGAGACTCCTCCCGGGCATACCTCATCGGCTGGTGGGCGAGGTCGTGGGGCTCCTCGTGGTGGTAGCGTTTGTGGTGGTCGTGGTTGTGGGCGTCGTTCCCCTTATTGCCAACTATGCCGTACCAATGGCCATTATGAAAATTAGTGTCCGCAACTGTCCTCGTTTGCCTCTTTGGCCCATGTGAATGACAATGACTTGGTGAAAGCATTTATAGCCAAATGTAATTTCAATCATACTCCCGGCCTAGATTGGTATTTTGATGCTAGTTCCTCAGATCATATGGTCCTCGAGATCGGTTTCTCAACCTACACCGTTCAATGGTGATGGCTCGGTTCAGTTTGGTAATGGTAATATTCTTCCTATTTTATCTATTGGATATTCTTCTCTTGCTAATGGACTTCGGTTACAGGATGTGTTAGTGGTTCCCCATATCTCGAAAAATTTACTCTCCATTAGCCGGTTAACTTATGATAATAACGTTGTCACACCCCAAAACCGATGGCGGAAACATTCCGGGGCGGACGACGTCATGTAAGTATCACAACCAATGGACATAGTAAGCATAGTAAATACGAAACATTACATTACATATGAATAATTACATTTGTTTAAAGGTAAAGTGATACATGTTTTAACTGTACAATAGTTTGAATAAAAGTAAAGACGTGACTTCTATATGCTCCGTCTTCTGCAAAAGATCGCGGTTACCTGTCTAATGTGGACTTGAGAATACAAGCAGTTTGAAAATCAACATAAAGCTGGTGAGTTCATAAGAGGTTTGTTTTCTTAAAATGAACAAGTTTATTTTGGTTTCTGAAAAAGTTTGTTATCCAAGAAAATCCCATATTTTCTTATGTGTAAAGTTTGGTTATCCATTTGTTATACGTTCTGGTTATGTACAGTTTGTTATCCTAGGAAAAACCCTTATTTTCCTTAAAAGTTTGTAATTGATTATCAGTTCTGAATGTAGTGTACAAGTATATACCATACTTAAAGTGTTCGTGTGATGTTTCCTGAAAACCTGGTTATCCTTGAAATGTATATTAGTTTTAACACGTATATAAAACTATTGTGTGAAAAGTAAACTAATTCATAAGGTTATTAGTTTACTAAATTCATTATTTCCAACAAGTAAATCTCTATCATCTAAATTGCGAGTTCCATAACCATACGATAGACTATATATGGAAATAAGTAGTCCATCATCATTTTATAACTTTCGTCACCCTTGAACCTTTCGGTTCGACTATAGCTAGCAGGCAGGTGCAGGGTTGTCAATCCCGTATAGATCTATACACTCAAGTCACGCTCTCCCTCCAAGAGATTCTGGTTATGGGGGCGGTCCTCCACTTGCGTATCTCTGTGAAGTGTTTCCGAGGACGTGTCTCCAATTATTAAGATTAACAAATTTACAAGTAATAATGCGGAAAATCCTGTTTGTGATTCTGGTTGCAACGGGGGTCCTCCACTCGCGTATCTCTGTGGAGTGTTACTGAGGACGTGTTCTAATGTACTAAGTTAATGATTCTAACATAAATGAAGTGGAAAATCATTGATGAAACATACAATATAACACTGTATAATCAAGTTTGCAATTAGTTTGAAAAACTAACTCTACACTTTAAACAGTTGGTTAAAAATGTTTCAAGTGTTAAAAGTATATGATATATGAAACACTTTAAACGAAATAATAACTTTAAGTACACGATACTTTTGTACTTTTGCTTGTATTCCCCCTGAAAACATTGAAAACATGGAAAAACGTAGGGGTATGAACTCACCAGTCGAGTAGGTTGTCGGTTGGATACTATGTGTCAGTTCGGAGCTTAAGAACGTGCGAGGTTCCTGTGTAATATGAAGAGATACATAATTGTATCTAATTAGAATTTGAACCACTAATTAGATAAGACAGTACACTCCGAGATGCGAAAACACTTTATTTCAAGTGTTAGGAGTGACCCGGGTAGCATCTAAGGGTGTGTATGGCTTTAATATGGAGTTTGCTCTTCAAGAGTAAACTCCTTATGGAGTTTTCGGCCCAATGACCAACTCCCCATGAGTTTACAGCCATAAACTCATGGTGGGGTGTTCTAGGGTGCTTAATGGTCTTATAACTCATGTGGGGTAATGCTAAGCTTGGTTTTAAGGCATTGGAAGGTAATTTAAACATCATAAGGACCATTTGAGGAGTTTACGGCAGTAAACTAGGAGTTTACAGCTGTAAACTCTCATGTACAAATTCTTAATGTGTTTTGGTGGTCCTAGGTCAATTACAAGAGTTTCTAGTCCAAAGTACATGCTATGGAATGAAGTTAGGGCACCAATTGACCACCATATAGGAGTTTACGGCCCAGGAACCATTCCTTGGGGGGTTTATGGCCGTGAAATCCTTAGGGGGGTGGTTTCTTGCATGTTTAAGGTCCCTAACACATTGTTGGATGGTTCTAGATTTTATTCCAAGGCTTATGAGGTGCTTAAGGGGCATTTTAACACCTTTAAAGGGGTTTACGGCCTATGAAATGGTGTTTACGGTCCAAGCATGTGCTTGGGCCATAAAATCTTATTCACCCCTCAAATGATAAGGTTTAGGTGTTCCAAGTCCAGTATTGTAAGCCCGTAAGTCATATCTAAGCTCCAAATGTGGTTTGGAAGGGTTTTAAGGCTAAAAAACCTCATCTATGTGAGTTTGCGGCCCAAGGGTGTTCCAGGGCCGTACACTCATGTTTATGGTTCTTTTTCATAATTTAAACACGAATTTGAAGGCTAAAGATGTTAATCTATGAGCTAGGATAGTTATCTTACCAATTTGGAGCTTGGAATGGGGTGATTTTTGATCAAAAGCTTAGATATGTAGAGAGAGAGAGAGAGAGAGTAGAGAGAGGGTGGAAATTTTCAAAATGAAGTTATTTCAACTTTATATATGTTTCGGTTTTGGGGCTCGGTGGAATTCTACTCGATACTGACATTGAACGAGGCTTTTGGTCGTACCCGATTAGGTTACTGTAACCCGACGTGGTCAAACTTATAATTTTTCAATTAATAATTTGGAACGTTTTCACGCAATTCTAATGTGTTCCGACACTTATGATGTCAAAATGAGAAGTCCAATTTTTATTAATTTAAACAAAGTTAACAGAAAAATTGGATCGTAATGGTTTAATTGACAGAAAACAGGTTACAAAGATGGAAAGTTTTCGGGTTGTGACATTATCCCCCTGTTAGAGGTAATTTCGTCCCAAAATTTAGAGTTACGATACAAATCATGGAATTTAAAAGAGATGCGGATACTTCTGTTTCATCGAGTCTTCGCGCTCCCAAGTGAACTCGGGTCCACGCTTGGCATTCCAGCGAACCATCACTATCGGGATGCGAATTTGTTTCGTCCGTTTGATCTCTCGATCCATGATTTCGATCGGTTCTTCCATAAAGTTCATGTTTTCGTTGATCTCGATCTCGTCAAGGGGAATCACGAGGGTTTCATCGGATAGGCACTTCTTAAGATCTGAGATGTGGAAAACTGGATGGATGTTGCTAAGTTCTTGAGGGAGTCGAAGTTTGTAGGCTACAGGACCGATCCTAGAGAGGATCTCGAAAGGTCCTATGTACCTTGGGTTAAGTTTTCCATGCTTTCCAAAGCGTATCATGCCTTTCCAGGGCGAGACCTTCAACAGGACACGATCTCCAACCTGGAATTCCAATGGTTTTCGTCGTTTGTCAGCGTAACTCTTCTGTCAGTCTCATGAAACTTTCAATCATTCTCGGATCTGGATGATCTTCTCGGTAGTTTCGCGAATGATTTCAGGACCAGTGAGAGCACTGTCGGGGACTCGACTCTTAGCTAGCTGCGTGTCCCCTACCTCAGCCCAACACAAAGGGGATCTACACTTACGACCGTAGAGGGCTTCAAACGGAGCAGCCTTGATACTAGTGTGGTAGCTATTGTTATACGAGAACTCTATCAAGGGTAAATTGATGTCCCAAGACTTCCCGAAATCAATGACACATACTCTCAACATGTCTTCTAGGGTCTGGATAGTTCTCTCACTCTGTCCGTCTATCTGAGGGTGATAAGCTATACTCATGTCCAGCTTGGTTCCAAGAGCTTTCTGGAGGGACTACCAAAACCTTGAGGTAAAAGTGCTATCTCGATCGGAGATAATGGACACAGGCACACCGTGTAGTCGGACTATCTCTTGGATATAGACTCGTGTGAGTCTTTCCATCTTGAATGATTCCTTAATTGGAAGGAAGTGAGCGGATTTTGTGAGACGATCGAAAATTACCCAAATGGTATCGTACCCACACGGAGATCTGGGTAACTTGGTGATGAAATCCATGGTAATCATCTCCTATTTCCACTCAGGTATCTCGGGCTGCTGGAGCAGACCCGAGGGCTTCTGGTACTCAACTTTTACCTTGGCGTAAGTCAGACACTTGCCCACGAAGGTTGTGATTTCGGCTTTCATGTTCGGCCACCAGTATTGTTTCTTGAGACCCAGGTACATCTTGTCCGAACCTGGGTGAACAGAGTATTTGGTCTTGTGAGCTTCGGTCATGACGACGTCTCTGAAACCTCCGAACTTTGGGGTCCAGATTCTATCCATGAAACAGTTGACTCCATCACCTCTGATCTCAAGTTTCTTATCCATTCCCCTTATGTAAGTCCCTAATCTGCCCGTGTATCAATCAGATCCGTTTGATGGTGCGGAATCCCACTCAAACGGATGATGTCAGATTAAATAGAAGAGAAGGAGAAGAAGAATAATATGAATCTTCGTATGAATTGATATGAATTAAAGTTCCAGATACAAAAGATTCACACAAAATGCTCTCTAACCGTAAACTCCTTACGATTCATCAATCCATTCCTCACACCCTAATACCTATATTTATACTAGGGGAACATGGGCCGGAAACAAATGGGCCGTAAATGAGTTTACGACCGTAAACTCAACCGTAAACATGACCATAAACTCATAAATATTACAGAAAAATACAATTCCCCAGAAAAGTAAAGTATAAAACATATTTTGACCCAACAATCTCCCCCTTGGTTTATATCTTTCTTTTCTTAATGACCCAACAAGCTCCCCTTAAAAAGTAGTTCGCTCTTCTTGTCAATCTTCAATGAGAGCTTGGCTTCAGCTTTAACCTTCGATTTCTTCACAGCATCAGGATGAACATATGAATCTTCAATGAATGACTTCATCTTGAGCACTTGAGGTTTTCTTCAGAATTTGGCATTGAACGCACATTGGGTGAGGAGGCTTCTTGTACTGATTCTTGAAAGATAACGCTTTCAACTTGAGAATCTTCAGAGAGAACATCAGAGAGAACAAATCTTCTGGATCACTTTAGCAGGTACAAAGATAGCAGTAGACTGATTGAGGAGGCTTCAATGCAATCCGTCACATAATCTTTAAGTCAGCTTGATCTTTCTTCTGGGGTTGAAGGATTAAATATCGAAAGAATAATCTTCATTTCTTGCTCCTTCGAATGTGAATTCTTCGATGCTCACGGACGAGGCTTTGGCTCAGAAATCTTCAACACAAACTCCATTAATCTTATCTATACCTGAAATCACTTTTTAAGATAAAACAAAACTAAAAGAAAACTTAGCACACAAATTAAAACAGAAACAAAAATATTTTTGGATTTTTGATTTTTCTGAACAAGAAATAAAACAAAAATAACACTATTTTTGGATTTTTAATTTTTCTGATTTTTCTTTGATTTTTGAATTTTTCTGATTTTTGATTTTGTTTTTATTTTCATTATTTTTAATTTTTAATTCTCCCCTAATATTTAATTCGAAGAAACTATGACAAATTTAACAAAAATAAAAATGATATCTAACTTTAAGAGTGATTTGGGATCAAAGTTTTTAGACAACCTTATTCCACTTGTCAGTACTTTCTATCTTCACGTCTTTGTCTGGTCGATCATCGATATTTTTATCCACTTAAACACGAAAAATTGTGATAAATTTAGGACATACTATTTGTTACAAGACAGGGTGAACTTAAGTTCCTAGTAATTGTATCTGATCCTAATTCCTTAAATACTATATCTTAAGGACCATTCATCTGATGACGATCATGGATATTGCTGTCCACCTAAATTGAGCAACGAGATCTATAGACAATCTGTATGTGTTCAATTTTTAAGTGTATTGGAACGTGTTTCCCGCTTCCTGATATGCCCCAGCCATCAAGAACTTCCAGAGTACTCCTTACACCGGGTGAGTAGACAACCATTCAGAGAGAGGATAGATTTAGAATTCTATAACTTATTACTTTAGAGGGGTTAAGAAGTAGAAGGTTGCATATGCTGTGTACCAGGTCGGATTAGAAGTCGCGCAAAGGAGACAACATATGGCTAACAGATAAGAAGTATTTCACATATATAACTTGTAGAGAAATAGAGTTGCATATGTTGTGTACCAGGTCGGATTGGAAGTCACGCAAAGGAGACAACATATGACTAACAGACAAAAAGAAAGAAAATGATATTCTACAAACCTAATTTATCGGAATTTACCTGTCGCCCCATCCAACCGGAATTAAGGACAATATCCACACATCGAGGAATAGTTAAACCACGGTTCCAAGTACGGGTTCATTTAATGTGACGAGTAGATTCCCATATATATCTCCCTGCTCAACCTATCCGAGCGTCGTATTGTCTGGCTGAACGGATCTAACTAGGTCAAGATTTGTCAAGTCTATAAATTTCCTAAATTCAACTCTGCCTAATCAAGTCCATTTAGAATCTTTCGTGCTTACCGACGCATCAAGTCAGAGCAAAGACCCTTCAACTTTGGGTACGTTACGCAGACTCAGGTTGCCTATTATCACATGATCATATCGCTTCCCAAAATATCTCCCTCAAGCACATTTCATAACCAACATATTTTTGATTTTCTGATTTTTTTTAATGTTTTTTTTTTAATTTTTTGTTTTGTTTTTATTTCTCCCCCTAAATTTGTGCATAGGAGAGAAACGAAAGTAAATGCGCAAATTTAAACTATCCTAAAACAAAAATTTGTCTTTGAAGTGACTCAGAATAAGATAAAATCAGGAGTATAGAGAAGAAAACGCAAACCGTAATTCACCGATTGAATATGTATTCAGAAGGTCTGAGAACAGCACACGTAATCTTAGAATAGATCCGAAAATTCTTCATGTCATTAAGCACTAATCCCGTTTGTGATCTCTTCCTTTCTTCCTTTCTCGCAAAACGTACCTCTCTCTCAGAATCAATTGTTCATGGGTGCTCAAGCTTCTTCCGCCTCCTCCAATATAACTTCTTCGTCAAAAAGAAAGGAGGGTGATGAAAACCTTGCTCTTACTACAGGGCTTGTCAACTGCTACAATGCACTTGTGGTCGGAGATCTTCCACCCCAACTGTCATTTGCCGATCTCGATCAGATTCACCCTGAAGACGTCGAAGAGATGGATATCACATGGCAATCGCCATGGCAGTCTTCATGGAAAAAAAATTGCCAAGAAGACCAGAAAGAACAACTAGGGAATACGTGTTGATAAGAAGGTTGGGTTCAGCAAAGGGAAGTTGCGATGTTTCAACTACCACGAGCCGGGGCATTTTGCTCGTGACTGTCCACAGCCAGATAGAAGATTAAGTAATGATAGAACTATGGTTACGGTTGGAAACAATAGAAGTGGTGCTCAGGTCAACAACGAGAAGGCCATGGTTGCACAATCTTATGACTGGGAGGATCAGATGCAGGCATTGAATATATCTGGACCCAAAAATGCCCACTTGGCACATGTTGGTGATGATGCTCCAGCAGAGGTTGTGGCAGCAGAAGATCAAATGATGAAGTTGCAGTTTGCACTGATGGTATCTTCTTCTCATGAACCTAATAAAAACGAGGTAAGTATACCCTCATGCTCTCAAGATTGTATTTCTTATGTTAGAATGTTGCATGAGAAAATTGAGACGTTAGGTAGAGATGTAGAAAACCTTGAAACCCTTCGTGAACATAATTACTTACTAAAAACGGAAGTAGAGGATTTTAGATATGAAGGTCACCAACTCAGAAAAGGTCAAAAACCTCTTAAAGCCCAATTGGAATCTAAAATAAAGGACTTTAGGAGACTTCAGGAGGACTATAGTAATAAATGCGAGAATTATGATTATATAATGAAACAGAACAATGAACTAGTGGCTGAAATTGAAGCTTTAAAGGGAAAATTTGAAACCGCTGATTTTGATTTTAGAAAATTTAATGTATCGAGTGAGGTAGTTGCAAATATGATAGACCACTACATGCAATTTAAACGAAATCAGTCAAAGGGTCTAGGGTATAATCAAGTGCTTCCTCCATTCAATCATACATATCAGTTTCAACCATTGTCCAAAGAAGAGATTGCCAATGAATCATTCATGGTTTATGGCAAGCCATCTGGTTTTGTTTTGGGAGGATTTATTAATGTTGAAAATACTAACATTTCTACTTCTCCTGCAGATCAATCCTTGAATCAGTCAAAGCACGAAGTTGAAGGATCTGTTTCTGAAAATAAAACTGAGTCCTAACCTAAAGTTTTAGTTTTTAATAAAGAAAAAAAAAATTCTGATGTTTTAAGTGACAATGGTTTTTATGGTGTTTCTGTTTCTTCTGATACTGTTTTGAATGGTTTTGAAGTGTCTGATACTGTTTTAAATAATGTGGTTGGCAATTTTGATGTTTGTGATGAAAATATTGAAACACCACCAGTCTCACAAGCTTCACCATCTAATGTACCCTCACTTGTTTCACAACCTAATAATAATTCTTGTTCTTGTGAGAGAAGCAAGGGTGTTGGTATGGAAAACAAATCTGATCAATGTAGTACAAGTTATAACAATAATAAACAGATTTGTTTCAATTGTGGTATTGGTGGTCATATAGCTAGAAATTATCAAAATCATATGTTTGTACACTTTGAGTCCTCAAGAGGAAAGAACAAATTCAGAGGAAGGTTTTTAATTAGAAATCCCTCTAGAAATCATTCCTAGAATGATGATTAGAAAGATGATCGGAGTAGAAAACGGGCCGTTTTTCAAAAGCATAAAAAGGTTTTTCATCACAAAGTCCCAGGCAGTTTTCCAAAACCGAGCATGGCCAAGCCAAGGTCGGGTGCGTCAAGAAGAAGCAGTGGGTCTTCAAACAACTCTAGTAGAAAACCCACATGCTTCAAGCAAACTGATAATCATTCAATTTCAAAATCACCTGAGACTATTAGAAAACCTAATTATTAATGGTTGCCCAAACTAGCTTCCAAATTATCATCTGTGTCCTCTGAAAAATCTTTAAATGATAATAAATCTGAGAAGGCATTGGGACCACCCAGCAAAATTATGAACTGGGTTCCCAAATCTAATTAAACCTGCACATTTTGCAGGGACAATTGTGGGGGAATGTCGTCAGACCTTGGTTCGTCGACAGCGGCCGCTCTCGACATATAACAGGAGATATCGCCCAACTGCACAACATTCAATCATTTATTGGGGGACATATCTCCTTTGCAGGTGGAGACGGAGGCAAGATCACGCAAAAAGGAACTGTTACAAATGGGTTGTTGAGTTTTGAAAATGTCAACTTTGCTCCCTAGTTGAAGCATAGTTTATTGAGTGTTTCTCAGATATGTGATCGAGGCTATTCTACGCATTTCACTGATAAGGAATGCATGATTCTCTAGCCAAGCTTTAACATTCCAGAAGAGTGGATACTTGTGAAATCTAAAAGGGATGGGAATGCCTATATCATTGATATGAATAGTAATCTTCCAGAACAAGTTACGTGCCTTTTCTCCAAGATCTCCGAATAAACTGCAATATTGTGGCACAGAAGACTTGGTCATGCTAACGCCAAGAACTTGAATCGTCTTGCGAAAAATGAGATGGTTCGTGGTTTTCCTATCAAAGACTTCACCACGTTCGAAAAGTGTGTGTCATGTGCCCAAGGTAAGCATCATAGAAAACCACACCTGCCAAAACAGGTCAACTCAAATAGCCAGGTGCTTCAATTGCTACATATGGATTTGTTTGGTCCAGTAAGCGTTCTCAGCATCAACATAAATTATTATTGTCTGGTTGTGAATGATGATTTCTATCGGTTTACGTGAGTTTTCTTTCTATCCAACAAAGATGGAGTTGCTGATTTGATTAAGAAATTCATTGTATTAACTGAGAACCAAACTAACAATCGGGTGAAGGCGCTTCATACCGACAATGGAAAAGAATTCAAGAATTCTGTACCCGATCATTTTTGCACAGAAAAGGGTATCATGAGTCAATACAGCTCTGCACACATGCCCCAACAAAATGGTGTTGCTGAAAGGAGAAACAGAAAGTTAAAAGACGCCGCAAGGACGATGCTGTGTGATTAAAAACTACTGTTTTTCTTTTGGGCCGAGGCGATAAACACTGCCTGCTACATTCAGAATCGCGTGTTGATCAACAAAGCTCAGATGGAGACCCCGTATGAGATTTTATATGGTCACAAGCCATCTGTCAGACATTTCCGTGTATTTGGCTTCCCTTGCACCCTTCTTCACTTAGAGACCAACCCTAGGTTTAATGCCAAGGCCGATGACTGTTACTTTGTAGGGTATGCTACTCGCACCGCCTATAGGGTCTACAATAAGAAGAAAAAACAGATTGTGGAATCTTATGACGTGCGTTGGTTGGAGTGGGTCTGGATCGGTTGTTTGATTACACATCTCTATTCAAATCCATAAATGTGTCTTCGAGTGGATCATTTGGATCTGTCTCTGGTTTGAAGAACATTTCTGAAGATGAAGACGAAAAAGTTGTCTACAGACCTCCATCTGCATCCTCTTCATAATGTAAGGGAGAGTCCTCTGCTTCGCATGATGGGGAGTCCTCTGCTATGCCTGAGGGGGAGTCCTCTACTATGCCTGAAGGGGAGTCCTCTGCTATGCCTGAGGGGGAGTCATATGTGCAACATGATAGTCCTAAATCTCCAGCCCAAAATGATACTCCTGATGCTGAAACTATGCCACTTACTCCTATAGAAAGAGAGTTCATGCCTAATGATGCTTCCGCTGTCTCTTCAACTTTATGGAACTACTCTTTCTTGAACTTATCTCAAATGAGTATGTAGCAGAGCCGTCTGGAGCAGCTCAATCAACACATGAAGGAGGTATCAACATTCACACTCTTCCTATCTCTCTCAATGATATCAGCCAAGAGATACCTTCAAGGATTCAACACGATCATCCGATCGATAACATCATTAGTCAGCTAGGCGACAGTGTTAAAACCAGAAGTCAGATTGGATACGTTAATACTTGTCTTTACTCTTGCTTTATCTCTCAAATAGAGCCCATGAATGTTGAAATGGATCTGAATGGTCCCAGCTGGGTAGATGCAATGCATGAGGAACTGCATCAATTTGAAAAACTCGGTGTTTGGAAGTTAGTTGAGTTACCAAAGGGCAAGAAGTCTCTTGACACACAATGGGTTTATCGCAATAAGTAGGACGATTCAGGGGTTATTATTCGAAATAAAGCTCGATTGGTGGTTCGCGTGTTTCGACAAGTCGAGGGTCTTGATTACACCGAAGTTTATGCTCCAGTAGCCCGCCAGGAGGCTATTTGTATCTTCCTAGCATATGCTTCTTACATGAACTTTATCGTTTATCAAATGGACGTCAAGAATGCCTTCTTGTATGGCAAGGTGAAGGAAGAAATCCACGTTGATCAACCTCCTGGGTTCGTTGATTCAAAGTTTCCTAATCATGTCTACAAGTTGGACAAGGCATTGTATGGGTTACATCAAGCTCCTCGAGCGTGGTATGCAAATATAACAAATCATTTGCTTGAGCATGGTTATTCTTGTGACACTATTGATTGGACTTTTTTTATCAAGCATGTCGGAAATGATCAGATACTTGTGCAAATCTATGTTGACGACATTATCTTTCGGTCGACCAGTCTGCAGCTCTACAAAGAATTCAAAGGTGTAATGAAGAAGTATTTCGAAATGAATTCGTTGGGAGAAATGACCATGTTTTTGGGGCTTCAGGTTAAACAGAATTCAACCAGAATCTTGCTACATCAAGCCAAGTATGTGGAGGATATTCTTGAGAAGTTCGGGTTTCACGACGCTAAACCTACTTCAACACCAATGGCTGAAAGACCTCTTCTGACTCCAGATCCTGACGGCGAATCTGTAGATTAGACTCACTATCGATCAACGATAGAATCGCTGATGTATCTTACTACAAGGCGACCTGACATCATGTTTACAGTTTGTCAATGCGCACACTATCAGGCTAATCCTAAACTTTCACATCTTATTGCTATCAAAAGAATTTTTCGATATATCAAAGGCAGCCCAAAATTCGGTCTTTGGTATCCGAAGAATTCTGAATTTGATTTATATGCTTTTGCTGACAGTAATTATGGAGGTTTTGAGCTTCACAGGAAATCAACCCCAGGAGGGTGTCAATACCTAGGTGATATACTAGTCTCGTGGCAATGCAAGAAGCAACACACTATCTCAACTTCCACAGCGGAGGCGGAATACATTGTTGCATCGGCCTACTACTCTCAAGTTATCTGGATCCAGCATCAGCTGTTCGATTACGGTTTGAATTATTTATAAACCCCCATTTACTGTGATAAAGAGGCCGCCATTCAAATTGCCAAAAATCCAGTCCAACACTCTAAAACCAATCACATCGATATTAAAATTCATTTTATCAGAGACTGTTATGAGCGTTCACTAATCCGGCTCGAACAGGTCCCTACTACTAATAATGTGGCGGATTTGTTCACTAAGCGATTTAACAAAGCTCATTTTGATGTGCTTGTGGGTTTTCTGAAAATGATTCTTTTTGAGGATTAAGTTTTTTTTTTTAATTTTATTTCTTTTCTTAATTCTTTAATTTTTTAAAGTTTTTTTTGGTAGGATAGATTAAATTTGCGCATTTCATTTTTTATTTTATTCTATTCTCACCCATGCACAAATTTAGGGGGAGAAATAATCAAAAAATCCAAAAACAATAAAGAATTAAAAAAATCCAAAAACATTAAAAATCCAGAAAATTAAAAAATATATATTGCTGATAGTTATGTTTGTAGGTGTTGTGATGGGAAATGAAATTAGTAAGTGATAACTGGGAAATCTGAATCTGCATAACGTACCTAATTTGAATCGTCTAGGCTCTGTGCTCGATGCGCTGATAGGCACGAAAAATTTTAAATGGACTTGACTACGGAGAGTTGAACCTAATGAATTTAAGGACTTGACAAACTTTGACATAGTTAGATCCGTTTAGCCTGACATCATGACACTTGGATAGGTTGAGCAGGGAGATATACATGAGAATCTATCGGTCACATTAAATAACCCGTATCTAGAACTATGGATTCACTTTTCCTCGATGTGCGAATTCTGTCCTTAATTCCGGTTAAATGGGGTGACTGGGGAATTCCAATAAACTAGGTCTGTAGAAGGTTATTTTCTTTCTTTCTGTCTCTTAGTCATATGTTACCTCCTTTGCATGATTAGAAGAGATCCGACCTGGACTGTAACATATGCAACTCTATCTCTCCGCATCTTCTATCTATGCAATTCTTTCCATCTATTAGCCATATATTGTCTCCTTTGCGTGATTCATAATCCGACCTGGTACATAGTTTATGCAACGTTCTCTTCTCAGTCCCTCTGAAACTTCAGTTAGTCATATGATTCATCCTTTGAGTGATTGGAAGAGATCCAACCTGGATGTACAGCATATGCATTCTAAATCTATCTTCTCTCTTAATAATTGTCTGCTCAGCAGGTGTAAGGAGTATTTTGGAAGTCCTTGATGGTTGGAGCATGCCAGGAAGCGGGAAACATGTTCTAGTATAATTAAAATGAACACATACAAGTTGTCTGTAGATATCGCTTCTCAATTTAGGTGGACAACAATATCCATGGTCGTAGTCAGTTAAATGGTCAAAAGAAAATTTTATTTAAGAATTAGGGCCAATCATGATAATAAAATTATAATCATCTATATGAGTGTGTATCATGTCATTGGTAAATTGTCAAAATATTGTCACAAATTTTCGTGTTTAAGTGGACCACAATACTGACAATCGATCAGACGAAGGTGTGAAGATAAAGATACCGACTAGTGGAATAAGGTTGTCCAACAACTTTGATCCCTGCATCACAAATTCATACTTAGTAATTAAACTTTAAGTTGTATATTTTAGTTGGAGTTAATTTAATTTAATTTAATTTTAATTTTATTTTTAATTTTAATTTAATTTTATTTTATTAACTGTTAAAATTTAACAATTATTTTTTTAATTTTAAATTTTGTAAAGTTAATTTAATTTAATTTTATTTCTAATTTTAGTTTTAATATTTATCCTCAAAAAGAATTGTTTTTAATTTTTTTGAAACAAATTGGACTGTGTTGGATCCTCAGGGCCGGTCTAGACGGTGGGCAATCCGGGCGACCGCTCAGGGCTCACGACTCCAGGGGCCCAAAATTTATGGGCTATGTAGTTTATATATATAAGAAAATTATTACCTAAATGATTTCTAAGTCTTAAAGTTGGTTGAAACTCAATTTAGCTCAAAAGCTAAACAACTTAGTTTGTTTGTTAATGCTAATTGAACACGTTTATATTGAAGAGTAAATGATATATATTTTTAATCTTTATTATATTTGTCTTTGAATGTCCCTTTTTTCCTTTTTGCTCCGGGTCTCATATATGTTTCGACCGGCCCTATGGATCCTGTCTTATACTGTGTGGTTATCAGGTAAATGAAAAAGGTGGTATGTAAAGGGGTTAAAGCCGGAATCCCCATCACTTTCTTGATTCCGGCCGCAAACTCTCCCATACTCTCTCTCTCCTCGAAATTTTTTTTTATCAAAATTTGCTAAATTAATCCGATAGTCTTGAAGGTACTGTGTTTTCGACCAGGAATATGCGTCTCGTTCTGTGTTTAACCGAGTTTTAAAGCTGAAATCGACGAAAAATGGGTTTCGGAGTTTACGGTCAAAGCTTACGGACGTAAGGTGTTTGCAGCCGTAAACTCCCCATATGACCATTAGCATGCGGCCAAGGGTTTACGGCCGTAAACCCCTTTTGACCGTAAACTTGGACTTTGACCAGAATTTTAAAAAAAAACTATTAATTAATTACTGGGTTTAACATTAATTTATTTAAAATACTATTTGTCTTACTTGGTATGTTTCAGTGCAGATAAGATGGCAGCTTTAAAATTTGCAGATATGCACAATCTAGCTATAGTTCTCGCTGATCCTCCGCTGACTCATGGGGACTTCAAGTCGATGATTCACGGGCTACGGGAGTGTTGTCTAGCTTCTGCTATCACAATGAACATGGTTGTATATCAGAAGATTATTCGAGAATTCTAGCAAACTGCCAAGATGACAAGGGACGATAATGGAGCTGTAACTGTAGATGCGATCGTTCAAGGATGCGAGATTGTTATTGACCAGACCTTCATGAGAGAGACTTTGCTGATAAACGACCTTCCGACCTTTCCTATTGAATTTGGGATTAGTGATGGTCAGAGAATTCTACGAAAGATGGGATACGAGGACAATTCTCCACTAACTATGAAGAAACTTCTGCCGCCTTATTGGAGATTTCTAGCCCACATGTTCGTAAGTTGTATCTCCGGCAGAAGTTCAGGTGCCGATGAGATTTCCCTGAGAAACAATGGCGCGATTGTTTCTCTTGCTGTAGGGATAGTTTTTAACTGTTCCAGATTTATTCTGGACGAGTTTGTGGTGAATATCACTGCTACTACTCGGGATACTTTTCTAATGTATCCGCAATTTATTCAGTTATTCATCAACAAGCAGTTTCCTAATATGGTGAAGGATGGAGAAACATTGGATATGAAGTCTTTGGGTCCTCACACCATTGGACTCATTAAGCAAAACAGAAAGGGGAAGGTGGTATTTCAAGGGTTGCACCCTTTATTTAAGTTTGGACGATTCGTAGAACCAAACGAAGCAGCCGAATCTCATGAATCGTCAGATCATACTTCATTAGAAAAGGTTATCTCAAAGGGTGATGTGGTAACGGTATCAGATCATGAAGAATTAGAAACTGTTGCTCATGTTGTATCAGTTGCAGAAGAGCATAATCTAAAAAGTATTCAGGTTGAGGGAGATTATAATAAAGGGTCATTTAAGAATACTACCGAGCCCAGTCAATTTGAAGATCTTGATCTCACCGGCTTTGATCAAGATGATATTCCAGAGACTTTTGGAAGAAATGATGATTTTGTATCAAGTGTAAATCTCAATACCTTGCTAGACAGTGTCAGTGATGTTGTTATCCCGGCAACGGAGACAAGGGAACACGAAGACGCTTTTGATTCAGCCTCTGTTTCTCAAGCTCAAGTGGTTGGTTGTTCAATTCCAATGGCGACGGTGTCAGGGTTTCCTCCCCTTGACAGTGCATTGCCTACATCTGAACCACTTGAAGATGATCAACAAACAGACCTGGCTATGCAACCCCCTGCAAAGAGAAGAAGAAGAGATCCTAGGGTTGGGCTTTTGGACTCTAGCCTTTCTCAAGGCGTGCCTACTCCTCCAACTATCACTCCGACTATCATAACCACATAAACATTCAGTGAAGGTCCCAGTACCGTATTTGAAACTGGTGGCTCCTCTGTACCACCAGGGTTCTCTCCCCCAGGGGTAGATCTTGAAGAAGCTTCAATTTGTTTGGCTCAGTTTTTGGCTCAAGAGCAAACCACTGCCACTACCTCTAATGCGAAAGGGATAGTTTTTAATGAGGGTCAGTCTAGAGATGAAGATTCTGTAATTAACGAACTTCAGAAAAGAATCAATGTGCTTGATCAGAAAAACATTGAACTTAGCATCCAGGTCGAAGATCTTCTGAGTGAAAATACAAATCTAAAGATTTAAGTCTCTGATCTCAAAGAGGATGGAGTTATCAAGACCAAGCAGATTTCTGAGCTGCAAGCTCACTTCAATATTTTGACATCCAGCTACTTTGATCTGAAGAAGAAACTAGAAGAAGATTTTGGTGTTAAGTACAAGACTACTGTTGATGAACATATAACTAATCTTCACTCTGAAGCTCACCCCATTGTTGTGCCGATTGATGATACTTCAAGGGTTGTGAATCGCTTTGAAGATGAACCTGCTCATGCTCCTCACGTTGCAAAGATAATCAGAGACAAACAAGCTGAAGCAGCTGAGTAGGGACAACTCTTATTCAAGAGGAGTTCCGATACAAATGCACCTGGGAGCAAATCCACAATCACTATAACAGATCTCGAGACTGCAAGGTTTAGAGACACATACGGTGATAGGTCAGGAATTATTTCTTGGGGTTATCATGATCCCTTGAAAATGTGGATTGTAAGGAGGAAGAGTGGAAATACATTACTCTACAAGGACAGTCATGATTTCAATTCTTGGACCAGAGTAGATCTTTCGGAGCTATCTCAACTTCCCTTCTCAAATCCAACAAACAACCAACATGCAACCAACTTCAAACATTTCCTTGAAGACCAAGTGAAGAAAGGATTCCCATCGATGAAAACTATTGAATCCATGATAAAATATTATCCAGATGTCATTGACCCTAAAACTGGTCATCCCCTTCAAGTGGTGATGTGGCCTACTACAAAGCAGTTCAAACAAATTCCAGTGCTTCAGAGTTATCCGAATGGATCCTTGAGTTCGATGCTTTACTAGGTATTTGATGAGACAACAAAATTTGTTGTCATCAAACTTAAAGAAGGATGCATTCATCTATATGACATAAGGGATTTGTTCCAGTTCAGAAAATGGGACATTCATCACTTGAGCAATTTTCAGATTCAGGTTGCTTAGGAGATTTTCGAGTCGGCTGCGAAAGAGTACACTGCGATGGTTGCCGAGATCATTAATAAGAGAATGTGGAATGGAGCCATGGGACTGGATGATGTAATGCTCGTGAACAAAGATTGACCTAAAGCTAGCACCAGACCAAGGGGGAGATTGAAGGGTCTAACTAGTGCTTCGGTATAGGCTTTTATGTAATAGGTCCTTTTGGTTATTTTATAGCTTTGTTAATGTTGTTCTTGGATTTTACGGTTGTAAAGGAGTTTACGGCTGTAAAACCAGGGCTGTCCCAGTCTTGTATAAATAGGGGTTTGCTAGGTCTTTTATAGTTTTTGATGCCTCGGTATTCTCAGCTCTTGTAACCATAAGTTGTACCAGACGTGATTCTAATAGAAAAGCATGTGCAAGCTTGTTTGCTCTTTATTCTACTCGTTCTTGATTGTTTTACTGAGTGTGTTTGCTATTTGCTCATTGGTAAGATCCATTTTAGGACCTTACATTAACATGCTTTGATATGTGAGTCTGTGAATCACGTGCTAGTTAGGGCTAAGGATCTGCTTAGTTTTTGGCATGATATAATTCTATGAGAGATGCCTTGTCTGCCTATTGTATGAGCTTGTAGACTTTCATGCTAGTTCTGATTAGCCAGTGATAGGATGGCCTGATATGTGATGTCTTGTAGCGTAGGAAGCATGGGAAGCTGGATTGGGTATGATTTGTATGCATAAGGCAATAAGTAGCGGGAGTGGGAGCTCCTAGTATGGGTTGTAGTATCTGGGATTGGATGCTTGTGATTATTCTATGGATTGGGGTGTTACTACGCGAATGTTGCTTGCTTTGTGCTTTGTAGATCTCATAAGTGATGTTAGTTAGCTATTGAGTGAATATGTCTAGCCACTTGTTGCAAAAGTTGGATAATCTCAGAGTGACATATTTGACCCTATTGCGCAGCTCTCATCTGAGTCTAAACCGTGGTAGGGATGATCATATTACTTGAAGGATTATCTAAGCTTTGTTTCAAGTGATTGTGTTCGTGACATAGCTAATTGGCATTATGAGGAGTTCTTCAGCAACTGATGGCAGGGTGAGGTTGGGAACCTAGGAAAGACTAAAGATTGCTTCAGTGGGATTTGTTGTACTATTTAGCGAGTGTTGGTGTATGTATTTAAGATGGTGAATTAGAGAATTCAAGAGGATTCTTGAGGAAAGTATGGATAGGTGTGGAAGGTAGTATTGGGCCTATACTACTGAAAGTACGGGATCCATACTTGAATCGAGGACAATCTTGGAGAATCTAAGAAGCCTATGGGTTGAGGCTTCTTGGGTATATTCGGATCTTTTGCATGTTGTTTTGGTATGGTGCTGAGCACTCAAGAATGGGGTTTAGATTATGGTTTTAGCTCAGGAGCAGGTCTTGAGCTGATCAATGCATAGATGCCGGAGGTCATCGCATCAGAGATTACTAGCATTATTTTGGAATCGGCCCTGGTGGTCTTCAGTTCAACCAAGGAAGGGATTTTGGAGCTCTTGGATAGTCATCTCAGGGCATTTTAGGCCGAGATTGTAGCAGGGCAGTGGGGGCTCATCTGGAGCCCAAAGCTTGTGGATCTCTAGAATCCTTCTCGGAGTAGGATCCTATTGTTAGTTCTTGTTATTTGGGATCGAAGGGGAGTTTTACACCAGGTCCTTTGTAACGCCCGTAGATTAGGGCTAGTCAATTTAGAGACGATAGGCATCAAAAAAAAGAATTGTTAGTTCTTGTTACAAGGTTTCCGTACATATAAAGAACGCCGAAATCCGAGTTATAACGAAGAAGTTATGACTTGTCGAAGTTTCGCGACAGAACCGGCATGACGCTGAATGACGTAAAAAGTGAATTTATGTTAGAGCGATATTTAGCCTTAGTGATCTAAATGAAAGTTGTAGAGTATGGTCTGACCTTCGCGTGGATATAAAGAACGTCGAAAACGGAGCTCGTATGCGAAAGTTACGCAATTTAGAAGTTCGACAAGTCAATTACGCCCCTTGTAATTTGAGTACGCCCAGCGTACTCAGTCGGATGCAACTAGTCTGACCGATACTCGAGTGCCACTAGTCGACGCACACAGTGACGTCAAAGTACGCCCCGCGTACTGAGTACGCCCCGCGTAACTTGAGATTACGCCCCGCGTAATCCCAGACCCTCAGCCTATAAATAGAACTCTAATTCAACCATTTTCTCTTGTTCAAACTCTTCCCTCTCTCTAAGTTTTGCCTCGTTTTGCGTGCGGTTTATACCCCGAAGCCCCGGTAATATTCCCGAGCCCCGAAGTATGATCCGAAGCCCCGAGGATCCCGAAGAGCATTATTCCCGAGCCGAAACGCTGCCCGCGAGGAGCCCGGTTTTGTGAAGATCTTCCAAATCTACGGAGAAACACCTCTTCTGCAAGCCGTAGTGCTGCCCGATCATCTTCTGATCAAGTGAGTGTGTAGTTATTTTCATTCCAACGCAATATTATGAAGTATTTCATATAAAATACGTGTTATGTGTATATATTTGGTTGTTATACGTGTGAGTGTATATTCACTCTCTTCTATCTTATAGATCTGATGTATTCTCTATGAAATATGTGTTATGTGTGTATGTCTCATCTGTTATGTGGAATATGTATTGATTAAAGCAGGTTATACAAGTTTTTAAACAATGTATAAAAATGTATATTTTTATCTACTAATATGTTGGGTAGAACATGGGTAGATAATTGGTGTGTAATAAACAGATGAGAGGCCTCGATGTTATTGGTGTTATTCTAGTCATTCAACAGAGTATGGATGATGACCACAGACTATTCTAGACTGTCCTGTGGAACACTAGCAGTCTTACTACCTATAGGTGTTGTGAACGACGTGTTCACCGGTGTACTCTATCCCCCACATGGTTGCCTTTAGGACACTTAATGTTGAGGAAGCCCCTCTGCAGTAATGTCCATCCCGATGAAAAATCCTGAAATAGGTTCCTTATAATAGACGTTATTTTTAGGAACGTAAAGTGAGGATAACGGGAATGGGTAATCGAGTTTATTGTTGATTGTTGAATTAAATATAATTATTTATTGTGGGTTGAAACCCCTATATGCTCACCAGGCTCCCAAGCCTGACCCACTCAGCTTTCTTTGTATCACAGGTATCAATACGAAGACATATTTTACTGAGAGATTAAAGGAGACATAAATCATATGTGTCTGTATCGGAACATGACATCCCGAGATTTGTTATATAATAAAAATACTCTTCTTTAAGAAATGCTTTGATAAATTCTTATCATATCTTGTTTTGGGGACAAATTCCGCAACAATTTTCTTTAAACGATTACTCTGATTTTAAAAACAAAGCATAAACAAATCGGTCTTTTCTGGCCGTGAAAATGGGGATGTCACAGTTGGTGTCAGAGCATTAGTTTAAGCGAACTAGGAATTTGTAAGAAATTTCTAGACTTAAACTTAGAATGCTAAGTAATGATTGTGAGGAGTGTGTCTAAAATATGTTAGGTAGTACACCTAAATTGACAAAAGCACTAGTTTATTTTAGGAATAATGCCTAAAATGCTTTTATGTGCTAAATGTTTCGTGTGATAGCTATATTGGTGCTATTATTTGTTCGGATCTATTGTCTGTTGCCGACCAGATCTGGAAACCTTACGTGTTTAGGATTCTAAGCGTATGGCTACGATATTAGAACTAGCATGTAAACATTTCGGGGTGATAAGGAGATTTATACGTTTATCGTAATTAAAGCTTTCTTATCTTAAAATTCTCGATGGGTACACCGAATGTCTGCTTGGATGTACAAGGGGTCATGGTGAAGACTTGTAGAGAAATTGAGTAAATGGAGGAAATGAATAAGGTTTATGATAGTGGATGACACCTATCAGAAGATATCGTAAGAATGGTATCTTTCCTTTAGAGTATGTCTTATGAAATAAAAGTATGTTTAGAGGAGTACGGTACGTCTAAAGTACACCTTCGATTGGCAGGATGATGGAACGATTGGTGAAATTCTTGAAGTTGTCTCATCGTCTGATATTTTCATCACTAATCGAGTTGAAGTAGAGTTGATGATTGAAGATTGAGCAATGAAGAAGTCCTAGTAGAGTCTAGGGAAATTGTTTATGATTACTTGGACACATTCGTATGTGTTAAACTGTTTTGTGATTTTCTTGTATGGTGACTTGGTCGACTGCGGGACAATACTTGGGACGAGTATGATTAGGTGTGAAAGGTAGTAGATGCATATACTACCAGAAGCACAGGACTCACACTTGGATAAGGGAAGGTCACAAGGTTACCAAGAAGCTGGTGATTGATTCCATTTTATTCTGGTATGTCATTACCATTGTTTCGGTAATGACTAGTAAGATGGTTCTTGTTCCGACCCTAGTGGTCATATTTAAATTTGAGTTCGACTACGAGGAGTATGTTACGTGGTCTAGAGGACCAAGTTAGATGTAACATCTGACTTAAGTTAGAAGCTTGAAGTTAATGCGATTGATAGTGTCGCTCTCGTTGTTAAAACAAGTTTGCAGGTAGAAATGCTACATGCTGAAATGTGATTATATCACATTAGAATATGAAGGAAGGTATATTCCATTATGGAATTTAACTTTATTAAAGACCGAGTCTAAGCGTTGCATCGTGCGATGAGAGGTCAGTAGAGCACGACCCATCGGTTTGTTACAATAGATAAAGGAAAGTATTTATCCTGAGAAGAAGAAGGAGTCCATAATAAAGACTTATTTGGTAACTCGAAGGTTACGATTGAAAGCCCAACATAGTACGATAAGCAGATGCAAGATTGGGCATCGTCTGCAGTCAAGAAAGCCATAGAGTTAAATACTCTATCAAGGAAACATAGAGGATACGGTTATTAACTAGTATGAAGAGATAACATGTGGAATCATTATGCAAGTCCTATTTCGTTGATGATTCCGGGACGTAATCATCCTAAGGGGGAGATAATTGTAACACCCGTAGATTCGGGCTAGTCAATTTAGAGACGATAGGCATCAAAAAAATGAATTTTTGATGAAATAATATTTAGATTGAATAATCTTAACTAAGTTATAATATATGTTACAAGGTTTCCGTACATATAAAGAACGCCGAAATCCGAGTTATAACGAAGAAGTTATGACTTGTCGAAGTTTCGCGACAGAACCGACATGACGCTGAATGACGTAAAAAGTGAATTTACGTTAGAGCGATATTTAGCCTTAGTGATCTAAATGAAAGTTGTAGAGTATGGTCTGACCTTCGCGTGGATATAAAGAACGTCGAAAACGGAGCTCGTATGCGAAAGTTACGCAATTTAGAAGTTCGACGAGTCAATTACGCCCCGCGTAATTTGAGTACGCCTAGCGTACTCAGTCGGATGCAACTTGTCTGACCGATACTCGAGTGCCACCAGTCGACGCACACAGTGACGTCAAAGTACGCCCCGCGTAACTTGAGATTACGCCCCACGTAATCCCAGACCCTCAGCCTATAAATAGAACTCGAATTCAGCCATTTTCTCTTGTTCAAACTCTTCCCTCTCTCTAAGTTTTGCCTCGTTTTGTGTGCCGTTTATATCCCGAAGCCCCGGTAATATTCCCGAGGCCCGAAGTACGATCCGAAGCCCCGAGGATCCCGAAGAGCATTATTCCCGAGCCGAAACGCTGCCCGCGAGGAGCCCGGTTTTGTGAAGATCTTCCAAATCTACGGAGAAACACCTCTTCTGCAAGCCGTAGTGCTGCCCGATCATCTTCTGATCAAGTGAGTGTGTAGTTATTTTCATTCCAACGCAATATTATGAAGTATTTCATATAAAATACGTGTTATGTGTATATATTTGGTTGTTATACGTGTGAGTGTATATTCACTCTCTTCTATCTTATAGATCTGATGTATTCTCTATGAAATATGTGTTATGTGTGTATGTCTCATCTGTTATGTGGAATATGTATTGATTAAAGCAGGTTATACAGGTTTTTAAACAACGTATAAAAATGTATATTTTTATCTACTAATATGTTGGGTAGAACATGGGTAGATAATTGGTGTGTAATAAACAGATGAGAGGCCTCGGTGTTATTGGTGTTATTCTAGTCATTCAGCAGAGTATGGATGACGACCACGGACTATTCTAGACTGTCCTGTGGAACACTAGCAGGCTTATTACCTATAGGTGTTGTGAACGACGTGTTCACCGGTGTACTCTATCCCCCACATGGTTGCCTTTAGGACACTTAATGTTGAGGAAGCCCCTCTGCAGTAATGTCCATCCCGATGAAAAATCCTGAAATAGGTTCCTTATAATAGACGTTATTTTTAGGAACGTAAAGTGAGCATAACGGGAATGGGTAATCGAGTTTATTGTTGATTGTTGAATTAAATATAATTATTTATTGTGGGTTGAAAACCCTATATGCTCACCAGGCTCCCAAGCCTGACCCACTCAGCTTTCTTTGTATCACAGGTATCAATACGAAGACATATTTTACTGAGAGATTAAAGGAGACGTAAATCATTTAGTGTAAATAAATGTAAGTTCTGTTTATGCTTATGTGTCTGTATCGGAACATGACATCCCGAGATTTGTTATATAATAAAAATACTCTTCTTTAAGAAATGCTTTGATAAATTCTTATCATATCTTGTTTTGGGGACAAATTCCGCAACAATTTTCTTTAAACGATTACTCTGATTGTAAAAACAAAGCATAAACAAATCGGTCTTTTCTGGCCGTGAAAATGGGGATGTCACAGTTGGTATCAGAGCATTAGTTTAAGCAAACTAGGTATTTGTAGGAAATTTCTAGACTTAAACTTAGAATGCTAAGTAATGATTGTGAGGAGTGTGTCTAAAATATGTTAGGTAGTACACCTAAATTGACAAAAGCACTAGTTTATTTTAGGAATGATGCCTAAAATGCTTTTATGCTCTAAATGTTTCGTGTGATAGCTATATTGGTGCTATTATTTGTTCGGATCTATTGTCTGTCGCCGACCAGATCTAGAAACCTTACGTGTTTAGGATTCTAAGCGTATGGCTACGATATTAGAACTAGCATGTAAACATTTCGGGGTGATAAGGAGATTTATACGTTTATCGTAATTAAAGCTTTCTTATCTTAAAATTCTTGATGGGTACACCGAATGTCTGCTTGGATGTACAAGGGGTCATGGTGAAGACTTGTAGAGAAATTGAGTAAATGGAGGAAATGGAGGAAATGCATAAGGTTTATAATAGTGGATGACACCTATCAGAAGATATCGTAAGAATGGTATCTTTCCTTTAGAGTATGTCTTATGAAATAAAAGTATGTTTAGAGGAGTACGGTACGTCTAAAGTACACCTTCGATTGGCAGGATGATGGAACGATTGGTGAAATTCTTGAAGTTGTCTCATCGTCTGATATTTTCATCACTAATCGAGTTGAAGTAGAGTTGATGATTGAAGATTGAGCAATGAAGAAGTCCTAGTAGAGTCTAGGGAAATTGTTTATGATTACTTGGACACATTCGTATGTGTTAAACTGTTTTGTGATTTTCTTGTATGGTGACTTGGTCGACTGCGGGACAATACTTGGGACGAGTATGATTAGGTGTGAAAGGTAGTAGATGCATATACTACCGGAAGCACAGGACTCACACTTGGATCAGGGAAGGTCACAAGGTTACCAAGAAGCTGGTGATTGATTCCATTTTATTCTGGTATGTCATTACCATTGTTTCGGTAATGACTAGTAAGATGGTTCTTGTTCCGACCCTAGTGGTCATATTTAAATTTGAGTTCGACTACGAGGAGTATGTTACGTGGTCTAGAGGACCAAGTTAGATGTAACATCTGACTTAAGTTAGAAGCTTGAAGTTAATGCGATTGATAGTGTCGCTCTCGTTGTTAAAACAAGTTTGCAGGTAGAAATGCTACATGCTGAAATGTGATTATATCACATTAGAATATGAAGGAAGGTATATTCCATTATGGAATTTAACTTTATTAAAGACCGAGTCTAAGCGTTGCATCGTGCGATGAGAGGTCAGTAGAGCACGACCCATCGGTTTGTTACAATAGATAAAGGAAAGTATTTATCCTGAGAAGAAGAAGGAGTCCATAATAAATACTTATTTGGTAACTCGAAGGTTACGATTGAAAGCCCAACATAGTACGATAAGCAGATGCAAGATTGGGCATCGTCTGCAGTCAAGAAAGCCATAGAGTTAAATACTCTATCAAGGAAACATAGAGGATACGGTTATTAACTAGTATGAAGAGATAACGTGTGGAATCATTATTCAAGTCCTATTTCGTTGATGATTCCGGGACGTAATCATCCTAAGGGGGAGATAATTGTAACACCCGTAGATTCGGGCTAGTCAATTTAGAGACGATAGGCATCAAAAAAATGAATTTTTGATGAAAGATTATTTAGATTGAATAATCTTAACTAAGTTATAATATATGTTACAAGGTTTCCGTACATATAAAGAACGCCGAAATCCGAGTTATAACGAAGAAGTTATGACTTGTCGAAGTTTCGCGACAGAACCGGCATGACGCTGAATGACGTAAAAAGTGAATTTACGTTAGAGCGATATTTAGCCTTAGTGATCTAAATGAAAGTTGTAGAGTATGGTCTGACCTTCGCGTGGATATAAAGAACGTCGAAAACGGAGCTCGTATGTGAAAGTTACACAATTTAGAAGTTCGACGAGTCAATTACGCCCCGCGTAATTTGAGTACGCCTAGCGTACTCAGTCGGATGCAACTTGTCTGACCGATACTCGAGTGCCACCAGTCGACGCACACAGTGACGTCAAAGTACGCCCCGCGTACTGAGTACGCCCCGCGTAACTTGAGATTACGCCCCGCGTAATCCCAGACCCTCAGCCTATAAATAGAACTCGAATTCAGCCATTTTCTCTTGTTCAAACTCTTCCCTCTCTCTAAGTTTTGCCTCGTTTTGCGTGCCGTTTATATCCCGAATCCCCGGTAATATTCCCGAGCCCCGAAGTACGATCCGAAGCCCCGAGGATCCCGAAGAGCATTATTCCCGAGCCGAAACGCTGCCCGCGAGGAGCCCGGTTTTGTGAAGATCTTCCAAATCTACGGAGAAACACCTCTTCTGCAAGCCGTAGTGCTGCCCGATCATCTTCTGATCAAGTGAGTGAGTAGTTATTTTCATTCCAACGCAATATTATGAAGTATTTCATATAAAATACGTGTTATATGTATATATTTGGTTGTTATACGTGTGAGTGTATATTCACTCTCTTCTATCTTATAAATCTGATGTATTCTCTATGAAATATGTGTTATGTGTGTATGTCTCATCTGTTATGTGGAATATGTATTGATTAAAGCAAGTTATACAGGTTTTTAAACAACGTATAAAAATGTATAATTTTATCTACTAATATGTTGGGTAGAACATGGGTAGATAATTGGTGTGTAATAAACAGATGAGAGGCCTCGGTGTTATTGGTGTTATTCTAGTCATTCAGCAGAGTATGGATGATGACCACGGACTATTCTAGACTGTCCTGTGGAACACTAGCAGGCTCATTACCTGTAGGTGTTGTGAACGACGTGTTCACCGGTGTACTCTATCCCCCACATGGTTGCCTTTAGGACACTTAATGTTGAGGAAGCCCCTCTGCAGTAATGTCCATCCCGATGAAAAATCCTGAAATAGGTCCTTATAATAGACGTTATTTTTAGGAACGTAAAGTGAGCATAACGGGAATGGGTAATCGAGTTTATTGTTGATTGTTGAATTAAATATAATTATTTATTGTGGGTTGAAAACCCTATATGCTCACCAGGCTCCCAAGCCTGACCCACTCAGTTTTCTTTGTATCACAGGTATCAATACGAAGACATATTTTACTGAGAGATTAAAGGAGACGTAAATCATTTAGTGTAAATAAATGTAAGTTTTGTTTATGCTTATGTGTCTGTATCAGAACATGACATCCCGAGATTTGTTATATAATAAAAATACTCTTCTTTAAGAAATGCTTTGATAAATTCTTATCATATCTTGTTTTGGGGACAAATTCCGCAACAATTTTCTTTAAACGATTACTCTGATTTTAAAAACAAAGCATAAACAAATCGGTCTTTTCTGGCCGTGACAATGGGGATGTCACATCCTTAGAGTGGTCGGGGTAACTCAGGAGGAGGAGGTCATGTGTCACACCTCGAAAACTGAAGGCGGAAACATTTCCGGGGCGGACTCTACGTTGAGTATCAAATCTAATGCACATAGTAACTAATGTAAACAACCATTACATTACATATAGAAATTTACATTTGTTCCAAAAGTAAAGTTGTACAGTGTTATACATATGTAAATATAAAAAACATCAAGACGTGTCTTCGATACACTCCGTCTTCGGCAAAATGGATCATCGGGTACCTGTCTAACGTGGACCTGAGAATACAAGCAGTTTGAAAATCAGCATAAAGCTGGTGAGTTCATAAGCGTTTTTGTTTTGTGAAAATATACGAGTTTCCTTTTTGGTTTCTGAAAATGTTACGACCCAAGGAAATCCCATATTTTCTTAAAAGAAATGTTTGGTTAACTGTTAGGTTACACGGTTCTAGTTATGTTCAACTGTGATCCCTGGAAAATCCCATATTTTCCTAATGTGAAAGATGTATACTGAAAACCTGGTTATCATTGTAAAGTTTATGTTAGTTCACCAACCCGAAATGTAATGTAAAAGATGTACACCGAAAATGTATTAGTTTTAACACGTTTATAAAACTAATACATACTAAGTAAACTAGTTACTTAACCCATTATTACTATAAAGTAAATCTCTGTTATCCAAATTGCGAGTTCTATAACCAAACTAAAGACTAATTATGGCAATAAGTAGTCCATTTCACTTTATGACTTTCGTCACCCTTGAACCTTTCGGTTTGGCTGTAGCTAGCAGTCAGGTGTGGGGTAGTCAGCCCCGTATAGATCTATACACTCAATTCACACTCCCTATCTAAGAGATTCTGCTTACGGGGGCGGTCCTCCACTCGCGTATCTCTGTGGAGTGCTCACCGAGGACGTGTCTCTAATTATAAGATTCACAAATTTACTAGTAATAACACTGAAAGATCAAATGACTATCCTCCACTCGCGTATCTCTGTGGAGTGTTACCGAAGACAAAACCATGTTCAAATGTTATGCTTTTAACTGTTATAATGTGGGAAAACATTTGTGAAAGTATAAATACAACAATTTATAATCTATTTCACAAATAACATGATAATGTGTTCTGTAGGTTCAAACGGTTGTTTGTTATGACTGTCAGTGTTAAAAGCATATGTAATATGAAACACAATATATATAAAACAAGTTTGAGTACAAGTATTACTTGTACATTGCTTGTATTCCCCCTGAAAACAGTGAAAACATTGAAAATGCGTAGGGGTATGAACTCACCAGGCGAGAAGACGTGACGGTTTGGATGCTATGTGTCAGTTCGGGGCTTGATAACGCGCGAGGTTCCTATGTAATATGAAATGGTGTACAAATGTATCTAATTAGACTTTAAATCACTAATTAGATAAGATTACACACTCCAATACGCGAAAACACTTCAACTCAAGTGTTTGGAGTGACCCGGGTGACATCTACGGACGTATATGGCTTGGATAATGATTTGGGACTTCAAGAGTAAACTCCTTAGGGAGTTTATGGCCCTAAGACCATGCCCATATGAGTTCACGGCCGTGAACTCATGAATATGGGATTTTATAGTGCCAAATGGTCAATTAACACATGGGAAGGGTTGCTATGAATTAATGTAAGGTATAGGAATAAGTTTTACCACCAAATTGACCATCAAAGGGATTTTACGGCCCTAAACAAGGAGTTTACGTCTGTAAGCTCCTATACCCCCTTGAATTGATGATTTAATGGCCTTAGACTAATCATATGTGATTCTAACAATTTATACAAGCCTTAGGATGAATTTTGGGCACCATTTGACTCATCTAAATGAGTTTACGGCCCTGAAACCTTTCCTTGGGGGTTTATGGCCGTAAACTCTCAAATGAGGGGATTTCATCATGTTTAAGGCCTCCAAACTGGTTGTGGTCGATTCTAGGATTTATTCCAAGGCTAATGGTGTGTTTAAATGGCTTTTAAACACTCGGTTTTGAGTTTACTCTCCATGACTGATGAGTTTATGGCCCAAGATTGTTATTGGGCAGTAAACTCATGTTTACTCCTCAAAAACCATGTTTAAGGTGTTCGAAGTCCGAATTGGTAAGCCATAAAGTCATATCTAGGTCCCAAAGGTTGTTTGGAGAGGTTTTAAGGCTCAAAAACCCAATTTATTTGAGTTTACGGCCCAAGCATGCTTAAGGGCCATAAACTCATGAACATGGTCCTAACTGATTGTTTGAACTTGGATTTGAAGGCTAAAGGGACTATACAATGAGTTAGGGAAGTTACCTTGACGAATTTGAGCTTTAAATTGGTGTTTTTGGACCTTGAATTTGGATTGAGGATAGAGGTTAGAGAGAGAGTAGTGAAAGAGAGCAAAAGCTTCAAATGGAAGCTTAAACTTCTTTAAATAGTGTTTAAGACTTGGATACGGTGGAATTCTACCTGATACCGGCGTTATACGGTGCTTTTGGTCGCACCCGATTAAGTTACCGTAACCCGATATGGTCGATTCTAAAATGTTTCCGATTACTAATATGAAGTGATAATGTGAGTTCTAAACATGTTTACAAACTCATTAAGTCATAATAGAAGTCCCATATTTATGACTTAATTTAATGACATTACGGAAACGAAATCGAAAACGACGAATATATAAACAAATAGGGTTACAATTGATGGAATGAACTTCGGGTTGTCACATCAGGATTCCTTTGGATTCTTTTGTGACATCCCCATTTCCACGGCCAGAAAAGACCGATTTTTGTTTATGCTTTATAAAAATCAGAGTTCTTCTTTTAATAAAAATGTTGCGGAATTTGTTCCCAGAAAAACACGATAAATACGTTATTAAAACATTTTCGAAGAAACGTATTTTATTCATTTCAAAACATTTGGGATGTCATCGTTGATACAGAAACATAAGCATAAACTGAACTTACATTTATTTACACTAGTGATCTACATCTCTTTAAATCTCTCAGTGTAATGTGACTTCATATCAACACCTGTGATGTAAATAAACTGAGTGGGTCAGGTTGGGAAACCTGGTGAGTACATAGGGATTTCAATCCCACAATGTTATACCATATATATAGTTTAAAACTCACAAAATATACAATTTCACCATATATATAAACAACTCTTATTCCACCCCGTCGATCCTTACAACGAGGCTATCTATACTCTCGGACCTAAGATTAGTCGTTTTACCTACTCCATACTCCCGGATCAGAAATGAACGAATTTACCAAATCCATACTCTCGGACTAGGGACGAATGACTAATCCATACTCTCGGATTAATGATGAATGATTATGCCTAATCCATACTCTCGGACTAGGGATAATGACTATGTCTAATCCATACTCCCGGATAAATGACATATACTAAATTCTATTCTCTGAGTATAACTCACTTGTACTCGTAAGAATATACTATCCAATATTCCTCATATTTAATTTAGGTCTACTCTTTATCCTAAATTATCAAATGTAATTAGGTATGTTCTTTAACACGTATTTCAGGCAACATCCATTAACTCGCACATAAACATATAATTAATACCTCAATCAATACTTGTATTAAAATCATGTTCATGAAAGGGACTATGCACTCACTTGATAGGTGGTGACTCAGCACTCGGACAACGCTTCGATACTCTCAAAACAACCTTCCTTCAATAAAACCTAGTACCAATACCACTAAGGTTTAGTCTAACGATAACCGCAACAAATTAATTAGTCTGACTATTATTATTATTATATAAGCGTTAATAACACTCAATATAAGTCATAATAACAACCCAAATAATTATTTTAAGGACCTAATAACATTCCTATAATTATTCGAAAGCCATATTAAAAATTGCTTAAGCGTAGCACACTTACAACGAATTTTATCGAAAACCGAAACTTAATTGGATCAGCGTTTCGAAACCGAAAGACACTCTTTCTCGGGACTCCAGGAGCCTCGGGGCTTCCTTCGGGGGCTAAGGGGTTTAACTAGGGCTTAGGGGGGTTTATAGCACTTAGAGAGAGAAAGTAGTGAGAGAAAAAAGGTGGAAAGGTGTGAAAAATCCGAGAGGCTTCGCCTCCCTTATATAGGCCTCAGCCTCGGAGTACGCTGGGCGTACCGAGGCCCTTACGCGGGGCGTAATTCGGATAGAGATTACAGGTGGCGAAGGCTCGGTGGTGCGACGTGGCTTATCCTGGACCGAGGAGTGCTAGGCGTATGCTGCGCGTATGAGACCAGACGCTGGGCGTAGCGAGGGGGCTACGTGTCACGATCCGAGGCGACTTCAACGATCATCATCGGACGGCTGGGAAAGCGCCACGTCAGCGATTTCGTATCAGATCTCGCAAAATCGAGTACAATCTTCAAAAATTCGTAACTTTCGCATACAAACTCCGTTTTTGACGTTATTTATATCCACGCGAAGGTGGGAACGAACTCTACAACTTTCGTTTAGACTCCGTTTGCTAATTTTGACTCGATTTTAAATTTTATATATTATTAACAGGCTGGGATAGGATTGGTCCGTTAAATCCTCATAACTTCTTCATCCGATGTCCGTTTTCACCCATCTTTTTCTCGTTACGCTACTCGTATCGAGATCTTCGATTCTTGTTTAGGTCGTGTCGGCTAAAAACCGTTCGATCTAACATTCAAATTTCGGGCTGTACACTACTAATCCGAAACTTCGAAGAAGCATAACTTCTTCATACGAAGTCAGATTTGGGCGTTCTTTTTATCGATGTTCTTAGTTTAACATATTCTACGACTTTTGTTTAGATCGCTAAGGCTAAATCTCGCTCTATCGTAAATTCACTATTTACGTTTGCCGGTATCGTGCCTGTTCCGTCGCGAAACTTCAACGGGTCATAACTTCTTCGTTACAACTCGGATTTCGGCGTTCTTTATATGTACGGAAACCTTGAGAAATATTCTACAACTTGGTTAAAATTATTTATTCTAAATAGTCATTTTTCGAAAAGTCATTTTCGACCCCTATTGCCTCTAAATTGACTAGCCCGGATCTACGAGCGTTACAATTATCTCCCCCTTAGGATAATTACGTCCCGGAGTCATCAACGAAACAGGGCTCGTATAATGACTCCATACATCACCTATTCATCCTAGGTAATATTTTATAACTTCCGTATTCCTTCAAGTCTATCTCTTAGACTCATTGACTGCAAGCAGTACTCGATCGTGCACCTGCTCTCTACCTCAGGTTAGACTCCAAATTATGACCTATCATCATGTGATGCACGTTTAGACTCAGTTCTCTTAGTGTCAAATTTTAAAACAAGCTATGCCTTCCTTCATGTTCTAATGTGTTATAATCACACTACCAACTTCTTTAACAACGAGTACGATACTTCTATTGTTCGCTTTGATTTCAATCGTTTGGTTTAAGTCGGACACTACATCGATCTTGATTTTCTAAACCACATAGCATACTTAGCGTAGTCGGACATAATTCGATATGACCACTAGGGTCGGAATATCAACAATCTTCTTAGTCATTACCGAAACAATGGTAACGACATACTTGAATAAAACGAAATCAATTACTAGCTTCTTGGTAACCTTGTGACTTTCCCTGATCCATGCGTGAGTCCTGTGCTTCCGGTAGTATAGGCCTCTACTACCATTCACACCTACTCATACTTGTCCCAAGTATTGTCTCGCAGTCTCCAAGTCACCATACAAGAAAATCACATAAAAACTTACCACATAAAATATCAAAATGAAGGTTTTATATTATTCCTTGAAACGATTACATGGGTGTTCAAGTTCACCCTAGATTATGCCTCTAATAGGCTACACCATGTGACACTATCTACATGGCTCCTTCATAACTTGATTTCCACGTATCCATCCTCACTCCTGATTCCTTGCATCGTCAGCTGCTTCATCTAGGATCATATGGAATGCCCTTGCCTTTGGTTTTGGCGGAATGTTTGGTTTTGTAGCCCCTTCTCTCTTTGGGCAGTCTTGCTTGAAGTGTCCTTCTTCACCACACTTAAAACAGACTTCTCTCTTGGTTGTGCATTCGCTGGCATAATGACCAGTCTTCCCGCATTTAAAGCAGGTCATCTCTTTAGAGCATTTCCCGATGTGCTTCTTTCTGCACTTGTCAAACCATCGCATTCCTTCTTCAGACTTCGAGAATTTCTTTTCCTTGTTGGATTTTGAAGATCCTTCATGCTTCCTTTTCTTGCCAACTTCAGCTCTTTCCAGACCTGTTTCCCTAATCTGGGTCTCAACATTCCTGGCTGCCCAGATGGCTTCTTTCAAAGTGGTTGCTTGCTTGACCATTGGTCCAAAGTCTGCTGGTAATCCATGGGCAAACTTATTGACCTTGTAGAGCTCAGTTGGAACTAGATAAGGAACAAGCTTCATTTTCTCCGTAAAACTTGCAGCATACTCGATGACACTCATCTTTCCCTTCTTTAGATTCTGAAACTCGTTGTTGATCTCCAGAAGATCCTGCTCAAAGCAGTACTGCATTTTTAACTGCACCAGAAAATCCTCCCATGACATCTTGCTCGCTTCTCCTTTGGGCATCGAATCGGCTAGTAGCTTCCCAAAGCTTAGTACTCCAGATTTCAACAAAGGAACCGCGAGAGCGGTCTTCTGCCTGTTGCTACACTCGCAACTCTCAAACATCGTCTCCATCTCGGAGATCCAGTTCATGACTTCCACCGGCGTCGGGCTTCCAGATAGACTCAGTGGTTTGGACTCCATGAAATCCTTGTATTTGCATCCACGTCCATCATTTCCTCCATCCTGGTGGTTTTGCCTAACTATCGGTGGGTTGGCTTGACCAACAGTCCCACTGTACTTTCCCTCCTCAGTCTGCCCTTCATTCAACTCGGGCTGTTTGATCTGTATGGTTGCTTCCTCTCGATTTTGCTGGAGCAAACGTCTGGTTTCCTCCATTTGACGATCCAACATCGCCTGGATCATCGCTTGCACTCCGGTCATTATTATTAGCTCTGCAGCGGCTACCACAACCGGTATTTGCTCAATCACTGGGGGTTGGTTTCGGTTCCCATTTGCATTCACATTTCCTCTAAGGGTCCTTGCCATCTTGATCTATACACCGAATAAGGTGAATCTAGATATTTATTTAGGATTGACGTTTAAATCATCCTTATCACTACGAAACGTTTATATGCTAATTCTAATATCGTAGTTAAACGCTTAGAATCCTAAACACATAAGGTTTTTAGATCCGGTCGGCAACAGACCATAGATCCGAACAAATTGTAGCATGTCACGCACAAAGCATTTAGCACATAAAAGCATTTTAGGCACAATCCCTAAAATAATCTAGTGCTCACACCTCACAATCATCGCTTAACATTCTAAGTTTTAAGTTTAGAAATAAATCCATCTTCCTAGTTCGCTTAAACTAATGCTCTGATACCAACTGTGACATCCCCATTTCCACGGCCAGAAAAGACCAATTTTTGTTTATGCTTTATAAAAATCAGAGTTCTTCTTTTAATAAAAATGTTGCGGAATTTGTTCCTAGAAAAACACGATAAATACGTTATTAAAACATTTTCAAAGAAACGTATTTTTTTCATTTCAAAACGTTTGGGATGTCATCGTTAATACAAAAACATAAGCATAAACTGAACTTACATTTATTTACACTAGTGATCTACATCTCTTTAAATCTCTCAGTGTAATGTGACTTCATATCAACACCTGTGATGTAAATAAACTGAGTGGGTCAGGTTGGGAAACCTTGTGAGTACATAGGGATTTCAATACCACAATGTTATACCATATATATAGTTTAAAACTCACAAAATATACAATTTCAACATATATACAAACAACTCTTATTCCACCCCGTCGATCCTCACAACGAGGCTATCCATACTCTCGGACCTAAGATTAGTCGTTTTACCTACTCCATACTCCCGGATTAGAAATGAACAAATTTACCAAATCCATACTCTCGGACTAGGGACGAATGTCTAATCCATACTCTCGGATTAATGATGAATGATTATGCCTAATCCATACTCTCGGACTAGGGATAATGACTATGTCTAATCCATACTCCCGGAAAAATGACATATACTAAATTCTATTCTCTGAGTATAACTCACTTGTACTCGTAAGAATATACTACCCAATATTCCTCATATTTAATTTAGGTCTACTCTTTATCCTAAATTATCAAATATAATCAGGTATGTTCTTTAACACGTATTTCACGCAACATCCATTAACTCGCACATAAACATATAATTAATACCTCAATCAATACTTGTATTAAAATCATGTTCATTAAAGGGACTATGCACTCACTTGATAGGTGGTGACTCAGCACTCGGACAACGCTTCAATACTCTCAAAACAACCTTCCTTCAATAAAACCTAGTACCAATACCACTAAGGTTTAGTCTAACGATAACCGCAACAAATTAATTAGTCTGACTATTATTATTATTATTATTATTATTATATAAGCGTTAATAACACTCAATATAAGTCATAATAACAACCCAAATAATTATTTTAAGGACCTAATAACATTCCTATAATTATTCGAAAGCCATATTAAAAATTGCTTAAGCGTAGCACACTTACAACGAATTTTATCGAAAACCGGAACTTAATTGGAGCAGAGTTTCGAAACCGAAAGACACTCTTTCTCGGGACTCCAGGAGCCTCGAGGCTTCCTTCGGGGGCTAAGGGGTTTAACGAAGGCTTAGGGGGGGGGGGTTTATAGCACTTAGAGAGAGAAAGAAGTGAGAGAAAGAAGGTGGAAAGGTGTGAAAAATCCGAGAGGCTTCGCCTCCCTTATATAGGCCTCAGCCTCGGAGTACGCTGGGCGTACCGAGGCCCTTACGCGGGGCGTAATTCGGATAGAGATTACAGGTGGCGAAGGCTTGGTGGTGCGACGTGGCTTATCCTGGACCGAGGAGCGCTAGACGTACGCTGCGCGTACGAGACCGGACGCTGGGCGTAGCGAGGGGGCTACGTGTCACGATCCGAGGCGACTTCAGCGATCATCATCGGACGGCTGGGAAAGCGCCACGTCAGCGATTTCGTATCAGATCTCGTAAAATCGAGTACAATCTTTAAAAATTCGTAACTTTCGCATACAAACTTTATTTTTGACGTTATTTATATCCACGCGAAGGTGGGAACGAACTCTACAACTTTCGTTTAGACTCCGTTTGCTAATTTTGACTCGATTTTAAATTTTATATATTATTAACAGGCTGGGATAGGATTGGTCCGTTAAATCCTCATAACTTCTTCATCCGATGTCCGTTTTCACCCATCTTTTTCTCGTTACGCTACTCTTATCGAGATCTTCGATTCTCGTTTAGGTCGTGTCGGCTAAAAACCGTTCGATCTAACATTCAAACTTCGGGCTGTACACTACTAATCCGAAACTTCGAAGAAGCATAACTTCTTCATACGAAGTCAGATTTGGGCGTTCTTTTTATCGATGTTTTTAGTTTAAAATATTCTACGACTTTTGTTTAGATCGCTATGGCTAAATCTCGCTCTATCGTAAATTCACTATTTACGTTTCCCGGTATCGTGCCTGTTCCGTCGCGAAACTTCAACGGGTCATAACTTCTTCGTTACAACTCGGATTTCGGCGTTCTTTATATGTACGGAAACCTTGAGAAATATTCTACAACTTGGTTAAAATTATTTATTCTAAATAGTCATTTTTCGAAAAGTCGTTTTCGACCCCTATTTATTCTAAATACTCTCAAAACAACCTTCCTTCAATAAAACCTAGTACCAATACCACTAAGGTTTAGTCTAACGATAACCGCGACAAAGTAATTAGTCTGACTATTATTATTATTATTATTATTATTATTATTATTATTATATAAGCGTTAATAACACTCAATATAAGTCATAATAATAGCCCAAATAATTATTTTAAGGACCTAATAACATTCCTATAATTATTCGAAAGCTATATTAAAAATTGCGTAAGTGTAGCACACTTACAGCAAATTTTATCGAAAACCGAAACTTAATTGGAGCAGCGTTTCGAAACTAAAAGGCACTCTTTCTCAGGACTCCGGGAGCCTCGGGGCTTCCCTCGGGGGCTAAGGGGTTTAACTAGGGCTTAGGGGGGTTTATAGCACTTAGAGAGAGAAAGAAGGTGGAAAGGTGAGAAAAATCTGAGAGGCTTCGCCTCCCTTATATAGGCCTCAGCCTCGGAGTACGCTGGGCGTACCGAGGCCCTTACGCGGGGCGTAATTCGGATAGAGATTACAGGTGGCTATGGCTCGGTGGTGCGACGTGGCTTATGTTGGACCGAGGAGCGCTAGGCATACGCTGCGCGTACGAAACTGGATGTTGGGCGTAGCGAGGGGGCTACGTGTCACGATCTAAGGCGACTTCAGCGATCATCATCGGACGGCTGGGAAAGCGCCACGTCAGCGATTTCGTATCAGATCTCGCAAAATCGATTACAATCTTTAAAAATGCGTAACTTTAGCGTACGAGCTCCGTTTTTGACGTTCTTTATATCCACGCGAAGGCGGGAACATACTCTACAACTTTTGTTTAGACTCCGTTGGCTAATTTTGATTCGATTTTAAATTTTTTATATTATTAACAGGCCGGGACAGGATTGGTCCGTTAAATCCTCATAACTTCTTCATCCGATGTCCGTTTTCACCCATCTTTTTCTCATTATGCTACTCTTATCGAGATCTTCTATTCTCATTTAGGTCATGTCAGCTAAAAACTGCTCGATCTAACATTCGAATTTCGTGTTGTACACTGTTAATCTGAAACTTCGAAAAAGCATAACTTCTTCATACGAAGTCAGATTTGGGCGTTCTTTTTATCGATGTTCTTAGTTTAACATATTCTACGACTTTTGTTTAGATCGCTAAGGCTAAATCTCGCTCTATCGTAAATTCACTATTTACGTTTCCCAGTATCGTGTCGGTTCCGTCGCGAAACTTCAACGGGTCATAACTACTTCGTTATAACTCGGATTTCGGCGTTCTTTATATGTACGGAAACCTTGAGAAATATTCTACAACTTGGTTAAGATTATTTATTCTAAATAGTCATTTTTAGAAAAGTCATTTTCAACCCCTATTGCCTCTAAATTGACTAGCCCGGATCTACGGGCGTTACATCTTTTGCATGTATGTATTCTTCTATTTTCTTCTGGGTTGCTATTGAGAATTTGTATCGCTTTGGAATTTTTCTTGGGTTTGGGTAAGTGATATCTCGGTTTGATTTTCTTCTATTGTGTGTGCTATCATGGATTGTTATATTCCATTTTTCATGCCGAGAGTCTTTAATGAATCATTAAAGAGTCCTATCTTGTTGAGCGGGTTTTAGCATGTTCAATTGTTGATCTGGGTCTATGTTAGGATCAATTCAGGGGTATTTCTTAGAGGATCTTTAGCCAAGATTAATAGGTTAATTCTCTAGTGAAATTAGAGTCCAAATGTTTTATCTTTTGATCTGGTAGGATTGGTAGTCATCTATGAAAGAACTTTTGGGGTTCAAACACTACCGTTGTTGGGAGAGGAGCGGTAGCAGGAAGATGGTGGTGTCAGTTGCATGAGTTGTTTGGTAATTAGAAATGTTAATGGAGTTGTTTGTTCGCATGAGTTGTAGGCGGTTAGAGTTCAGTGGTTCTTCGAGAATGGAACATGGAGTGAGGATTCTTTAGGTCAAGGCAAAAGTTATGGTTTTTAGTCATCGGCATAAGAACTCAAGGAATTGATATGGTATCATGGGAAGTGATTTGCATTATAAGACTAGTTAAGGTCTCAAGAGTAATCTTCTAGATTTCAAGAGTTGAGCGATCAGTGAGTTGGATAGTAATGGAATGATGGTATTGATTAGTACAAATCACAGGGAATTCATGTTATATGAAGTTGACGGGTTGGGAATCCATCGAGATTTAATAGATGAGAGAGCTTTGCCGAATCCAAGTGGGGGAGAATCGACCAGAATTTCTGGAAGTTTGGAAGGGTGTGGAACTAGGGCAAGTTTTACATTCTGACCAGGAAAAGAGACGATCCAAGTGGCCGTATAGAGTGAGATTGTATAAGTGGAAGTTCAGGAAACTTCCAAACATTGGTCAGTGTCTTCTTTTTTATGCATAGCAGGCTTGTGCTTGAGTCTGGGTTGAGGGATTTGGGATTCAAAGCATGACCATAACACCTAATTGGGTGTAGGTTTCGACTCAGGAGGCATGTGGTTGTGATGGTTAGGGTACGGTAAGGCCATGGGTGGTAACCATGGTTGATTAGGAGTGTTCTAAGACTGAGATGGGATCGTTGAATTCACCAATTCGAGGTAGACTATCATTGGAGGTGGTAATGAGCGCAAATGTGTGTGTGTGTGTGGGGGGGGGGGGGAATTAGTTCGTGCCTTGGGTGTAACACTTAGAAATATCATGCCAAATTTAAAAATTTTAAGAACACTTAAAACCATTTAACATTACACAGTTTGATTTCAAAATAATAAATATCAGAGTATCCCAATATCAAATCATAAAATCATAACAACAGGAGGAGCGGTATGATCATGCCTTCGCCTTCCCACGATCACCAGAAGTACCTGAAACAACAAACTAAAACTGTAAGCCCGAAAGCTTAGTGAGCTACCCCTAAAATATCATCCTCATATAACCATGATAATATCATATAAACAAATTCAGAAGAACAAGCATAATTAGCCTTCAGCCTGACTGGACCGCCTCATCGGCCTTCAGTCTATCTAGACTGCTCTCCGAGCCTTTGGCACGTTTGGACCGCCTCTCAAGGCCTTCAGCCTATCCGGATCGCTCGCCGGGCCTTCGATCTGACTACCATACCCTTTCGAGTTTGTAGTCTATCCGTTCTGCCCTTGGTATGTTGGCCTTCAGCACAAAGCAGGACCGCCTCAACCCATCCCAAATCAAAACAAACATATGCACATAACTATCATATGCTTGCATACACATATAAAAACAAACTGATCTAACAGATCATATAACATAACAACATCTTATAACCAGGACACCGAGCTAACCAGGTCACTAAACATAAACATAAATTCATCCTAACTAACAGGATGCAAACCAATAAATACATCATGCCATAACCAGATACAATCCCTAAAGGGATGACCTTGGTGCCTTAGACCCTATTGATATAGTGAGAATAACTCACCTTGCAAATGTCGACTCGAAAGATAAGCTCAAACTCTCGGATCACCATCACAAACTCCACCACCTATATTCACCATAGAACCATACTTGTAAATTTCCAATTTCCCAAAATGCCCCAGAAGTCAAATAGTCAACCCTTGGTCAAAGTCAAAGTCAACAATCAAGGTCAACAATCCATGTTGACCCGACTCGAAGAGTGCAGTCACTGACTCATCGAGTCCTTCCAGAACTCGAGTAGTTGTGAAAACCCCCACTGACTCGTTGAGTTTCCTTGCAACTCGCCGAGTTCAAGCGTGTCCAAATGTTGGGAAAACCCAAGGTGACTCACCGAGTCACCCTATTGACTCGCCGAATCCAAGGATAAGTCCAATCACGACAATCTTCATCAGACTCACCGAGTTGACCATGCGACTCTCCGAGTCCATTCAGTCCATTATCCATTCAGATGATTTTTAATCCATTCTTGTTGGATTAAGTGTCTAAGCCCATAACTATTTTGGTATGTACTTGACCCGATTGTGAGCAAGGTCCTTTTGGGTTGCCTTCACCATTGCAACTGATAGGATGAATTAAGTAGAAAGAGGTTTAATTATGATTTATTAATATATTATAAGAGTAATCTATTAAAGGAGAAATCATATTGTTTAATTAGTATTAGTCAAGAATTAGTTTTGTGACTCAAAGAGATTAACTAAACTTAGGGGACTATTTTGTAATTATAAGATAATTGCATGTGGGCTATGGATTCCTAATGGAAAGGGAATTGGACGGAATCTATGGGAAGCACATATGATTTTCATCCAAGGTCCTTCTAGAAAGGTTCCATTGGTTGCTTAAGGCCTAAGCATAGAATTAGGGTTTCACCAAAAACCCTAGCAGCCCACACAAGTATAAAATGACCCCTAGGGCTCCCAAAAACGTGGCTAAGTGATTCCCAAGGGTTCTTGGATGTTTTTGGTTCCTCTTCCTTCTTCTCCTTAGTCATCTTGTTACTCATCGTGTTTGTGATTCCATTAGAGGTGCAACATTTGAGGCACTAAGCTTTTAAGAGTCAAGATCAAGGAGATTTGTGATTGTTATTGCTACATAACAATCAAGGTAAGATCTAAACCCTTTTATTACGATAATATCGATTATTATATTTTATATCTAGGGTTTATGAGCTTTGGATGATTCTTGTATGTTTATTACGCAAAGTAGATCCAAAGCTTTAGGGTTTGCATGTGATGGGTTTTATGTATAAGAACAATCCTATGTGCTCATACAAACCCTAATGCTTGGATCTAGGTTTCTCTATTGTACATGCTTTTAATCCAAGACTTGCAACCCTAGATCTATCATATAAAATTCGAAATTAACATCATAAGAACAAATCTAAGTGTTTACCTCTTTCAAATGGCTTGAAATCCTTGTAATCTTCTTGATCTTGAGCTTAGAGTCACAATTGTAACTGCTCTAATGGTTCACAAAGCCCACAAGCAAGAAAGCAATATGAGAGAGGATGAGAGATACTAGAAATCGGCCCTAGGATTCTCTTAGAGGCATGTAGCCGATTTCCATAGCCTAGGGGTCTTATTTATACTTGCATGCTACTAGGGTTTCGGTTTAAACCCTAATGGACAACTTTACCACCAAGCAGCCCAAGGAACATTTTGGAATAAGGCCTTGGACGAAATATGATAGATCCCCATCATAATTTCGTTCCCCCTTAAGTCCATAAGGCTTCCTTATCCCAAAACTTAACTTTCATACATTTGATAGTTTATACCCCTTTATTTAATTAATCTCTTTTAGTCACCAAATTAACTCCTAATTAATTTATGAACAATACTAATTAAATAAGTATGATTTCTCTTTTAATATATTATTCTTATAATATATAATAAACCATAATATTCTCTCTTTCTCCTTAAATTACCTTGTCAAGTTGCTTTGGTGAAGGCAACCCAAAAGGACCATGCACAACCGAGTCAAGTACATACCAAATATAGTTACGGGCTTAGACACTATTCCAACAGTCTCCCAGTTGGATAAGTCTAGTAACTATATCTCACATATGACTTCAGAATCTGATTAGCAATCGTAGCTCTTATACTTCTCTGTCAACTCTGATCAGTTTGTCCTTCAGATAAGGACCGTATAATCCTCTGTTCTAGATATCATGCTGGCAATGCTTATTGTCCAGCACTTGTTTCTTGATCTCTGATTTTTTTGACATAGAATTTAGTTGAACACATCAACCTTATTCTGACCGCCCGACACATAAGTCAAACCAAATCATCAAGTGGCCAAGATATCACTTTATTCTCATAGAGTAAAAGGAACAGATTAACTTCGACTGAATCATGCACAACAATATGTTTTATAACATCAAGTTACTGATGCGTTTACACATCATCAATGCACAACCAGCCAGCCAACAACAACCATATCTCTAAGTTTTAAGACTATATGATATTATCGCTTTGAGATCACGAAATGATACCAGCAAACGTGGGTTTATTCCAATGCTCAAATCAAATTCATAAGCACTCATGAACTTTGTAGCAAACCCTTGCTATGCCTAAAACCTTTTAGACAATCTACAAACAATTCACGACAGTCTTCATTCACATCTACTTCCAAAACATGAACGACTGTGGACCATTTGAATAATCTTATTATTCACGAAGTCAAAACATGCAAAATTGAAACAATAGATAAATAACCAACACAAGATAGTAAATTTACTTATAAATAACACAACTTTATTTATTCATCAAATGTCAAGTACAAACTATCTATTACACGTTTCCTATCTAATCCAAACTTATATCATCCTTCAGCCCAATGCTCCTAGCGTGCTGCATGTGTTTGACCCTACTCAGTCCCTTCGTAAGGGGATCTACTGGGTTTTCTTTTGATGATACTGTCTTCACAACGAGGAGTCCCTCTTCCACCCGATGTCTAATAAAATGGTATTTTCTGTCGATATGTCGAGATCTACCATGATCTCTCGGTTCCTTGGTTAAGGCAACCGCTCCTTCATTATCACATAAAATTTCCAGCGACTCTTTTATGGATGGCATAACTCCAAGGTCTCCAATGAAGTTCTTCAACCATATAGCCTCCTTCGACGCTTCGCGCCGCAATGTACTCTGATTCGCACGTTGAATCAGCCATGGTATCCTGCTTGGAACTTTTCCCAGTCACTGCTCCTCCATTTAGGGTAAAGACCCAGCCCGACTGTGATCGGTAACTATCCCGATCCGTCTGAAAACTAGCGTCACTATACCCCTCTTACCCTCAAGTCATCAGTCCCACCGAGGACAAGAAACCATTCCTTGGTCCTTCATAGGTACTTAAGAATATTCTTTACCGCAATCCAATGAGCTCTACCAAGGTTCCCCTGATAGCTGCTGACCATGCTCAAGGTGAAGGCAACATCAGGGCGAGTACAAGTCATATCGTACATGACAGAGCCTACTGTGGAAGCGTAAGGTACTCGGCTCATATTAGCTATCTCAGCCTCTATACTCAGTCTTTGAGTCTTAGTCAACTTGGTATTGCTTTGGATTGGCAACTACCCTTTCTTGGAATTTTCCATACTAAAACGCTTTAGTACCTTGTCCAAGTATGTATCCTGACTGAGTCCTATCAGTCTCTTTTCCCTGTTTCTTACTATCCTTATTCTTAGAATATAAGCAGCCTCTCCGAGAACCTTCATAGCGAAACATTTCCCAAACTAGGACTTGACCTCCTGCAGGGTTGGGACATCGTTTCCTATGAGTAGTATGTCATCAACATACAATACGTGGAAGCTCACTATACTCCCATTGGCTTTGACATATACACACGATTCATCTTCGCTTCGCAAAAAGCCAAACTCTTTAACTTTCTCATCAAAACAAAGATTCCATCTACGAGACGCTTGTTTCAACCCATAAATGGATTTCTCAAGCTTACACACTCTATTTGGATGCTTCGCATCGACAAAACCCTCAGGATGTTTCAATCCATAAATGTATTGCAAGCATTACCCTAATAGACTTTATCTTTGCAACTGGTGAGAAGGTCTCATCATAGTCAACTCCGGGAGTTTGAGTAAAGCCCTTCGCAACCAATAGCGCTTTATAAGTGTGCACATTCCCATCCATGTCCGTCTTCTTCTTGAAGATCCACTTGCACCCGAATGTCTTGCGACCCAGTACATTATCAACCAAATTCCAAACTTGGTTGTCGTAAATAGACTGAATCTTGCTGTCCACCGCCTCTTTCCATTTAGCAGACTCCGGGCCTGTCATGGGTTCTTTATAGCTGCTAGGTTCGTCCAAATTCATTAGTGTTTCATCACGATTAAACGTATCCCCTTCAGTAGTAATATGAAAACCATAAAACTGGGGTTGAACACTAACCCTATTAGATCGTCTAAGAGGTAAGGACTCGTCAACTGGTTTAACAGGAGTTTCCTCCTCGGGTTGAGCGCCATTTTTAGAGGTTCCTTCATCACTTTGTTCTTGAATCTTTTCAAGATCAATTTTCCTCCCACTGTCTTCTTGGCTTATCAATTCCCTTTCTCGGAAAACTCCTCTTCTAGCTACGAAGACAACGTTGTCATTCGGTCTATAGAAAAGATAACCAAAAGACTTTTGTCGATAGCCGATGAAATAACACTTCTCACTACGAGGTTCAAGCTTGTCGTGAGTCTCTCGTCTTATGAAAGGCTCGCAACCCCAAACCTTAATATGTGCTAATGAGGGAGCTTTCCCTGTCCACATCTCATTAGGAGTCTTGGTAACCCTCTTGGTGGGAACTAAGTTAAGGATGTGGGCGGCAGTCTCTAAGGCATACCCCCAAAAATATATTGGTAAGGAAGTCCGACTCATCATAGAACGAACCATGTCCAACAAGGTTCGATTACGTCTCTCAGCCACACCATTCAATTGTGGCATTCTCGGAGGCATTAATTGCGAAACAATTCGGCATTCTTTTAGATAGTCGTGAAACTCAAGACTTAGGTACTCTCCTCCTTGGTCTGACCGAAGCATCTTGATTTTCCTGCCCAGCTGATTCTCCACTGCATTCTTAAACTCTTTAAACTTTTCAAAGGTTTCCGACTTTTGCTTGATTAAGTAGATATATCCATATCCAATATAATCGTCCGTGAAAGTCATGTAGAAGCGGAAAGCATCCCTTGTGGTGGATCTAAAGGGCCCACACACATCGGTATGTATGAGATCCAATGGACCCTCACCCCTTTCACAAGTGCCAGTAAAGGGTGACTTGGTCATCTTCCCAAGTAAACAAGATTCACACGCGTCATCGTCCCTAAGGTCGAATGACTCCAACACTCCATCCTTTTAGAGTTGGGTTATGCGTTTCTTGTTGACATGGCCAAGGCGACAATGCCACAAGCATGCTTTGTCTAGGCTAGTAGACGAATCAATATTCAATACATCATTTCCTAAATTATCAACAACCATCACAGATTCATAAATCCCATTACAAGGTAATGCATTGAAATACAAGACACCATTCAAATAAACATTAATAGAACCATTAGTATTATCAAAAGAATATCTGAAACCTTGTGTAAACAATCCATGAAATGAAATAATGTTTGTTGCCATATCTGGCGAATAACAGCAATTTTCTAAATCTAAAACTAACCCATTACTAAACACTAAAGAATAAACTCTGACTCTGGTCACAGGCGACGATCTTTTGTTCCCATAATCAAGTTTATCTTCCCATGTTACATTTCCCTACTTCTTCTTAGGCCCAGCAAATCAGAACAAACGTGGTAACCACAACCTGTATCAAGAACCCATGAAGTAGCAAATGATGAGTTATTAGATTTAATAGAATACATACATGTGAAGGTAGGCTTGATCTTCCCATCCTTTATGTCTTGCAGATATTGAGGTCAGCTTTGTTTCCAGTGGCCCTTCTTGTGGCAGTAATAGCACTCTGATTCTTTGGGGTCGGAAGAGGATTTGGCCGAACCAGCTTTGGTTACACTAGAAGATGAACCATCTTGGGTATTACCCTTATGGTGGCCCTTACAGGGAGCCTTTCTCTTCTTACCCTTTCCTTGACCAATTGCCAACACAGGAGCAACCACGGTAGGGGATGGTGCAACGGATTTGTCTTTGAGGTTGCTCTCAGCAGTCCTTGGAGCTTACTCAAGGAGACCTCTTCCTTGTTCATGTGGTAGGTCGTTCTGAACTGGTTGTAACAGGAGGACAAAGAGTGGAGGATTATGTCGATAGCCAAATCCTCTTCAAACTTAACATTAAGTTTGAGAAGACGATCAACATACCTCTGCATTTTCTGCAAATGAGAGGTTAGGGATTCTCCACTCCCCATCTTAGCAGTGATCATGTTAGTAATGATCTCATAGCTCTCTTGCCTCGCCCTTTGGTGATACCGGTCCAACAAATCCTGATGCATTTCATACGGATACATGTCCTCGTAGGACTTTTGGAGTTTAAGGTTCATGGTGGCCAACATGATGCAATGAACTTTCGTAGCATCACGCTCGTGGGCCTCAAAGGCGGCCAACTCTTCAGGAGTAGCAACATCTGGGATGATCTTCTCAAGCTTTTCATCAAGAACATACTCTTTGTCCTCGTAGCGAGTGATCATGCGAATATACCTCATCCACTCATTGAAGTTTGATCCATCAAATGTCACCTTTTGACATAGGTTCATCAACGAGAGTGACCCAGACGCGTTGTTGTTGTTGTTATTAGCAAACATTTGAAAAAGAAAAGGAATAAAGTTTAATTAGAAATGAGTCCCTAATTAAACACTCAAATGAGAAATTAGGGCTAGGACCCAACAACATTATTTACAACTTAGAAAGGGATGTCGTACTCTAAAAGTAAATAATTCGAAGGTAAGTGAATGACGATTCACTAATTCTCACCATGAAAAAACGAAAAAGAAGATTTAAGTTTTAAATGTATTGAAAACTCCTAGATCTTTGAGATTCATTGAACTATTCAATGGCATGTTTAAATCTCGATATGCACTTCAAATTTGCGACTGGGATCCCGAGGATCGCAAACAAGTTGTGAATAACCATGCGAATCAACATGGTGCACTCAATGTCTCTATCACCTAATCAATGTGCGAGTAAACCACACACACTCCATTGATCTATGATAAACATCGAGTCACCCTTTGCCACCAATGTCAATCCCAAATTAGTGTATCGGTTAACCACGCACACTCCACTAACGTTTGACAAGGGTACAAAGTATAATTCCATGGAATAGCATCATTTTCACATTTTACCCTAAAGTAACTAAGATTGGGAATTTGTGAAAAAAAATGTAGTTACTTTGTATTTCACATTATACTTTTAATGAGGAGAGGATTGCCCTATCCTACCCATTCGGCTAACGAACCTCCACCAGTCAAGCAAGCGGTGAATGTGAGTGTACACCCATTAAGCGCCATTTTATAGGCTGCAACCTTATACCCATCTTATAGATCGGCTTCGTGAATGAGGCCTACTAACGGTAAGAGTAGCGTTTTAGTTATACATACATATATATATATATATATATATATACACACACACACACATTAAGCTTGTAATAATATAATAGTACAGGGTTGAATTTTAAACATGTAAAACTCTAAGAGTTTGAAGTTTAAATTCTTCAAAATTAAACTTTTAATCACAAAACTCAAATTTCAAAACTTGAGGATAAGTTTTGAACTTTTCAAAACTAAAGGGATCAAATAACAAATAATTTAAATTAAATAATTAATTTTATAATTATCTATATTTGACCTAATACAATTTTAGTCATTAGATAATTACCAAATAATTTTAAATAATCCATATTTATCATATAAACAACCAATATTGAAAAGATTTGATATTATCTATTGTTTTGGCAAGGATAATCATTTAATTAAGATAAAATTTGGATTTTAACTTCAAAAATTGATTTAAGCATCCAATCCAAGTCAAAACAGCAACTAAATCCCGAAATACCCTCTGCCTGACGCACGAACTCACGGAGTAGGGGCCAACTCGCCGAGTCCAGATACTGACTCGCTGAGTTGAGTCGGGCAGAGGCAAAAAACTCGATTTTCAGCAAGCAAAACAGTTAAGCATCACATAGAATTGAAACCAATGAAGGCTCTGATACCACTGATGGGTTTTATGCATAAGAACAATCCTATGTGCTCATACAAACCCTAATGCTTGGATCTAGGTTTCTCTATAGTACATGCTTTTAATCCAAGACTTGCAACCCTAGATCTATCATATAAAATTTTAAATTAACATCGTAAGAACAGATCTAAGTGTTTACCTCTTTCAAATGGCTTGAAATCCTTGTAATCTTCTTGATCTTGAGCTTAGAGTCAAAATTGTAACTCCTCTAATGGTTCACAAACCCCACAAGCAAGAAGGCAATATGAGAGAGGGTGAGAGATACTAGAAATTGGCCCTAGGGTTCTCTTAGAGGCATGTAGCCAATTTCCATAGCCTAGGGGTCTTATTTATACTTGCAGGCTACTAGGGTTTCAGTCTAAACCCTAATGGACAACTTAACCACCAAGCAACCCAAGGAACATTCTGGAATAAGGCCTTGGATGAAATGTGATGGATCCCCATCATAATTTCGTTCCCCCTTAACTCCATAAGGCTTCCTTAGCCCAAAACTTAACTTTCATACATTTGACAGTTTGTACCCCTTTATTTAATTAATCACTTTTACTCACCAAATTAATTCCTAATTAATTTATGACCAATAATAATTAAATAAGTATGATTTCTCCTTTAATATATTATTCTTATAATATATAATAAATCATAATATTCTCTCTTTCTCCTTAAATTACCTTGTCAAGTTGCTTTGGTGAAGGCAACCCAAAAGGACCATGCATAACCGGGTCAAATACATACCAAATATAGTTACGGGCTTAGACACTATTCCAACAGCATGTACACCATAGGATTCTCATAACCCGTCAGTGGTATCAAAGCCTAGCCTGTTTGTTTGATGTATTTGATGCTTAATTGTTCATTGCTTGCTTGAAAGTCAAAAAATTTTGCACTCATCCTGACTGACTCGGCGAGTCACTTGATGAACTCGGCGAGTTAGCCCAACTCGGCGAGTCCAATCAGTGACTTGGCGAGTTGGAGTGTCTGACAGAGAGAAAATCGAGATATTGGCTGATTTTGTTGATGGATAATTACCATAATTTTTTTATTGATAAAATCCGATTTTTATTGATATAATGTGATTATCTTTGCCAAAATAGTAGATAATTGTCAATCAACTTGATAATCATTGCCTTATATGATAAACTTGATTTATTTGAATTAATTCATTTTGAATTATCTTGCAAGAAATTGAATTAGGTCATATTTAGATAATCACCAATTATTTGACTAATTGACTTATTAATAATCTGTCTTGATGGTTTTGAAAAGTTTCAAAACTTTCCCTCAAGTTTTGGAATTTAAAATTTGATTAAAAGTTTAATTTTGAAATATTAAATTCGAAGACCCTAGTATTTTGAAAAGTTCAAATGACAACATTATGGTTTTATTAAATTAATTAAGTGTATAATTGAAAGAGAGTTAAAAAATCCATAATGTAATGGTTCAAATTTAATTAAATTAAAAGTATAATTTATTGAATTGGACCACCTAGTATTTTAAAAGTTTAAAATACACCATTATACTATATATAAAATTAAATGTTTAATATTATATATGTATGAGTAAAGAATCAGTCTTACCGTTAGTAGACCTCATTAACGAAGTTGGTCTCTAAGGGGTGTTTAAGGAAATTTCCTATAAAATGGCGATTGAATGAGTATCCACTCTTACCCACCACACTCTTGACTAGTGGAGGGTCCTTAGCTGAATGGTAGGATAGGACACAACCTTCCATTATAAGTATAATGAATTACGAAGTAACTAAACACTTCTATAAATTCCCAAATCTTAGTTACTTTAGGAAAAATGTAGAGTTGGTGCTAATCCATGAAATTACACATTGCACCTTGTTGGTTGATTAATGGAGTATGTATGGTTAACCGGCACACTAATATGGGACCAATGAAGGATGGAAATGGGTAGCTTGATGTTTATCATAGATCAATAGAGCATGTGTGGTTAACCGACACATTAATTAGGCGATCTGTAACATCGAGAGTACCGAGCTAATTTGTATGGTTATCCACACCTTGGTTTGTGATCCTCGGCATCCCAGTCACAAACTTGAAGGGTACAATCGATATTTAAACATGTCATTGAAAAGTTAAATGAATCTCAAAAGATCTAGGAGTTTCAGTTTATTTAAAACTTAAATTTTCTTTTCGTTTTTCATGGTGGAAATTGGTAGTTCGTCATTTACCTACCTTCAAATATTCTACGACCGGATTACGGCATCCCTCTTCCGTGTTGTAGAATATGGTGTTGGATCCTAGCCTTAATATCTCATTTGGATGTTTTATTAAGGACTCAATCAACTAACTTGAATTTTCTCCCATTTTTTAGATGTCAAAGTCTAACAACTATGGTCTTCCTGAATCCGTTGGAAAAAGTTTTCTACTTGAAGATGATGTTCCACGATTAGATTGTGGAAATGGAAATCATGCTTCACTTCTAACACCTCCTCCAATAATTCTCCATGACCCACGTGCTTGAAGACTTGAAAAGTTCAAGGACACTCAAGCCTTATTGGCAAAAATACATGAAGATGGAAAGTCGATATGTGCTCATGTCTTGGATATGAAGTTGCGTATTGATAGATTAGGAATGTTAGGTGTCAATGTCTCAAGGAAGTTGGCTATTGAATGGGTTCTTCAATCACTAGCCAACTCATCTAGTAAGTTCGTTAGAGAGTACTATATGATGGACAACAACGTGAACCTCATTGATTTGACTTATTTGCTTATCGCTGCTGAATCAGTAATGATTTGGCACACTGGTCGAGTAAATTTGTCTGATAAATCAATATCCCAACCTTCTATGGGAAATGGAAACATTGGAAGTCCAGAAAAGTTTTCTCTACGCAAGAGAAAGGTTGAATCTGAGATACTCCCGTGTACCATTCTAGAAGAATCATATGTTTCTACTGCCAAAAAAAGGGGCATTGGTTACGAAGCTACCCTGACTACTTGAGAGATCTAAGAGATGGGAGAGTCAAGATGTATGACTCTGTTTCAGGTAAAATTCACTATCTAACTCTATTAAGTTTCTATTTTTGTAGATTCTTAATACACGATGTGATAAGATTACATTTTGATGTTTTGTAGGATCGAATACGAGAAAGGAAACTTAAAGGAAGAGCGAGCTAAGCCTGATCGCGAAGAAATGGATTACGATCACAAGGATTCAAAGATCAGATTTTTTGAGCTGCTACTTAGAGAGTTATGATAGATTGCTCAGGAATATGTAATAGCATAGTTTTCATTTGAATTGCGTTGTAATGACAAAGTTTTCCACACCTTTTTATAAATAAAACAAATTTTGGTTATTTTGTCTTATTTATATATTTCCTTGCAATGGCATGTGTGAAAATTGATGTTTGTGTATTTCTATTTTTAGCAATGTTTAAGTGGATGTGATTCTTAGTTATGTTATTTGTAGTAATTTCGAGAATTTACCAAATAAGGATAGATTCTTGTCACCCAAGTTTCAATTGGATAGAAACTTGGAATCACACAACTTGTATAGTATGATGAATGAGAACCTTCATATTTGGAAAATTAAGACTAATTCCTTGACAAAGAGTCAAGTGAAGGACTAGGAGAAGTGGTACACAATGTTGTGCACTGGTCAAGTCCACCATAAAGAACGATAAAATATTCGTCATGATTTACTAAAAGCATAGTACATGTGGATATGCTTACAAGATTAAGTGTAATTCTGAATCATTAAAAAGTTTCAATATAGGGCAGAACGAATAAGAAGAATCAATTAGGCAGAGAGATAAAAGTTTCTCCAGTCTAAGTAGAAGGGAGAGTACTTTTGTATCGTGTATTATGATCGTCTTAATGATTATTAAATCATATCACAATTGATCATCTAAGTGAATCTTAGTGCACTAGTATGGCTAAGAAGAGGAATCATGAATTGTTGAAATGGTTAAAATCGAAGGATGGAGCATACTTTGTTCCAAAATCAAGTCTTAGATTTATACTCCAAGATTGTGACTTGAGTGACACATCTTAAGAAGTTCTAACACACTCATCAAATATGATGTATAAAATTGTTTTTCTTACTCTTTCACATTTGAAATTGGTAAATTATGATGTCTTGGATAAGACAAAGACCAACTAATACCAATTGTGTGTCGTGTTTCTCTTGATAAGAAACTGCGCTAACTCTTGAATATTTTTTTTTGTCAAGAAATGTTTCTTGACAAGAGAAACTCATATGTCAAGAGGTCAGTGGGAGTCTAAATGATCTTGAAAAGTTTCAAGAACTAATCAAGAGTAAACCTATTATTAAACACTAGAACACAACTTGAGGTTTCTAACCTATCATGTTGACATATTCTTGTTTCTATGCCATTCCAGTTTGGTCAACTATGCATGTAAGTTCTATAGGTTCTCAATTGTTTGCATAGAGGCAAGACACCCTAATCGATGGAAAGTACAACGATAGGTAGGGGTGAGCTAAGAAGTTCTAACACACTCATCAAATATGATGTAGAAAATTGTTTTTCTTACTCTTTCACATTTGAAATTGGTAAATTATGATGTCTTGGATAAGACAAAGACCAACTAATACCAATTGTGTGTCGTGTTTCTCTTGATAAGAAACTGCGCTAACTCTTGAATATTTTTTTTGTCAAGAAATGTTTCTTGACAAGAGAAACTCATATGTCAAGAGGTCAGTGGGAGTCTAAATGATCTTGAAAAGTTTCAAGAACTAATCAAGAGTAAACCTATTATTAAACACTAGCACACAACTTGAGGTTTCTAACCTATCATGTTGACATATTGTTGTTTCTATGCCATTCCAGTTTGGTCAACTATGCATGTAAGTTCTATAGGTTCTCAATTGTTTGCATAGAGGCAAGACACCCTAATCGATGGAAAGTACAACGATAAGTAGGGGTGAGCTGCTCAATAACTTGGAAGCAATGGTGGGAACCTTGATGGCAAGAAATTAAGAATGAACGAGTTCAGTCCTTATGAGTTTGGATTTTTCACAAACATTATCTTACGATTATGGTTATAGCAAATTCACATGGATAGGAACACATACACCATAAGATCTAAGTTTCATAAGGTTTCTATCCCATTTGTGAAAATGATTATGAGGAAACGATTTCACTAAGCGAGATTTTAAGAAGATCGCGATTGTGTAAATTGTATTCTCAAATTCGATTATGATTACATCATCCCTCTTCATAGTTCAAATTGTGAGGTTTTGCGATTATTCTGAACATTTGGGACTTAGTAATATAAGTTCCAAAATAGTTTAGACACACATGTGAGCTATCTAAGGAAAGGTGTATGAGTTTGACATGCTTAGATAAAGGTTTATCGAAGTATATTGTATTAGGAAAATGAACTTTGGAAGTCAATTAGTATTGTTTTCTAGAAGTTTAGTTGTTTTCCAAAATATATGTCAAGGCTAGTGGGAGCATAAATATTATGCTGGTATCGATGTAATTATCATGTTAGTGGGAGCATGATTATTATTTCAAGTGTTGCAAGTTGGCAATATTAATTATAGAAAATGAAAGTTTCACTTTGCAAAGTTGTAGGGGTTGAAAAGTTATTTTTGCTATAATTATGGGAGAGAATATTATATTCGTTTCAAAATCTAAAAGCTTGGATCAAGAAAATTTAATCAAATTTAGTCAAAGGACATATATGGATGTTATGTTGAAAAGATTCAACATAAAGGAATTTTATATATGGCAATATCATAGCAAGAAACTAGTAAAGTATCACGTTTTTCATTATGAATCGTGTCCCATACGCTTCGGGTATAGGAACGATTGCATATGCTGTAATATTCGAACATTCTAATTTTTCCATATGCCTAGGGCATTAAGAAGGAAAAGGGACTAGAACCGGATTGACTAAAGTAATTAAACAACTATCAACAACAATCTCAGCTTCGCTAAGGATTGGTCGCTTGTGAGCAGTTGGAAGTATAGTAGTGAATGAACCGTATTGACATTATTATAAATAAATAAGATTCTATTCACAATGAGTTGTCATATGGAAAATATGGGAATGTTTCCATATTGGGAGTTGGATATCAAGAATTTGTCTAGATTAGAAACTTTTATGCAAGAAGGATGTTCAAAGGAATGTACTTTGAATGTGAGACTTCATGTCTATGTAATTGTCTTATAACATTCTCCAATATAGCACTTTGTAATTTCATTGGCAAAGTTTTGGTGACTTTGGCGCTATAACATTATGAAAGGATCTTTACGTAAAATGTTAGAATCTAACATATTCTAGTAGTGGCGAGAATTTTGTATTCTTACACTAATGATAAGGATTAGGAGTTTTGAAATGAGTATTGTTGGAAATGTGTTCTATTCATCTATTTCGCAAAGTAACGACCATAGGCAAATATAATGTGCATGCTTGGAGCATGGGACAACTATTGTTATAATTCAAGTAATAAGTTGATTACCCAAAACATTATACAATGAATAATGAGTAATCAATATGGTGATTAAATAAATATGTTTTATTTATACTTAAAAGTTTGGGGCCATATAGGATTAGTATTAATCTTGTGTTTCACTTTGCATGTTTTGACTTCCTGAATAACAAGATTATTCAAACCCTCGACAGTTGCTCATGCTTTGGAAGTATGTATGAAAGAATACCTTCATGAATCCGACTGTAGATTGTCTAAAGTGTATTAAACATAGCAAAAGTCTGATGCATTGTTCATGAGTGCTCAATAAGATTTGAGTATTGGATTAAAACTACGCTCAGTTGCATCGTTTCATGGATTTTATCACAAGTGATTGGTGAGACAATAATATCTTATATTCTTGAAATGGAGACGCGTGAGTTGTATCTTGCAAGTCGGTTACACATTGATAATATTTAAACGCACCATTAAATTGGTGTTATAAAACATATTGTTGTGTGTCATTTGATAAGTAGGTACAAGCGAGCATTTTGAGTCGAAGTTTATCCGTTCCATTTACCCAAAGTAAGATAAAAGCGATATCTGTGGGCTCCTCCATGATTTAGTGGTGACACCCTAAGTGCTTGGCCAAGCACGGACTAAGTTGATGTGTTCAATTGTAGTATGTTGTTAGATGACATAAATCAGAAATTGGGAAACAACTCGTAGACTGATAGAATGATTATAATCCATGTCTCATGTCCATACGATATATAGAATGGAGGAATATATGATCCCTTATCTAAAGGACTTGTTACAGATAAGATCAAAGTTGACAATGGATTTTGAAAGCTATGATTGCTGATCAGGTTCTGAAGTCGTATGGAAAATAGTTATTAGACTTATCCAAGTGGGAGATTGTTGGATTAGGTGTCTAAGCCCATAACTATTTTGGTATGTACTTGACCCGATTGTGAGCATGGTCCTTTTGGGTTGCCATCACCACATCAATTGATAGGATGAATTAAGGAGAAAGAGGTTTAATTATGATTTATTAATATATTATAAGAATAATATATTAATGGAGAAATCATATTGTTTGATTATTATAGTCAATAATTAATTAAGACTTAGTTTTGTGACTAAAAGAGATTAATTAAACTTGGGGCACTAATATTGTAATTATAAGATAATTGAATTGTCGGTTATGGATTCCTAATAGAAAGGGCATTGGACTAAATCTATGGGAAGCCCATAGGATTTTCTTCCAAGGGCCTTCTAGAAAGGTTCCATGGGTTGCTTAAGGCCTAAGTAGAGAATTAGGATTTCACCAAAAACCCTAGCAGCCCACACAAGTATAAAGGACCCCTAGGGATCCCAAAAACGTGGCTAAGTAATTCCCAAGGGTTCTTGGATGTTTTTGGTGCCTCCTCCTCCTTCTCCTAAGTCATATTGTCGCTCATGGTCTTTGTGATTCCATTAGAGGTGCAACATTTGAGGCACTAAGCTTTCAAGAGCCAAGATCAAGGAGATCTGTGATTGTTATTGCTACATAACAATCAAGGAAATATCTAAACCCTTATATTATGATAATATCGATTATTATATCCTAGATCTAGGGTTTATGAGCTTTGGATGATTATTGCATGTTCATTAGACAAACTAGATCCAAAGCTTTAGGGTTTGCATGTACACCATAGGATTGATGTAGTGCTCAAAACCCATCAATTCTCTCGTCCCATATTGCAGATCCAGCTTTCCAAGGCATGTTTATCATGTAAAGTTGCAAACTTTACGTGCATCCAAAGCTCATAATATCAAAACCAAGATTGCATTGGAGTTTTACAGTTAAGGAGAGGCTTATACTTGATAAAGCTAAAAGATTTATCGATTAGAGACCAAAGATAGCTCAGATCTGAAGTTACAACTTCAAATCTTAGCTCATACCCAAGAATAGCTTCTAAATATGCTAGAAAAGCCCAAATCTTTAACCCAAAGAGATCTAGAATGAAATGACATCAAGGAAACAACTTAATACCTTCAAAAAGATCATAACTGAGGTAGATTTCAGATCTTTTCACGGTCCTTGCTTCTAACTACTTGTTCTCCAAGCTTTTTTCACTAATACCCACCTTCCAACACTTGAAACTCACAAAGAAGAGGCAGACACATATTTGGGTTTTGTTGGACTCTCAAGAGGTTGTAAGGAGGCTAAAGGAGGTTTATGATTCCTTAAATAGGGTGCAAAATCCCGGAAATTATGGTTTCATCCTCCAGCTCCTACTCGTCGAGTCCTAATTTGGACTCAGCAAGTAGGTCACTTAAATATATGGTCGAACATGCTAGTCAGGGCTTCCAAATCGTCGAGTAGACCTTTCAATTTATGGAAAATAAATCTATAAAATTATCACCTGAGATTCGGGGCGTTAGAATTCTTCCCCACCTGAACTAGACTTTGCACTCGAAGTCTGCCGCAACGAACAATCCTAGATAGTGCTTCCGCATTTCCGCCTCTGGCTCCCATGTCCACTGGGACCCCCTTCGATGCTCCCACAGTACTTTTACTAAAGGTATCTCTTTGTTTCTTAGAACCTTCACCTTTCTCTTCAGAATGGCCATAAGCCTCTCAACATAATTCAGGACCTCATCGACCTGAATATCATACAACAACACCACTGCCTCCTGATCCATAATGCACTTTCACAATTGCAAAACGTGGAAAGTGTTGTAGATCTGGCTAAGCTCCTCCGGTAGCTTAATCATATATGCCACCTTGCCAACCCTGGAAACAATCCTGAACGGCCTAATGAAGCGTGGACCCAATTTCCGCCTCTTCCTGAAGCGGATCACACCCTTCCAGGGTGAGACCTTCAAGTGTACCATATTACCCACCTGGAACTCTAACTCAGATCGGCGTCTGTTGGTGTAACTCTTTTGCCGACTTTGAGTGGTCTACAGTCATTGCCTAATCTGCTATATCTACTCGGTAGTCTACAAGACTACCTTCGTCCATCCCATCACCCTGTGTCTGACATCACCCCAAAAAACTAGGGTAGGACATCTCTGCCCATACAATAGCTCGAAAGGCAGGGCGCTAATGTTGGAATGATAGTTGTTATTGTAGGAGAACTCTGCAAGGGGTAGGTAGGAATCCCAACTTCCACCAAAGTCAGTCTCAGTCCATATGATATCTAGAATGGAGGAATATATGATCCCTTATTTAATGGACACGTCATTGACAAGATCAGAGTTCAGTTAACACGTCAGAGTTCGACAGAAGCTTTTGAGAGCTACGATTGCTAGTCGGTTTTCGAAGTCATACTCAATAATAGTTTTAGACTTATCAAAGTGGGAGACTTTTGGATTAATGTCTAAGGGGCTGTTTGACAGCATCTGAATTTTTAAGATCTGAATTTTTAAGAGGTCTGAATTTCTAAGAGGATCTGAAACTTTAAGTTCTGAATTTTTAACATGCTGTTTGGTTGGAACATCTGAATTGATGTACTGAATTATAAAAATGACTATTTTACCCTTCACTGTTATTTTTTTTAATTCAATGTTTCTGTTTATAAAATAACCAAACCAACTTCTTGGATAATTATAAAAAAAAGTATAAACACAATGCAAAATTCAAATTAAAAAAAAAAATTAAATCAAACACTACTCTAATATAAAGAGGTAAAAGTATAATGCTATACTAAATAAATCAATAAAAATACATTACTGTTTTTTGTATTTAACCCTTACAAAAACAATTTTACAATAGTTATGAAAACAACCTAAACTTTATGCTTATATGGATCACATTACATACATACAACCCAATTTATACATATATAATCTTCTATATATTTTTTCAGAAGAGAATCCTCACAATTTGAAGCTTAATGGTTTTTCCACATTGTTCCACAATGAGAATTTTCTGCAGATGGATGAGAAATTAACATCTTCATCATACAAAAGCAAAATAGATACAAGAAACATCAGATGCCAAAGTTCCAATTGCTCAAGGTCAAACATCAATGCCTAAACTCTAAAGTTCCAATTGCTCAAATGAGAGACAAAAACGAACAATTTGGACAAAAAAAAGTTCACAGCCTTCATCCACCGTCATCTTAACCATCAAAAATCACACAATACTCTAAATCCATAACCAATTTGGAAACTGTAGATCAATTTATGATAAGAACAACTATGATTATTCCATGAAACTATAAATCAATAACTAATTTGGAATGAAACTACAGATTCAAAACATCACAACATCACAGAAAAACCAAAATATGAACATTTAAAAACTCAGAATATTAAAATCGATTTTTGATTTCACATCATGAAAAAAATTCGATTTCATGAATGAGGAGTGATTTTAGCAACTTCATACCTGACCAATAAAGGAGATCGGAGACCGGCGTTGGCGATGGCGGCGCTTTCGAGGGCGGAGCTGGAGATGTCGGAGCTTGGCGTCGGAGGTCGTAGTTCAGTGGTGGGACTCGATTTTCATGGAGGTGGGAGTGATATCAGAAGTTATGTGAAACATATGGGTGTACGAGGTCGATAATCGGGCGGCGGTGTTGTGCGAGTCGACGATGGGAGGTGGTAGCCGACGATAGGATGAGGTGTTCGGTGATGAGAGGAGGTGATTGGCGTTGGAGTCGGTGGGAGGTGGGAGGAGATAGGAGAGAAGATCTAGTGAAGGTGGGTTATGGAAGCGTTCATATGAGGGCAATAGAGGGAAGGGCGTGTATTTTTTTTATTCAGATATGATTTCAAGTCTGAAAGTTTAAGAGGATTTTAAGAAATTAAGAGCCTTTTATTCATAGGCTACCAAACGCTTTACATCTGAAATAATAAGAGGCCGCCTCTTAATTTCTCAATTAAGAGGCTACCAAACAGCCCCTAAGTCCATAACTATAATTGGTAAGACTTGATCCGACCCGTCATGGTCCATGTATAATATAGAAAACATATATCCAAGGTATTTAGGGTTGCATGTACACTTAGGAGTGTTAGAATGCTCAAAACCCAACAATATTAACAAAACATTTATCTCTCCCGTTTGATCAATCAAATCTATTTCCTAGTTATGAGGACAACCCAAAAAGGACTTTACTTTTATTCATCAACATTATACCAATTTAGTTAGGACCTTAGACACTTAATCCAACATATGGTGCATACACTTAACAACTATGGTAATGATTTCAATTTCATCTAGCATACAAGAAAATCCCTAGGCTATTAGGCACCACAATTCAAGCAATTCTATCATGCAATTACTGAAGATCCCTAGCCTACAACTAGCATACTATTCTATCATAATCATCATAACCAAATAATAGTGTGTGCATCCTGGGGTATACTTTCTTGCTCTGGATGAACGTACACATCTCTTACCTCCTTGGTATTTGTTTGAAAATAGTTTTGAAAATGATTTGAAAACTTTTGCAGATCCTTAGTTTGAGTCTAGACTCACATGAATGTTCATCAAATTCTCTTAAATTAAGGCTCTGATACCAACTTGTAACATCCTAAAAATCAAAGCAAAATTTTCATTTTTGAGTAAATTACACGAATGGTCCCTATGGTTTAAGGTAATTTGCGTGTTTGGTCCCTAACTTATTTTTTTAACTCGGAAGGTCCCTACTGTTTGTTTTTGTTACGCGCTTGGTCCCTGTCTTACATAAAAAGTCTATTTTTCCCTTTATTTTTTAATTTATTTAAATAAACACACCCCTAATCTCACCCTTCTCACCTTACCTTACGTACCTCATCATTTTTTCCTCTTTAAATAATAGTATTTTTAGGTATGAGAGGGACCAAGCGCGTAACAAAAACAAACAATAAGGACCAAACACGTAATAAAAACAATCAGTAGGGACCTTCCAAGTTAAAAAAATAAGTTAGGGACCAAACGTGCAAATTACCCCAAACCATAGGGTCCATTCGTGTAATTTACTCTTCATTTTTTGATATCATTCCAAAAATCCATTAGTTTCACAAAATTATTTCTCAAAATTCACCTTTATGAATCATAATATCTCAAAAACATCAAAACATATAAAATCTTGGATGATGTGCACGATCAAGCATTCTCCTTTCACATGTCCTCTAAAGTACTTGAAACCATAAAAATAAAACTATAAGTCAAAGCTTAGTGAGCTCCTCCAAAATACCACACATAATGTAATATATACAATCATATATGTTGGGTCCATAGTTATCGGACTGGATAACCCTCGGGTCCATAGTCATTGGGCTGGCTTACTTGATAAGATTAAAACAATAAGATTGATATATTCAAAACAGGTAGATATGACTACAAATTTGAGCATATTTCTTGAGTTATGACTAGAGTTTTCATGTAACTATTGTTAAAGTCGAATAAGGTCTAAGAAAACCTTCCGGAAATCCAACCTGTTGTTTCTAATTTCCAAAGGATTTTAGCATTGTATGATATAACTATTTATCAACCAATTAAGCATTCGTAGATTTGAAGCACATATTTTCTTCTTCTAGATTACTTTTATATGTATGCCACCTATAGTCTATCAATGTCCAAAACTGACTATAAATTTAAGCAAGTACATAGAGTCATATCAGAAATATAAAACTATTGACGAAGGGATATGTTCTCGTTGCACACACTACAAAAGAAAGGAAAAGAAGTCATTGATGACTAGCTGCTGTCGACTTTTTTATAAATTCGTGTGGAGATGAGCATAAAATAAGGAGAATGATATATATGAATCCCCTCAAAGCGACAATAACTGTTTAAAAATTGTTGCAACCTTTTACAATTTACAAAAAATGCAAGCCTGTAAAGAAGTTCCCTATAGCTTGTACATTAATGCTAAATTTTAATTTTAATAATAAAATCTATTGACTAACCTCAAGCGAGGCAGGCCAGTGGGATTTATGCCTTCTCTTTCTAAAGCTAAATATCCCTCTTAAATATTTTACAACGGGCATCCCGCCTTTCCATATACAGAATAGATGTCTATTTGATCTAAAGTTCTTCCATGATAGGTTTCATTATGTATAGCTAATTAAATCAATTATGAAGTTAAATCTTGTCTTTCTAAAACTTTAGTCACATACAAAACAACAGCATATACAAGGTTTTGATTCATGAGAAAGGATGCGGGAATTAAAGAGGCTTGAAACCAAGAAAAGCAAAATGACCTAAATGAGTATCAAATTTGTTACCATACCCTCTTGTATAGTCATAGGTTGCGGCCACTTCTGGAATCTTCGGCCATTTAACTTTTTATTGAAGAACTAAAATTAAAACATGTCAAAACGTTCAAATATTAAACATGGCAAAACGTTCAAATATTATCACATGGTCTCATCAATAGGGAAATCTTCGTAAAAAACTCAATATTTTACCTTAATTTACAAAAAACTCTAAAGCTAAAATATGTTTACAAAAAGTCCTAATTATTAGTAAAAATAAACATCTGACCTATTTTCCCCTGTTTGTTAGTTTCATTGTTTACTCGGTTTTGTTAAAGGCACATTATTTTACCATAATTTACGAATATATCCCAAATTATGGTAAACTAATGAGAATTTAATGAAATTATAGTAAAATAATAAGACTTTATTGAAACCAGGTAAATATTGAAACCAATAAATATGAAAGAAAAAAAAAAGTCAAATCATCATTTTTACTGGTAATTAGGACTTTTTCATAAACAAATTATAGTTTGGGATTTTTTTTGTAAATTATGGTGAAATATTAGGACTTTTCAGAAGATTTTCCTCATCAATATTAGACATTATATTTATAGTAAAGATTTTATCATTATGTATTCACCTATTTCACTTTATTTGTATCCTTAATCAAGGCATTGTAATCCCTTTATATCGGGGCTCTTGTTTATTGTACAACTATCCAGTTACCTCGGTCATCCATACCCATCCTCTAGCCCACACATTAACCCCACTCCAGTAGGCCACACTACCTCATCACCTAACCATCTTACACCTCCAACATCCCCCTTATCACCACCTACCCCCCTTGCATACTAGCAACAATGACCCTTCTACCCCTCACATTCCTTTCATTTCTTCACATCCACGACCCATACACAAACTCCTATTCGTTCATCGCCAGCCCAAACTCAACCCACTGTCAACCACTTACATATATAACCCACCTCAAAACCGCCATCCTATGTAAACTCGAGGAAAACAAGGCATTGTAAAAACCAATACCAAGCTTAATCTCGCCATTGTTACCATATCGCTCACATTCCCACCTCCTACCATAAGGCTTTATTGGGCCCTAATTCACTAAGTGTCATCCACCATGAATTTTGTGCTTTACTGGAGAATCAAACATGGGAACTTCTTCCTCGGCCATTGGATAGCTTGGTTATTTTAAGTTTATGGGTATTCCGATACAACTTTATTTTTGATGAAAGCCTAGAGTGATATAAAGCCCGTTTGATGGTCAATGAGAAATATCAAACGATACGTATTGACGGCCACGACACTTTTAGCCCAGATGTCAAACTGGCTACGATTCGTCGATTCTCAGTCTTGTTGTATCCAAAAATTGGCCTAAACATCAATTAAATGTTAAAAACAATTTCCTTCATAGACATTTAGAAGAAACTATATATATATATATATATATATACCAACCACTAGGCTTCGTAGATCTTGATGCTCCTTATTAGGTGTGAAAACTCAAGAAATCCCTATATAGGCTCAAACAAGCATATAGGGCTTGGTTTACAAGGTTTTCCACCTTCATTAAATCTAAGGGATTTTGTAATAGCAGTAGTGACATATCTTTGTTTTTGTATCATCGGGGGTATGCATCTAATGTTTATTTCTATACGTAGATGATAATATCCTCATATCCTCATAGCATCAGACTCCTATCTTCTTCAGGATGTCAACACTACCTTATCCCTTGAGTTGTCACACCCCAAACCATACGGCGGAAACATCCGGGGGTGGAGGAATTCATTTGTAGTATCACAACACATGCATAATAGTAATCAGAGTACAAACAACCATTGTATTTAATAAGTATAAATATTTACATGTGTTTCATCATTGTATATTGACACCAAAATAATTATACAAAAGAAGAATATATGACTCAAAGAAGCTCCATCTTCTCAAAAAGCTCAGGGAGTACCTGTTTATTGTTTCCCTGAGAGTACAAGTAATTTGAAAAGAGAATATCAACATAAAGTTGAGTGAGTGCATAAGTATTTATGTTTGAAAAGATGTCTCTGTATATGTAAATTGTTCCAGAAAATCCTATATTTTCTGCGGTATATGAAAAGTAGTTTTATTCCTATAAAACCGTTCTATTTGTAAACCAATGTTTTGTATTTGTATTCCTTAATGTAAAACTTGTCACTGAGAGTGTGTCTAGTTTCACCAGCTGTTATTGAAAAGTGTAATATACCATTGTAGTTTGTATTTCGTAAGCTAGTACTTTGAAGATGTACTTATGTTTGGTTGTTTATACACTAACGTATTGTTAATATCTTTGTAATGACTTATTATAACCGTATTGTGATGAAATGGCCTGAAACAAACGCTTTGTAGGCGTTTAAACTGTTGATAACAATTGCCACTCATTGGTGTGTATGCCTGACTATAGCTAGAATCCTGAGTGTGGGGTTGTCAATCCCGATATAGATCTACACACAACTTGTTTCGATCCCCTGACTGGAGACTCTAGTTATTATATCAGGACTTTACCTTGGCAGTCTAAATGAATTAAACAACCTGAATTGAATGTCTCATAAAAAGCATATAAACGTTACATGTATAATGAAAACCCGATCATTCTGAAATAAATGATTGATTGTATATCCATGAATTAACACGTATTTGAAAACGTTAAACCCTTGATTTGTCTTGAATCAAACCCTTGTTTCTTGTAAAACGGTGTATTCTAGTATACTTGAATCATGAATTATTGTTCTATGTATCATAAATTATACCTATTATAATTTATATGTTCTTTTTAATTGGTATTTAACTATATTTCTATGTAACCCTTTGCTCAACATGTTACAAATGGTAATTAAATTGATGAAATAACTTTTATATTTATATACACATACAATTTTATATATAAGTAAATTTTAAACGACATTCGGACAAATAACCGGTAGTATTAGTCCTAAGTCTTTTAAATCTTATATATGTGTGTCTCTCTCTCTCTCTCCCTCTCTCTCTCTCTCTCTCTCTCTATATATATATATATATATATATATATATATACAAATATGAATTTTTGTGAAAAATATAAGTTTATAAAAGAGTTCAATATTTGGAGTATTTTTGATGTCTTAAAGTCGTTTTATCGTGATTTGAATTCATTTATTTGTAACACAAAGTTCTTGTGTTAGACTTGTATTTTCCCCCTTAAAACACTAAAAATTATGAAAATACAGGGGTATGAACTCACTTGATAAGTGGTGATTTGGACAGCGTTTCGTTTCCCAGAAAGGAATTTATTTGAAGAAAAAACAGCTTAAATCGAACAAAGTTTTGACTGGAGAGAGGTTGTTTTTCTCGGGAATCTCGGGGCTTCGAGGCTTTCTTAGAGTTTGAGATATGATACAGAGGCTTTAGGGGTTGTATGAAAGTTTATGGGAGTGAAAGAGGTGAAAGTGTGTGAAATGTGGTGTGAAAAAGGTGAAATATCTAAGAAGTCTCGCAGGTTTATATAGTGTGCGAAGGTCGGCGGAAGAGAGGAGTCAGCAGCCACGCATCGGTCATGCGAAGGGGCACGAAGGCTAGACGTGTGCGAAGGCGTCTTACGAGCCGTCTTAGACGTCGCCTAGGATGCAAGGCGCATCGCATGCACAACGGACCTCGGATTCAGACCAATCAGCGATGGACATAAGTGACACGCATCGGATCTGTGAAATTGTTCGGTATTATCCATAAAATCTCGGATTTTGTGCCAAAAACTTCCAAAAATCTTAACATTCGCATATGAACTCTGTTTTTTACGTTCTTTATATGCACGCGTAGGTAAAATTATACTCTACGACTTTCGTTTAGACTTTGTCGGCTAATTTTGAATTTATTTTTAATATTATTATTTTTAACAGACCGAGGCAGGAAAATCCGTTAAAAATTCATAACTTCTTCATCCGACGTCTATTTTTGCCATACTTTTTACCGTTGAGCTAGTATTAACGAGACCTTCGATTCTCATTTAGATTGTTTCGGCTAAATCTGGTCGATCTTTATTTCGAGTTTTTAACTGTCTACCACTATTCCGAAACTTAGAAAAATCATAACTTCTTCATACGAAGTCAGATTTGGGCGTTCTTTTTATGGAGCTTATCAGTTTAATGAGTACTACGACTTTCATTTAAACCACTACAGCTAAAAAGACTTTTATTGAAAACTCATTTTCTACACTGAACAGTGTTTTGCCGGTTTTGTCGCAGATCTTCGACCGGTCATAACTTCTTCGTTATAACTCGGATTTTAGTGTTCTTTATTTGTTTGGAAACCTTGTTATAATATCTACCACTTGGTTCATCCCAATCAAGATTGTTTAATACTTTATTTTTTAGGGTCAATTATGCAAATATACACAGTATGCTAAAATTTCTCTTTATTATTTAAAAAAGAAGTACAAATTGACCTACACTATTACATAGGTTTGAAATAACGGTTTGTTACATTATCCCCCCGTTAGAGAGAACTTCGTCCTGAAATTAGCATTAGAGATAGACTAGGGAAAATGATGTCGATATTTATGTTGCATTTGATCCTCCCGCTCCCAAGTGAATTCAGGTCCCCGTTTTGCATTCCAGCGAACCTTCACTATCGGAATACGACTTTGTTTGGTTTTCTTAACTTCCCTATCCGTAATCTCTATGGGTTCTTGCACAAAGTTGAGGCTCTCATTTAACTCGATTTCCTCTAGCCCTGTCGAAAATACCCGATACCCGAATTACCCGCTCGATTTTTCGGGTATCGGGTAAATCGGGTCGGGTAAATCGGGTATCGGGTAAATTTTTCCGGGTAATCGGGTTACCCGATTTTTTTTCGGGTCGGGTAAAGGGTACATTTTTTGGATTTCGGGTATACCCGAATTACCCAAATTATTTTAAAATTTCATTTTTTTATAGAGCTTGTACTATATAGCAGGTATTTGATCACGCTTAAACTAATATCATTATTATAAAACATAAATATATTTATTATGACAATACGACACTAACAATATTAAAAGTAATTTTTATATATTATCCCGTTCTTTAAAACTTAACTGTTTTCTATATTATAGTTTTTATTAGAACTAACAAACTCATTATCTTGACGAAACTTTAGAACATGGCAAAACTTATGACTACATTTATCTTAAACATTTTAAACTTTTAAATTAAGAATTTTAGGTATTTGTTTTTTTAACATCTTATTAGATTAGATTAAGTCGTTACAAAAATACTTGATATCTCATGTATTATTGAGTAGAAAATCTTAATGTTCAAAGCTTGAGTAACTTCGTTTATGTATCGTTTGTTTATATAAACAAGACTAATAAAGCACGACGTATTTATTTCATTAAATTTATTTTTAGGTGAAATTCAAAAAAAAAAATCATATATTTCGGGTAATACCCGAATTACCCAAACCCGACCCGATACCCGAATTACCCAAACCCGAATTACCCGAATTTAGTTTGGGTAGGGTAACGGGTAATTTTTCTAACATGAAAAACCCGAATTACCCGAAACCCGAAAAAATTACCCGTTCAACACCCCTGATTTCCTCGAGTGGGATTACAAGAGTCTTTTCAGATAGAAACTTTTTCAAGTCCGAATCGTGGAATGTAGGATGAATGTTACTTAGTTCTTGGGGTAGTCCAAGTTTGTAAGCTACAAGACCAATTCTAGCAAGAATCTCGAATTGTCCTATGTACCTTGGATTCAATTTGTCACACTTTCCAAAGCGTATCATGCCCTTCCAGGGTGAGACCTTTAACAAGAAGCGATCCCCAACTTGGAATTCCAATGGTTTTCTCCTTTTGTCAGCGTAGCTTTTCTGTCTATCTCTGGAAGCTTTAAGTCGCTCCCGAATTTGTACGATCCTCTTGGTAGTTTCTCGAATAATTTACGGGCCAGTGAGATCATTGTCAGGAGTTTGACCTCTAGCTAGTTGCGTGCCACCCACTTCGGCCCAGCACAGAGGGGATCTGCACTTGTGGCCATAGAAGGCTTCGAATGAAGCATCCTTTATGTTAGTGTGATAACTGTTGTTATAAGAGAACTCAACAAGTGGTAAATGAATATCACATGCCTTCTCAAAGTCTATCACGCAAGCTTGTAGCATGTCTTCTAATGTTTCAATCCTCCTCTCACTTTTTCTGTCGGTTTGTGGATGGTAGGTTGTACTCATGTCCAGCCTAGTTCCCAAAGAGTTTAGTAAAGACTGCCAAAAACGAGAGGTAAATCTACTATCTCGAAGGACACCATGCAGGCTAACAATCTCCTTAAGGTAAGTTCTTGTTAGCTTCTCCATCTTGTCGGTCTCTTTGATTGGTAAGATGTGTGCGGATTTGGTTAATCTGTCGACAATTACCCAAATAGTATCATAACCACCCGATGTCTAGGGTAACTTGGTTATGAAGTCCATTGTAATCCGCTCCCACTTCCATTGAGGGATTTCAGGTTGTTGTAATAAACCTAAAGGTTTCTGGTATTCTACCTTGACTTTGGCACAAGTAAGGCACTTGCCCACAAAGCTAGCAATTTCGGCCTTCATGTTATGCCACCAGTATAGTTTCTTGAGGTCCAGATACATCTTGTCTGAACCAGGATGAATGGAGTATCGGGTTTTGTGTGCTTCATTCATAACCACTTCTTTGTAACCACCGAACTTTGGTGTCCAGATTTGGTTCATGAAATAATAGACTCCATCATCCTTGACTTCGAAGTTCTTATCCATTCCTCTCAGGGATTCACCTGCCACGTTTTCGAGTTTCAACGCTTCAAGTTGAGCTTCTTTGATCTACGTGGACAGATGCGAATGGATTGTCATGGTCAACGTTTTACTCGGCGTCCCAAGTATTCTTTTCTACTAAGGACATCAGCTACTATGTTTTCTTTACCAGGGTGATAAAGAATTTCACATTTGTAATTGTTTAGTAGCTCCACCAATCGGCGTTGCCTCATGTTCAACTCTTTCTGATCAAAAATATGCTGAAGACTTTTATGGTCCGTGAATATTGTGCATTTCGTGCTATACAAGTAGTGTCTCCATATCTTCAAAGCAAATACTACTGCTTCTAGTTCAAGTTCATGTGTTGTATAGTTGACTTCTTGTGTCTTTAGCTGTCTTGAGGCATAGGATATAACTTTAACGCCCGCAGATCCGGGCTAGTCAATTTAGAGGCAATAGGGGTCGAAAATGACTTTTTCACAAAAGATTATTTAGAATAAATAATCTTAACCAAGTTGTAGAATATGTCACAAGGTTTTCGTACATATAAAGAACGCCGAAATCCGAGTTATAACGAAGAAGTTATGGTCCGTCGAACTTTCGCAACGGAACCGGCATGGCACCGGGAAGCGTAAATAGTGAATTTACGATGGAGGACTTTTTAGCCTTAGTGATCTAAATGAAATTCGTAGAATATATTAAACTAAGAGCGTCGATAAAAAGAACGCCCAAATCTGACTTCGTATGAGGAAGTTATGACTTTTCTAAGATTCGGCTTAGCAGTGTACAGCCCGAAACTCGAATTTTAGTTCGAGCGGTTTTTGGCTTACGTGACCTAAATGAGAGTTGAAGGTCTCATTAATAGGAACTCAATGGTAAAAAGACAAACGAAAACAGAGTCCATATGAAGGAATTATGAATTCTTCGCGGTCATTTAACAGTCTAAACGCCTCCTACTGTTAAATTTGAGATCGGTCGAGAATTAGCCGACGGAGTCTAAATGAAAGTTGTAGATCTTGATTTTACCTACGCGTGGATATAAAGAACGTCAAAAACGGAGCTCGTATGCGAAAGTTATAATTTTTCTAAGTTTGAAGACTGATACACGATAGGGGGTGACGTGGCACCACCAGAAGCCCACCACATGGACCAACTCGGCGAGTAGGTCCCCCCTACTCGGCGAGTAGGCCAGTCAGCACCCTTATAAATAGAGGTGTCGGGTTCCATTCATTCTCACACCTTCAAACCCTTCTTTCTCTCTCTAAACTCTCTCTCTAAGCCTCCCTAACCCCCCAAAGCCTAGGGTAACTCCCTAGCACGAGGCGGAAGCCCCGGAGCGCCCGATGGCTCCGAGAAAAGAGCCTTTCAGCTCGGGAAACGCTGCTCCAGCGAAGCCCGGTTTTGCGAAAAACCCGCTGTTTTATCGAAGGAAAGTTGTTTTGAAAGTATCGAAGTGTTGTCCGAGTACTAAGTCACCACCTTTCAGGTGAGTGCATAGTTCCCTTTCATCTTACACATAGATATGAAGTATTTTATATAAATTATGTGTTATGTGTGCATATTATCTGAGTACTTGTTGTCTATGCTAAATGAACGATTTTATACATGTTTTAAATTATTTAAACTGTATATGTATTTTATATCTACGATAATGTTGGGGTAAACATGGGTAGATATAATAGATGGAATATGAGTTGAATGATGAGTTGAGAGGTGTTATAGACCACGAGGTGAGGGTGAGAGGTGGACGATGTGAGAAGCCTTTTTCCCAAATGATGGCCCCGTCATTCAGCAGAGTATGGATGACAACCACAGACTATTCTAGACAATCAGTGGCACACTAGCAAGCTCGCAACCTGTAGGTGTTGTGAACGATGTGTTCACCCGGTGTACTCTAAACCTTGGTGATCATGCAAACTTGATGCCTAAACCTTGGTGATCATGCAGACTTGATGCCTAAACCTTGGTGATCATGCAGACTTGATGCCTAATGTAACATCCGAAAAATACAACCAATTTAAATTTTTCAAAACAACCCGATTTTCATTAAAATGTTTACAAAAAGGTTTTCAATACAAATCATTAGAGTATTCCCATAATCACATTGCTACAAAATCATGAGGAGCGGTACGATCACGCCTTCGCCTTGCCACGGTCTCCTGAAGAACCTGAAAAACATTAAACCACAACTGTAAGCCCGAAAGCTTAGTGAGATACCCCCAAAATACCAACCACGTATACGCCCTTCCAGGCTGCGACCTTCCGGTCCAAAACATATAAAACATACATAACATAACAGAACATAGAACAGCCATGCATATCGGGTCTACCGTGTGACTGGTCCGCCGTATCGGGCCTTCAGTCCACCGGATCCATCCTCCAGGTCTAGTCATGTCCTTCGAGTCTATAGTGGGGTTGGTCCGCCGCCATCGGGCCTTCAAACCACCTGGTCCACTCTCTGAGTCTACAGTGTGACTGGTCCGCCCGCATCGGGCCTTCAGTCGGCCTCGTCCACTCTTCGAGCCTCGGCACGTCTGGTCCGGCCTCGTGGGGCCTACAGCCTATCCGGACCGCTCGCTGGGCCTTCGGAACAACCGGTCCGCCCTGGGTATCTTGGCCTACTGCACAAAGCAGGACCCGCCTCAACCCATCTCCAGTCCAAACAACCATGTGCATAAAACATACAATCATATAACAGTCATAGTCAACAAACCGAGCAAGCAGATCACATAGCATATCATTACCCTAACCGGGTTACCGACCTAACCTTTCACTCACATATCATCACTTTATATATATCGGGAAACTGACCTTGACAAGGTCTCCTAGCATGTACCATCCTAACTACCAGGATGCAGACACATCAAACAGTAACATAATAACCATATCCAAATCTCAATCCAATAAAGGGCCGGCCTTGGTGCCTAAGACCCTGTTGATATAGTGAGGATAACTCACCTCGAAAACTGTCGGCTGAAAGGATAAGATCCCGCTGCTCCGAACTCTGACACGAACTCCTCCACTGAACATCAAAACATACAACTCAATAAAAACCCTTAATTACCAAAATACCCCTGGAAGACAACTGGTCAACCTTGGACAAGTCAAATTCAACCCCTGACTGACCCTACTCGCCGAGTCAACCCGATGACTCGTCGAGTCCTTATGCTCAGAACTTCCCTCAATCAGCGACCCAACTTGCCGAGTCACCCCAACACTCGTCGAGTCCAACAACTCTGAGTCCACTCGCACCCAACTCACCGAGTCATCCCTTGACTCACCGATTCATCGACTCAACCAGAAATATTGGGACTTCCTCGACAAGACTCACCGAGTCCAAATGGACTCGTCGAGTCCAAGGCTATCTTCAACCTACTCGCCGAGTTGTTCTTCCAACTCGTCGAGTTCCAGGCCATCTTCAAGCAACTCGTCGAGTCGCCCCATGTGACTTGACGAGTACCACCGGTCTGAATCCATACAGAAGCATCTCAGGCCATGCAATTTATCCAAAACATAGATCCAACCTCCTACAATCCATCCATCACGTAAAGTGGCAAACTTTACGTGAATCTAAAGAGATCTAGGCCTTATTCACCTTAGAACCAAGGTTTGGGACATGGTAGCTCCATTAACAACACAAGAACAGGGGCTTTAATGCTCTTAAGATCTTCTCCACTCCAGATCTGAGGTAGCAACCTCCGATCCATCCTCCAACATCAAGATCTCATGCAACCAAGCACCCCACACAACCCCAAAATGAGAAACTAGGAAAACACAGCCCAAGAACGAAAGTATTACCACCAAAAGATGCCTCAATAGCAACCAAACTCGAATCCAAGCAAAGCCCTTTGATCCAAGTCACTTCTCCTTCAAGATTTCTTCAACCAACACCTCTCCAAGCTCTAATTTGCTCCACAAATGGACTCTCCACGAATTTAGGGTTTCTGGAACTCAAGGGGGAATAAGGGAGGCTGTGGAGGGGCATAATGCTCTTTATATAGGGCTCAACCCCGAAAATTAGGGTTTTCTCCATACAACACCTACTCGCCGAGTCCATCTTTGGACTCGCCGAGTAGGCCACTTACTACGCGACCATAGTCGCGACCTGACTCGCCGAGTCTATCCATGGACTCACCGAGTCACCCTCTGAAACTTACACTCTTAGCCCTTCAACTCTACTCTTGCGATTCCGGGATGTTACACCCAAACCTTGGTGATCATGCACACTTGATGCCTAAACCCTGGCGGCTATGCAGACTTAGTGCCCGTTGTGTAAACCGTGGCAACGATGGACTTTGTGCCGATTACTTAGGAATGAATGAACGAGGAATAGCTAATTCTTAGGGTAGATCCTTACAATTAAAGAAGATAATGGGGATGGGTAATTGGGCTGATTGTTTGATTGTTTAAACATAATAATTATATTATTGTGGGTTGAAAATCCTATGTACTCACCAGGTTTCCCAACCTGACCCACTCAGTTTATTTATATCACAGGTGTTGATATGAAGTCACATTACACTGAGAGATTTAAAGAGATGTAGATCACTAGTGTAAATAAATGTAAGTTCTATTTATGCTTATGTTTCTGTATTAACGATGACATCCCAAACGTTTTGAAATGAATAAAATACGTTTCTTCGAAAATGTTTTAATAACGTATTTATCGTGTTTTTCTGGGAACAAATTCTGCAACATTTTTATTTAAAGAACTTTGATTTTTAAAAAGCATAAACAAATTCGGTCTTTTCTGGCCGTGAAAATGGGGATGTCACAGTTGGTATCAGAGCATTAGTTTAAGCGAACTAGGAATATGGATTTATTTCTAGACTTAAACTTAGAATGCTAAGTGATGATTGTGAGGAGTGTGTCAAATAGATTTAGGTAATGCACCTGAACAGACACAAGCACTAGTTTATTTTAGGAATGATGCCTAAATTCCTTTTACGTGCTAAATGATGCTATAGTTTGATCGGATCTATGGTATGTTGCCGACTGGATCTGGAAACCTTATGTGTTTAGGATTCTAAATGTATGAATACGATATTAGAACTAGCATATAAACGTTTTGGAGTGATAACGATGATTTAAACGTCAATCTTAAGTAAAGGTCTAGATTCACCTTATTCGGTGTATAGATCAAGATGGCAAGGACCCGTAGCGGAAACATGAATGCAAATGGGAACCGAAACCAACCCCCAGTGATTGAGCAAATACCGGTTGTGGTAACCGCTGCTGAGCCAATAACAATGGCCGGAGTGCAAGCGATGATCCAGGCGATGTTGGATCGTCAAATGGAGGAAACCAGACGTTTGCTCCAGCAAAATCGAGAAGAAGCAACCATACAAATCGAACAGCCCGAGTTGAAAGAAGGGCAGACTGAGGAGGGAAACTACAGTGGGACTGTTGGTCAAGCCAACCCACCGCTAGTTAGGCAAAACCTCCAGGATGGAGAAAATGATGGACGTGGATGCAAATACAAGGATTTCAGGGCGTCCAAACCACCGAGTCTATCTGGAAGCCCGATGCCGGTGGAAGTCATGAACTGGATCTCTGAGATGGAGATGATTTTTGAGAGTTGCGAGTGTAGCAATAGGCAGAAGACTGCACTCGCGGTTCCTTTGTTGAAATCTGGAGTACTAAGCTGGTGGAAGCTACTAGCCGATTCGATGCCCAAAGGAGAAGTGAGCAAGATGTCATGGGAGGATTTTCTGGTGCAGTTAAAAATGCAGTACTGCTCTGAGCAGGATCTTCTGGAGATCAACAACAAGTTTCAAAATCTAAAGAAGGGGAAGATGAGTGTCATCGAGTATGCTGCAAGTTTTACAGAGAAAATGAAGCTTGTTCCTTATCTAGTTCCAACTGAGCTCTCCAAGGTCAATAAGTTTGCCCATGGATTACCAGCAGACTTTGGACCAATGGTCAAGCAAGCAACCACTTTGAAAGGAGCCATCTAGGCAGCTAGGAATGTTGAGACCCAGATTAGGGAAAAAGGTCTGGAGAGAGCTGAAGTTGGCGAGAAAAGGAAACATGAAGGATCATCAAAATCCAACAAGGAAAAGAAATTCTCAAAGATTGAAGAAGGAGGAGGAGGTGAAACCAAGTGGTGCGAGAAGTGTAAAAAGAAGCACTTCGGGAAATGTAGCGAGGAGGTGACTTGCTACAAATGTGGAAAGATCGGGCATTACACCAGTAAGTGTGCGTCCAACAAGAAGGTGTGTTATGGATGTAATAAGGAAGGGCATATTTCCAGGGACTGCCAGGGAAAAAATAAAGCAGCAAGACCAGAAACGCCACCGAGGCCAAGGGCATTCTACATGATCCTCGACGAAGCAGAAAACCGTGCAAGGAATCAATGATGAGGACAGTAGCCATAGTGTCGTATGATATAGCCTATTAGAGGCATAGTCTAGGGTGAACTTGGACACCTATGTAATAGTTTCAAGAAATAATAAAACATTCGTTTTGTTATCTGATGTGTTAAAATGTTATGTGATTTTCTTGTATGGTGACTTGGGAAACTGCGGGACAATACTTGGGACGAGTATGAGTAGGTGTGAATGGTAGTAGAGGCCTATACTACTGAAAGCACAAGACTCACACTTGGATCAGGGAAAGTCACAAGGTTACCAAGAAGCCAGTAATTGATTTTGTTTTATTCAAGTATGTCGTTACCATTATTTCGGTAATGACTAAGAAGATTGTTGTTATCCCGACCCTAGTGGTCATATCACATTGAGTCCGACTATGATGAGTAGGTTACGTGGTTTAGAGAACCAAGTTTGATGTAGCATCCGACTTAAACTAAACGATTGAAATCAAAGCGATCAATAGAAGTATCGCGCTCGTTGTTAAAGAAGTTGGTAGCTAGAAATGCTACACGTTAAAGTGTGATTATGTCACATTAGAACATGAAGGAAGGCTTAGTCTGTTTTAGAATTTAAGAGACCTGAGTCTAAACGTGCATCACATGATGATAGGTCATAATTTTGAGTCTAATCTGAGGTAGAGAGCAGGTGTACGATCAAGTACTGCTTACAGTCAATAGGTCTAAAAGATAGACTTGAAGGAATAAAGAAGTTATAATTATTACCTAGGATGAAGAGATGACGTATGGAGTCATTATACGATCCTTGTTTCGTTGATGATTCCGGGACGTAATCATCCTAAGGGGGAGATAATTGTAACGCCCGCAGATCCGGGCTAGTCAATTTAGAGGCAATAGGGGTCGAAAATGACTTTTTCACAAAAGATTATTTAGAATAAATAATCTTAACCAAGTTGTAGAATATGTCACAAGGTTTTCGTACATATAAAGAACGCCGAAATCCGAGTTATAACGAAAAAGTTATGGTCCGTCGAACTTTCACGACGGAACCGGCATGGCACCGGGAAGCGTAAATAGTGAATTTACGATGGAGGACTTTTTAGCCTTAGTGATCTAAATGAAATTCGTAGAATATGTTAAACTAAGCACGTCGATAAAAAGAACGCCCAAATCTGACTTCGTATGAGGAAGTTATGACTTTTCTAAGATTCGGCTTAGCAGTGTACAGCCCGAAACTCGAATTTTAGTTCAAGCGGTTTTTGGCTTACGCGGCCTAAATGAGAGTTGAAGGTCTCATTAATAGGAACTCAATGGTAAAAAGACAAACGAAAACGGAGTCCATATGAAGGAATTATGAATTCTTCGCGGTCATTTAACAGTCTAAACGCCTCCTACTGTTAAATTTGCGATTGATCGAGAATTAGCCAATGGAGTCTAAATGAAAGTTGTAGATCTTGATTTACCTACGCGTGGATATAAAGAACGTCAAAAACGGAGCTCGTATGCGAAAGTTATGATTTTTCTAAGTTTGAAGGCTGATACGCGATAAGGGGTGACGTGGCACTACCAGAATTGGACACGTGGCACCACCAGAAGGTCACCACATGGACCAACTTGGCGAGTAGGTCCCCCCTAATCGGAGAGTAGGCTAGTCAGCACCCCTATAAATAGAGGTGTCGGGTTCCATTCATTCTCACACCTTCAAACCCTTCTTTCTCTCTCTAAACTCTCTCTCTAAGCCTCCCTAACCCCCCAAAGCCTAGGGTAACTCCCTAGCACGAGGCGGAAGCCCCGGAGCGCCCGACGGCTTCGAGAAAAGAGCCTTTCAGCTCGGGAAACGCTGCTCCAGTGAAGCCCGGTTTTGCGAAAAACCCGCTGTTTTATCGAAGGAAAGTTGTTTTGAAAGTATCGAAGCGCTGTCCGAGTACTAAGTCACCACCTTTCAGGTGAGTGCATAGTTCCCTTTCATCTTACACATAGATATGAAGTATTTTATATAAATTATGTGCTATGTGTGCATATTATCTGAGTACTTGTTGTCTATGCTAAATGAACGATTTTATACATGTTTTAAATGATTTAAACTGTATATGTATTTTATATCTATGATAATGTTGGGGTAAACATGGGTAGATATAATAGATGGAATATGAGTTAAATGATGAGTTGAGAGGTGTTATAGACCACGAGGTGAGGGTGAGAGGTGAACGATGTGAGAAGCCTTTTCCCAAATGATGGCCCCGTCATTCAGCAGAGTATGGATGACAACCACGGACTATTCTAGACAGTCAGTGGAACACTAGCAGGCTTGCAACCTGTAGGTGTTGTGAACGATGTGTTCATCCGGTGTACTCTAAACCTTGGTGATCATGCAGACTTGATGCCTAAACCTTGGTGATCATGCAGACTTGATGCCTAAACCTTGGTGATCATGCAGACTTGATGCCTAAACCTTAGTGATCATGCAGACTTGATGCTTAAACCCTGGCGACGATGCAGACTTAGTGCCCGTTGTGTAAACCGTGGCAATGATGGACTTTGTGCTGATTCCTTAGGATGATCATTAGGAATGAATGAACGAGGAATAGCTAATTCTTAGGGTAGATCCTTAAGATTAAAGAAGATAATGGGGATGGGTAATTGGGCTGATTGTTTGATTGTTTAAACATAATAATTATATTATTGTGGGTTGAAAACCCTATGTACTCACTAGGTTTCCCAACCTGACCCACTCAGTTTATTTATATCACAGGTGTTGATATGAAGTCACATTACACTGAGAGATTTAAAGAGATGTAAATCACTAGTGTAAATAAATGTAAGTTCTATTTATGCTTATGTTTATGTATTAACGAGGACATCCCAAACGTTTTGAAATGAATAAAATACGTTTCTTCAAAAATGTTTTAATCAGGTATTTATCGTGTTTTTCTGGGAACAAATTCTGCAACATTTTTATTTAAAGAACTCTGATTTTTAAAAAGCATAAACAAATTCGGTCTTTTCTGGCCGTGAAAATAGGGATGTTACAATAACCTTTCCTCTTTGCATAAGAACACATCCAAGTCCTTGATTAGATAAACCACAGTGTACTACGAAATCCTCTGTCCCTTCAGGAAGAGACAAAATCGATGCACTACATAAAGCTTGCTTCAGCGTTTGGAATGTTGTTTCTTGCTTTTCTCCCTAGCTAAAGGTTACACTCTTTTGGTTCAGGGTTGTAAGAGGCTTAGCTATTCGAGAGAAATTTTGAATGAATCTGCGATAATAACCAGCAAGACCTATGAATTGATGGATTTTGTAGCTATTTTGGGTGTCGACCAGTTTTCAATTGCCTTTATTTTGGAAAGGTCGATGTGTATTCCTTCTGAGCTGACCACGTGACCTAGGAAATCAACCTTCCTAATCCAAAATTCACATTTTGAAAAGTTCTCATAGAGCTTCTCTGATCTAAGAGTTTGTAATACTTGACGAAGATGTTGGCCATGTTCCTCTTTGCTTTTTGAGTAGATAAGGATGTCGTCAATGAACACTATGATGAATTTGTCCAGGAATGGACTACACATAACGAGTTCTTAACGTGTTTTTGGGAATATCTTCCTCCAAAATTCATAACTGGTGATACCCGGATCTTAAGTCTATATTCGAGAAGTAGTTTGCACCTTGAAGTTGGTCAAACAGATCGTCGATGCGAGGCAGGGGATATCGATTCTTGATGGTAAGTTTATTCAGCTCATGGTAGTCTATGCACATGCGGAATGATCCATCCTTCTTCTTTATGAACAAAATTGGTGCTCCCTAAGGTGGACAGATTGGTCTTATGAAATCTTTGTTTAGGAGTTCGTTAAGCTGGCTAGATAATTCATGCATTTCAGAAGGTGCAAGGCAATAGGGGATTTGGCTACAGGAGTAGCTCCAGGGATTAAGTCGATTCGGAATTCGACTTGTCGTTCCGAAGGCACCCCTGGAAGATCATCGGGAAATTTGCAGACCTCAGGAATGCTCGCGATGTCTTTTACTTCTTGCTTTTTGTCTACCACGTGAGCTAAGAATGCACAATACTCCTTGCGAGGGTATTTCTGTGATTTGATGCAAAAGATGATTTAAAGGTTAGTTCTGGGTTTGTCACCGTAAATAATAAGAGTTTCATTAGTTGGCAAGTTCAAGCGAATAACTCTTTCATAGCATAGGATGTCGGCATGATTAGGGCACAACCAATCCATACCTATTATGACGTCAAAACATTTAATAGAGACCAGCATAAGGTCTATTGGGAAAGACAAATCATTCAAGGTAAGGGTACATCCTATGTATATATCATTGATGGATTCAGATCTTATGTTATACATTTTGGCTGTGAAAGTTTCATTTAGCGGTTGGGAGTTTTGATTTAGAAGATGTTTAACATTATGGCTCACGAAGCTCTTCTCAGCACCACAATCAAATAGAATGCATGCATAAGTGTTGTTGAGAAGAAACGTACCCGTGACCACTGTAGGGTCTGCCACCGCTTCTTCGTGACCCAATGCTAAAATCCTTCCAACCCCACTGACATTTCCATTTTTTAGATAATCTCTCTTGAAATGCCCCACATCACAGCATTGGTAGCATGCTCGACCTACTCCAGCTGCAGGTACTTGGTTAAGGGGTTGAGGTGGTGTTCTACAAAATCAGGCAGTATTCCCTTTCCTGTTGCAGTTATAACACTACATTTCTTGGCAATTTCCATTGTGGTGAGAATTGCACTTGTTGCATTTAGGGAGGTTACCAGCATAGGGCTTAGTTGGTGTTGGGTTATTAGGGGAAATAGCAACAGGTACAGTAGCTGCATTGACTGTAACTACTTGTTGCTTCTTTGAGGAGTCCTGTGAAGACTTTCCCTTCCACTTGTTCCAACCCTTCTTCTTGTTTTTTTTTGTTATTGTTGTTGTTGTTTTCCTTCGATTGTTCTGGTGCAGTAACCACTGAGTTTTGATGAACTCCGTGGTCAATAAGAGATTGTCCCAGTTCTTTGGCGCTATCAAAAATAATAGGTCTTGAAGCTAAAACACTTGATTGAATTTACGGTGACAGTCCCAAAATATATCTCTCGATCTTTTTGCTCTCCAGGGCAACCATATCCGAACAAACAACTGTCAGATCACAAAATCTATTGGTATAGGTTGATATATCAGACCCAACCATTGCAAGACCCCTAATCTCTTGCTCGAGTTTCTGAATTTCCCCTCACGGACAATATTCCCGCATTAGAATGGTTTTTAAGTTCTCCCAGCTTATCGAGTTAGCCACTATTAGAGTAAGTGACTTAACGTGGTCATTCCACCACGTTAAAGCTTTATCTGAAAAGGTACAAGCAGCGAATATGATTTTGCTGCTCTCTGTACAGGAGCAGATTTCGAAAATTGCTTATGTCTTCTCTATCCATTGTCTTAATGCCATAACTCCTCCAGTCGCATTAAAGGTTTTGGGTTTAGCATTCGAAAAATCTTTATAAGTGCACTCTTGCAAGTGCCCAGGACTCTCGCCATGGTTAAAAGGATGTGCTTCAACTCCCGACCCACTAGCACCATGAGTATTGATATGAGACATCACAACCTCTACAACCGTCGTGACCGCCGCTTGGAACATAGCAACGTTGAACTGAGGAGGTGGTGGTGGAGGTGGCGTCGATGCTTCATTGATATTGTTACATCTTGGATTTCTACGAGGAGGCATCTTTTTCTATGAAAGTCAATAGATAAAAATTTAGTGATATATCATGAATCAATATGAATTTAATATCTCTGAAGTTAAACACTTAATTCAACAAGAATCTTGTAAAGAATTGGAAATAGATGTCTATTGCAAGTACAAATTGCAACATGATAATATGAAATGGAATGGTTATTTTTCAAAAAGTATGAAAATACATGTCGATTGTATTGGTATATTAAGTACATATGGTATGGAGAACTTAACCTTAAAGCAGGTCTATAATATACCACAATACTGAGAAAGTGTCGACATTACACCGACCTACCGAAAATAAAATTTTCATGGTCGTATTGAAAAACATCTAAACCAAAACTTTGAAATAGGATGTTTACAAAAATTGTTATAACTCTTGTTGAACTAAAGTGCTTGTTGCTTTATTGATACTTAGTTTGTACGTATCATGAAAAGTAGTATATACATTCAATACATAAAAATATAAAGTAGAAGTAGTGTAAACACTACTTGGGCGCTGTTTTCTATAGCGGTTGCTAGATCCTGCTTCATCATGTGCCTTCTAGCGCCTTTCTTGCGCACCTTGATGCTCTCTTAATTCCCTTATCTCTAATTGAGCAGCATTTACTTGTCTTTGAAGGGATTTAGTGTGTTGTTGAGTCTTGACCTGCATTTCATAAAGACACAGGATATCTGCAGTGTTGATCTACGCAGTAGCATTTACTTCAAGGATCCGATTGATGGAAATCCTTGCTTGATCGGTTTGACGGTTTATCCGACGTACCATAACCAGAAGAGCTCTATCGGATGTTCCTCCGTCAGAGACATTATAAAAAGATATTTCCATTCCATATAGAGGGCGCATACCTTCTTGCTGACTCCAGTGGTTTATATGTTAGCCCTATTATGGAATCGGTACTGCATCACCTTGTCTCACAGTGCGTTGTCCCGGGTTATAGACTTGTGGTTCTATGTTAGTGCCACTTGACCCACTATCACTATCTTCCATTGGTTCCTCTTCCGAATCATTTCCATTACCTTGATTTGGGAAGTAAGGGTCCCCTGGTATGTGATATTCGTACGTGTTATCTGTACGAGATGTAGAGGTGAGAAATATATAAAATATTTAGACGTGTGGTTTTATAGTATTCCTAAATACTCCCATAGTATTTCAATCTATATGTTCGGTTCTATAGTTCTTCTGAATATATATGGTTGCTAAGTCTTAGACATGTCATAACACTACAATCACTCCCAAACACATGTTGGTCATATCTCAAATCAATATAGTTGATCACGCTATATTAATCCCAGATATGATTACATAACTGCCCAGGTTTGACTATAATGTTCAACATCCAAATGCTTTTAAGTTATTATGATTGTGATACTGAACTTGTATGTATGAGTGTTAGTACTATTCTTGTAAAAATACTTCAATTTTTAAAAAGTATATTTGTAGTCAGAGATCTTAGCCCCGATGTATTTATAGTTTGTATATCTTTTATGGATTGATATATTGTGTTCACCATAAACAATGCTCTAATACCAATCTGTCACACCCCAAACCAGACGGCGGAAATGTCCGGGGGTGGAGGAATTCATTTGTAGTATCACAACATATGCATAATAGTAATCAGAGTTCAAAAACCATTTTATTTAATAAGTATAAATATTTACATGTGTTTCATCATTGTATATTGAAACCAAAATAATTATACAAAAGAAGAAGATATGACTCAAAGTAGCTCCATCTTCTCAAAAAATCTCGGGGAGTACCTATTTATTGTTTCCCTGAGAATACAAGTAATTTGAAAAGAGATTATCAACATAAAGTTGAGTAAGTGCATAAGTAGTTATGTTTGAAAAGATGTCTCTATATATGTAAACTGTTCCAGAAAATCCTATATATTCTGATGTATATGAAAAGTAGTTTTATTCCCATAAAACCGTTCTATTTGTAAGCCAATGTTTTGTATTTGTATTCCTTCATGTAAAACTTGTCACTGAGAGTGTGTCTGGTTTCACCAGCTGTTATTGAAAACTATAATATACCATTGTAGTTTGTATTTTGTAAACTACTACTTTGAAGATGTACTTATGTTTGGTTGTTTATACACTAACGTATTGTTAATATCTTTTTAATGAGTTATTATAACCATACTGTGACTAGATGGCCTGAAACAAACGCTTTGTAGGCGTTTAAAATGTTGATAACAATTACCACTCATTGGCGTGTATGCCTGGCTATAGCTAGCAACCTGAGTGCGGGGTTGTCAATCCCGATATAGATCTACACATAACTCGTTTCGGTCCCCTAACTGGAGACCTTTACTACTCTTTCTTCAACTAGGTCGGACGCACAAAGCGCTCCACCTGAGTTAGAGCGATTATTTGAGAAAATTTGCAATGAATACGCGGAGTGGGAGGTGATAGCCGATAAGCAATTACCCCCCGAATGGGACATGCCTGACTGGAGCAGGCTACCATGATTCAAAAGATCTTATTTCTAAAGAGATTTGATTCGGAACTATTATATGTCCAAGGTTCAATATTGAAAATTTTTTAGAGGTTTTCCCTAACTTTGTCCGTGTCAACAAACAATTCGAAATACCTCGACTTTTTAGAACAGGTCCGAGTCAAATAGCAAAATTTTGAAGCACTTCTTTTTACACTATTTCGGAAACCCAAGGTCTCAATCGTATGGATATGTAAAATATAGGATTTCCAATCCTAGCATGAAAAGGAGGGAAATGGATACCCAATTTAAAGTGAGTAAACAGAATTCCATACTCGATCTCATAGATACATATAGAATTCAGCGGAAAGCCATATCCGATGAAAGTCTTATGTACAGCTTGGAGGGAGATATTTCATATCTTTTGAGGTCAACACTACAATATGGGATAAAAAAAATCCAAAATAAGTGATTTTATCCCTTATAAAAAGAAAACTGATTCATGAACCCCTTTCACGCTCATGTCACGTTGAGGTACTGCAGAAGAAAAAACTCCAAAATCCGATCCAATTTATCGTAATTGATTAGTTAACACGTTGGTTAACCATATTCTGAAACATGGAAAAAAATCATTGGCTTATCAAATTATCTATCGAATTAATATGGAATTATTACCATACGCTCATTCTAAATCTATTAGTAAAGATGCATTTTTTTCAGTCAGTATAGCCTCTTTCGGAATATTTAAAGCCTTTTTTTTATATAAAACTATTTATTCATCTTTTCAAAATTTGGAGTTCCTTAATGCATTTGTAAAAATGGGTCCTAATAGAAATTTTTATGACAAAATAAAAAATTCTATATATGATTGATCATATAATCAGGTTACATAGATGCCTTTTATGGATGATTCTTAACTACGGGGATTTGAAAATTGGCTAACTTTGCTCATTTTTTTGATAGATGAATAATTGATGCAATTCCAAATGGAGTTGGTCTTATGAGATTTTTTGGAGCAGAGGTTATTAAATCACTAGATGGTGGGCGTATTTCTTCTTATATGTTGTTTTATTTTTCTTATGTAGAATTTTTTTTATTAATTTACTATTTTTCAATGTTTGAATCTTGTTGACTAATCTCGCTAACATTGAACTTGGTAAAATGAAATGATTGAATAATTGAAAAATGAGATTATTCAGGAATACACATTGAATGTTAATATTACGCATTGAATTTCTGTTAGTAGATCCATAATCAAAGAAGTGTTTGTGAGTATTGTAGAAGAAATGAAACAAAAGATACTGTAGAGCTAGGACAGTTATTGTATGAGGTCTACCCAGTTCTAGATGCAGAGGCGCATAATAGATCGATATGAACATTATGAGTTGTCCCGTAATAAAACCAGTTGTTGCTGATACCTTCTTCTCGGTTCCTTCTTCTCCTTCTTCCATAATGTGAGCTCGGAGAAGGAAGAGATAGGAGGGCCCTATGGAGAATGTGGTCAGATATCCATAATAGAGTCCGACCACAACGACTGAATTGATTATCTTCATGCATAAGGATACTAGATTACCTAGTAGAAATATTTCGAAATCATCACAAACCTCCCTTTTTCTTTTCTATTGCAATTTATGGATTATTATATGATGATTTTGAAACTTTCTGTATATAGAAATAGAAAGAGATAGACTACAAATGGCATCTGTTATGTTAATGACACTAAAAGGATAGTAAGTGAATGGAATTGGGATATGGATGGAATATAACGAAATAGAGCCACTTTGGGGTTCCCTATGAAATGAGGAATGGAAGGGAGCCACTACAAAGAAGTTCCGGGAGTTACGAAGGATGCTTCGAGCTCATATTGGTCATGGATTGAGAACGGGAATGGAACTCTATGAGGTCAAATCTCTCGTTGTTCCTCAGTAGCTCAGTGGTAGAGCGGTCGGCTGTTAACCGATTGGTCATAGGTTTGAATCGTACTTGAGGATATTTGAAAATCACCATCAACACCTCGGTGTAGGCCCAGGATACTCCTTTGTTCCATAGCCCTGGGGCTATTTACAACTATCCAATTAATAATTCTCAGATGGACTAGTACTAGCAGTGCATCAAAGATGTAGTCATCGATTCTCACAAGAGGCTATAATTGTCACGAGAAAACATATTAATGATGAGGAACGCTTTTTTGTTATGCTACTAATACTTGTACTTGCTCTGCTATTCTGCCCCATCCTGGATGAGGAAGAGTTACGGGCGTGTAAAAAAAATACGATGATGGGGGGCGGGCATACTATGTGTAATGCTGAACTCATTTACAATAAAGAATAAATAAAAAGGCCATTCCATTTCGACAAAAGACCCACACCCAAGTTCCATAGCTTTTGGTCCGCTATCCCGATCATGATTTTGCTACCACCAGAGGGAAAGGCCCTTCCCTTTTGGGCCGGTTGTGGGCGAGGAGGGATTTCAACCCCCGACACCGTGGTTTGTAGCCACGTGCTCTAATCCTCTGAGCTACATTCCCCACTCCGTCTCCACTTGATCAGTTCCTGGGAGTAACCTAAAAAAAGGAACCTTTTCTCTCCCTAGGCATTTCGGGTTAAGAAGATGTCAAAGCGCCTTTATCTCTATAAGAACGGTGTGTTATGAGGTGTGAAGTGAGAGAAAGGGGATGTCATAATTGGGGTTTTGAATAAGACGACCTTTTGATTTTATTTTTCAATTTTTTGTATTGAGAAAGTATAAAGAATGGGAGGTGTGAAGTTTTTTATCATCCTGGCATCGAGCTATTTTTCCGCAGGACCTCCACTACAGTATCGTCACCGCAATAGAGTTTAACCACCAAGTTCGGGATGGATTGGTGTGGTTCCTCTACGCCTAGAACACCAGAATATCGAACCATGAACGAAGAAAGTCATGAGATAAAATAGTGATTGCGAGGCCCCAATTATTGACTGTGGGGACACTAAAGGACTCTTCCCTTCCATCCCTTGGATAGATAGAGGGAGGACAGAGCCTTTGGTTTTTCATGTTGTCAAAGAGTTGAACAATGGTTTTTTCGTATTGTTAAAGAGTTGAAAAATGAAAATAGATGGCGAGTGCCCGATCGAATTGATCGGGTCATGTAGGAACAAGGTTCAGGTCTACTGGTCTGTTAGGATGCCTCAGCTGCATGCATCACTGCACTTCCACTTGACAGCTATCGTAATGACAAACGGATCGTCTCACCGTGACCTTCTCTTGAATTCTCAAAACTTCTGTCGCTCCATCCTCACAGGGGCATAGAACTTGTCGTTGTCTCGGTTTTGCTACCGGAGGGTTTGGGGAAGTTGGAATAGGAGAGCACTCATCTTGGGGTGCGCTTACTACTTAGATTCTTTCATCAGTTATCCGCTCCGCACTTGGCAACCCAACGTTTATCGTCGGCTCGATAACTGGTACACTAGAGGTGCGTCCATCCCGGTCCTCTCGTACTAGGTAAAGGTCATTTCAATTCTCTAACGCCCACACCAGATATGGACCAAACTATCTCACGACGTTCTAAACCCAGCTCATGTACCTCTTTAATGGGCGAAAAACCCAACCCGTGGAACACACTACAGCCCCAGGTGGCGAAGAGCCAACATCGAGGTGCCAAACCTTCCCATCGATGTGAGCTCTTGGGGAAGATCAACGTATTATCCCTAGAGTAACTTTTATCTGTTGAGCAACGGCCCTTCCACTCGGCCCCGTCGGATCACTAAGGCCGACTTTCATCCCTACTCGATGGGTGGGTCTTGCAGTCAAGCTCCCTTCTGCTTTTGCACTCAAGGGCCAATCTCCGTCCGGACCGTGGAAACCTTTGCACGCCTCCGTTACCTTTTGGGAGGCCTACACCCCATAGAAACTATCTACCTGAAACTTTCCATTGGCATGTACGTCCTGACACAAGGTTAGAATTCTAGCTCTTCCAGAGTGGTATCTCACTGATGGCTCGGACCCCCCCCCCCCGGGAAGGAGGCCTTCTTCGCCTTCCACCTAATCTACACAGGAAAAGCCTAATTCCAATCCTCTGCCGAGTTCCTTCCTTCGTAGCCGAATCTGATGATACGTTTTGGCGATGATACCTACCAAAGAAAAGGCCTGCTAGGTGATCGAAATCACTCAGGTCAGCGAGGACTCACTCACCTACTCCTTATTTAATACTTTCTTCTATCTACTGAATTAAAAAGGCGACCCAACGCGCCAGGCTATAAGATAAGAGACAATTGTTGTACTACTTGACTAGTAAGAAAGAGCTTCCGTAAGAACTTGAAGACTCTTGTATGTACGGTAACCCTATCTTCCGCTAATGGTGGACTATTGCACATAAAGGCCGACAGAAGCAACCTTTCTTAGTGCGCTTCTCAAGCGCTTAGCTTCTGCTATAAAAAGGCGGAAAGGCCATAAAGTAAGTGAAGTTGCAAGCCTAAGACAAGAAGGTACGAACGAAGTGACGAGCCCTTTTAGAGAGAGAGGCGGCTTTTTTGTGGTAGTCATTGCGAACATCTCTCCTCTTCTCTTAGCGTGCACAGTTTACTTACGCCTTAGGCACATCTATCTTTCTTAGTTTCATGCTGGCCTAATGAATTAATTATCAATAAAAGGCAGTCTTTAGTAAGCGTATATAAGTAGTTGTTTAGTGTATAATAAATTCTTTAGTGGTCGCACCGGTACAATGGAGGTTGGTTGAAGATGATGTTACACGGCGTTCAGATTCAGTCTTGAAGTGAATGAATTAGAAAGAATGAAGATGTGAGGAAATGAGATGACTCTTTCTTGAACTATATTATAAACAAACCTTCCCCACCACACCAATCACGAGTTCTTCTCCATTCCTCTCATATATCGTCGTAACGCCCTTAATTCTAGGTTTTGAAAAAGACTTTTCGTGTCATTCCCATTTAGGTCCGATTCGGATCCCTCCGTTGTTTACTTTTCTGTATCATCTGATTAGTCTTCGTGGTAGCGGGCCTTGCTTCTTTTTTTCTGCTATTGAATCTGCTATTGAAGGAGTAAGTTGCACCCTTAGCATGCTTTTACCCAAGAGTGGGTGCTAACACCCTTTTGCCTTATCCACTCTTGGTGGTTTAGTTAGGGCAATAGATTACTTAGAGGTTGAATTTATTCTTGACTTATTTCCAGCTGTCAAAGTGGATTGGCCTTGGAAACCATTGAAATGATTTAACTGCAGGGCATTCAACTGTCAAGTGCCCGAATCATACCCAAACCCTTACTCAACCTCTGAAGAAGAAGAAGAAGGAAAGAAAGCAGTCCCTAAAAAGACTGAGAATGCTAATGAGGATGGTCTTCTTCATGATCGGCCAAGTCCGAAAGCTACAAGAAAAGGGTGCCAGAGAGAAGGTCTTTTCATCACCTCCTTTGGCTCTTAATGGTTCTCTTCACGATGATTGGTCGGGTTATAGGCCATAAAGCCTGGAACCAGCAAGTGGGAGCCTGTTGGCAAAGAGAATGTTAGTGAGTCTTAGCCATGATCAAACGAATGGTGTCAAAGACGAGAAAGAAGAAGCCTTATTAAGTTAAGAATTAAGAAGGGATTTTTTTATAGAGAGAGAGTAAGGGGCGATCTATATTTCTTACCATAGCTCTATTCCCGACTTGAAATCCATTACGGACTTTAAGAGAGGATGAACATTCCCGTTCTATAGGTAGCACTGCCCCTATTAGATTAGAGAAGGGTGAGGGCCCACTTCCTTTTAATCTGCTAGCACTGTGAATTACCTTAGACCTATGCAACAGGAACGAGATGGAGAACCTACTATACTAGTCATCTAGTCTCTCGAGGTCATCCTTATTTAGGTACAAAAGGACATTACGGGATATCTTCAAAATTCGATGTACTTCGTGCAAGACACATCTCATGTTTGTCGAATCTAAAAACCATCGCATTTGCATCCAAACACTCTTTATTCATACTCATTCAAATGAAAGTATTGATCCAATTTTAAAATTTTGTTTCGATATTTTATAATCCAAGTTTTCATTTTTTTTTATTGACCTGTGGATAAAAATCCCGAAAATTTATATTTTTCCTTGAATGTGTCATTGAAAGGTAAAGGATTGAATCCTTTTAATGAAATAAAGTTTTTGATCGGAATATGAATCAAACCGAAAGACCCTTTATCTATTAAGGGGGTTAATAAAATGAATCACACTTTTACCACTAAACTATACCTGCTACAGTGCAAATTATTATATATAAATGGACCTTTTGTCGAGGCACTTGTGTTTATGTGTAGATGGACTTCTTACACTTATATAAGAAGTAGGTATATATATTGTTATATAGATATATTTTACCTAGATAGTAAAGTGACCCGTTTAGGAATTCCATGCTCTGGTTATAATATTAGCACTTTACCTTCGTTGTCTAAATGAATTAAACAACCTGAATTGAATGTCTCAAAAAAAGCATATAAACGTTACATGTATAATGAAAACCTAATCATTCTGAAATAAATGATTGATTGTATATCCATGAATTAACATGTATTTGAAAACGGTAAACCTTTGATTTGTCTTGAATCAAACCCTTGTTTCTTGTAAAACGGTGTATTCTAGTATACTTGAATCATGAATTATCATTCTACGTATCACAAATTATACCTATTATAATTTATATGTACTTTATAAATTTGTATTTAACTATTTGTGTATGTAACCCTTTGCTCAACATGTTACAAATGGTAATTGAACTGATGAAATAACTTTTATGTTTATATACATATACAATTTTATATATAAGTAAAATTTAAATGACATTCGGAGAAATAACCGGTAGTATAAGTCTACATCCAAACAAGGAAAAGAACTTAGAATGAGTTATCAGTCCTAAGCCTTTTAAATGTTATATATAGATATATATATATATATATATATATATATATATATATATATATATATATATATATATATATATACAAATATTAATTTTTGTGAAAAATATAAGTTTATAAAAGAGTTCAATATTTGGAGTATTTTTGATGTCTTAAAGTCGTTTTATCGTGATTTGAATTCATTTATTTGTAACACAAAGTTCTTGTGTTATAATTGTATTTTCCCCCTTAAAACACTAAAAATTATGAAAATACAGGGGTATGAACTCACTTGATAAGTGGTGATTTGGACAGCGTTTCGTTTCCCGGAAAGGAATTTATTTGAAGAAAAAACAGCTTAAATCGGACAAAGTTTTGACTGGAGAGAGGTTGTTTTTCTCGGGACTCTCGGGGGTTCGAGGCTTTCTTAGAGTTTGAGATATGATACTGAGGCTTTAGGGGTTGTATGAAAGTTTATGGGAGTGAAAGAGGTGAAAGTGTGTGAAATGTGGTGTGAAAAAGGTGAAATATCTGAGAAGTCTCGCAGGTTTATATAGGGTGCGAAGGTCGGCGGAAGAGAGGAGTCAGCAGCCATGCATCGGTCATGCGAAGGGGCACGAAGGCTAGACGTGTGCGAAGGCGTCTTACGAGCCGTCTTAGACGTAGCCTAGGACGCAAGGCGCATCGCATGCACAACGGACCTCGGATTTAGACCAATCAGCGATGGACATAAGTGACACGCATCGGATCTGCGAAATTGCTCGGTGTTATCCATATAATCTCGTATTTTGTGCCAAAAACTTCCAAAAATCTTAACTTTTGCATACGAACTCCGTTTTTTACGTTCTTTATATGCACGCGTAGGTAAAATTATACTCTACGACTTTCATTTACACTTCGTCGGCTAATTTTGAATTTATTTTTAATATTATGATTTTTAACAGACCGGGGCAGGAAAATCCGTTAAAAATTCATAACTTCTTCATCCGACGTCCGTTTTCGTCAGACTTTTTACCGTTAAACTAGTATTAACTAGACCTTCGATTCTTGTTTATATTGTTTCGGCTAAATCTCGTTTGATATTTATTTCGAGTTTTTAGTTGTCTACCGTTATTCTGAAACTTAGAAAAATCATAACTTCTTCATACGAAGTCAGATTTGGGCATTCTTTTTATGGAACTTCTCGGTTTAACGAATACTACGACTTACGTTTAAATCAATAAGGACAAAAAATCCTTTAATTGAAAATTCAGTTTTTATACTGAACAGTGTTTTGCCGGTTTTGTCGCGGATCATCGATCAGTCATAACTTCTTCATTATAACTCGGATTTTAGTGTTCTTTATATTTTTGGAAACCTTGTTACAATCTTTACCACTTGATTCATCCCAATCAAGATTGTTTAATACTGTATTTTTGAGGGTTAATTATGTAAATATACACAGTATGCTAAATTTTCTCTTTATTATTTTAAAAAGAACTACAAATTGACCTACACTATTACATAGGTTTGAATTAACGGTTTGTTACATGAGTCTACCATAATAGACATGGGATCACTTCACCACTTCTTGGGGATCATGGTAAATTGAGAAACCACAAGGTTGTTTTTATCTTAAACACAATATGCCAAAGACATTGTTCATCGGGCATCCATGAGTTCGTGCAAACCATCTGCGACACCAGTTGACACCTCATTTAAACTTACTGCCACTGACAGATCGTTACTATCCCATGTGGCTCATTACAGGAGTCTTGTTGGTGCTCTTCAGTATTTGACATCCACTCGTCTAAACATTACTTATGTAGTCCAACAGGTGTGCCTCTTCATGTATACTCCATGAGAGCCTCACTTTTTATTTTCATTAAAATGATGATCCACTACATTCGAGGTACTCTTGATTATTGTATGCGGATCAATGCGTCTATAGCTAAATTGCTTTTCGCCTATTCAGACGCCAACTGGGGCGGCTGCCAAGACTAAAGATGGTTCACCTCTTGGTATTATGCTTTGTTAACAGATAACCTCATATCATGGTCCTCTAAATGGAGGCTCAAAATTTATCATTTAAGTGCTGAAGCTGAGTAACACAAGATTTTCAATTTTTTTTCTGAAGCAAGTTGGATTCATAACTTACTACGGGAACTTTATGAACCCAAACGCAAAGCAACTATGTATACTATCATAAACTATTCGATGCTTATATTTCTCAAAATCCGGTGCAACATCAATGCACAAAGCAATACATTTTGTGCAGGAAAAAGTTCAAATTGGTCACATTTAAGTTCTTCATGTCCTTTCATCATCTTAGTATGTTGAAATCTTCAACAAAGGTCTCCCTCCTCAACTGTTTTAGAATTAGGTTATTGATATAAAGACACATTAAAGTATTACATTTGGTTTTAAACGACCATTCAATATCTTTTAGACCTATTACACCAGTTAACTCAAAAATTACATGTCTAAAATACCATTCTACTCAAAATTTATAGGTTTCCCAAGTTACATTATTGTGTGAATATTGACTTTTGATAATCAAAAGTTTTTTCCCATAGCAACATGGATCAAACTTATTTTCCATTTTTGAAAAATTTACCCTTAAAAAACCCTTTTCTCTTACTAATATACATGAGACTTTGAGAGTCCTAACATCTATTGGTGTTGATCTGTAAGATTTTATTGTGCGGTCTCTATCATACCTATCGGAAAATCTTTTATCCTTTGATCACAACATTGTTGTAGATATATCTGGTAATATATCATAATTGATTTCAATTAAAATGCCTCTGATGTCCACTCTAGCAAAGTATAAGTTTGTGTTCTTAAGAGATCAATCAGTTGGAAAAACAAGCATATTAAAAAGCTTACAATGAGATATGGACAAGTGATTCAGATGATGTTGCTATTGACTGCATCAACAACAAATAGTTCACATCTTACGAGACTCTAATGGAATAAGGCACAACCCCTAGTTAATTCCCTTCTACAACAGTTTCTACTAAATATTCATCCTCAAATTGAAGAGTATTCTCATCTGGGTATCAAAAAATTAAAAGAAAACATAAAAAGGTAATCCATGTTATCTACATATAAATCAGTCGAAATCAACTGAATATTTGTAAAATCTAGGGTTATTAACTTATATTTTGTATTATATATGTATGGAATGATAAGATAAACAATAAAATAATGAAATTAATGAAACCTATAAGTAAGAAAATGCATGATAATGGTAATTTGGAATAAGACTTAGCTGTCAATTTAAGTATGCGTAATGTCCCCAAAAATACAAATAAAATTTGTTTTTAAATTCATTCAATTCATAAGAAATTGATATCAAAATAGTCGAAAGAGTCATATTGTAACATGTTATCAGAGTATAATTCTCAAAATCACTAAGTGTGGAATAACATAGATTGATGCAGTGCAATCAGGTCGGGCGCTTCCCCTTCGAATTGGAAGTACTTAAAACATAAATTGAAATCTGTAAGCACAAAGCTTGGTGAGTTCCCCCAAAATACCATATACTAAATAAGCATACTGTCAAGCATATATGGGTGCCTACCTACCCCTTCGGTCTATTTCAACCAGATACTGCCAAGCATATATAGGTGCTTGCCTATTCCTTCGATATATCTCCACCAGATACTATCAAGCATATCTGGGTGGTTGCAATCTCCTCCGGTCTATTTTAACTGGATATCCGGTCTATTTCACCCCATACTACTATCACATAATATCATAAAAGAAACCATGGAGTCATCAAGAAAATATAGGCATAATCGACAAGTATCACAAAGATAATCATCACACTATAACATAAATTATTGGGTCGGCCTTGGTGCCTTCGGCGCACAGTTACTGCAAAGGAAGGCTAACCTCAGACTTTAGGTATCAAATCATACTCAGTGGATGACTCACGAACCCCTCTCCTTATCATACATCATAAAACCCCAATAAGAAATTAGGTCACATTCTAACCCGAATGTCCAAAACCCTATTTCTTGACACAAGGAAAAAGGTCTCCTTTACCTTTGCCTTATTGGGCCTCCTTTCCTCCAAGTCCTATATCCACGAAACCGAAAAAGGCATCCAAGTCCAGTATAGGGCCTCTAAGGCCCAATATGGCCCAAGAACCCCAAACATGGCCTTAGATCCAAAAATGACTTTTTACAGTCAGCTGGGTCCGAGGTCCAACTTACTCAAGTCCAAAGCCCAATACCAAACAATCCTAAAAATCTCCCAGGCCCACTGACTGTGTATGCACAACGTACTTGGCTTGTATGCCTAACGTATGATGGTGTTGACTAGGATTTGGGGCGCTGACCCAGTACGACCAGTGTACACTGGAGTATGCATAGCGTATTGGTCTTCCAACCCAAACTAATTTCCTTGTCTTAATTCGCTAAGACCTAACGTTTAAAACATAGATCCATGCCCCTAAAAACATTCTAAGCGATAAAGTTGCACCCTTTATGCTTTTGCATGCAAGAATGGGGCTCAAAACATGAATCAAGTCCATAAGTGTCACACCTTTGACCGTCAGCGGAAACACCAAGGTGTACGACGTAAATCAGTGATCATAGTTATTAAACATGCATTAAATAGTACAAATATAAACTTCTATTGTTACCGAAATAGAAATTACATTGACAATGACAATTTCTAAATCGCAACAAACGCATAACAACTGACGTTTACAAGGGTATAATAAAAAATAACGAAGAGCCTTCGGAGCGAACACTTCGTCCTGCTAAATGACCTGAGACTACATGCATAAAGATAAGTCAACAAAAATTGTTGGTGAGTTCTATAGGTTTTAACACGAAGTATTTTTTTGTAACCGAAAGCGTTTTATAAAATTTAGCTAGTGCATCAGCTTTTATAATTACGTAATTTTCTATCAAAGGTATGAAATAATTGAGTTATAAAAAAGTATTTGGACTCATTTATAAATACCATTTGTTCAAATCTAAAAGTAAAAAGTTTGGCAAAATACACATAAGTAAAACAAACTTATATCAAACTTTATGGTTCCCATGACTAAAATGCATTTTATATAAGGATTTTGAATACCAATTTATATAAATTAAAGTCATATCACCCTTTGTGAAATCATAAAATGTCAAATTTTACTCCTAAACCCTTATACAAGCGTTCATATAGTTTGTATGTAAAACTCATAAGTTTCGAATTTATAAACTTTGTAAAACCATGTCGTAGTATTAATTGGGTGTTATCTTACTTAACTTGGGAACAGACACTTAACCAGTGGGGCGAACTCCTCCCACATAACAATTGTGAGACAATCCCACATTCCCTAAGATAGTTGAGGAACTCTGAACTAAGATACTCACCACCTCGATCGGATCGAAGCATCTTAATGTTCCTGCCCAATTGATTCTCGACTTCCTGTTTAAACTCTTTAAACCTTTCGAAAGTCTCTGACTTATGCTTGATTAAGTAGACATATCCATATCTACTGTAATCATCAGTAGAAGTCAAATAATAACGATTAGCATCCCTTGTGGCATGTTTGAAGGGCCCACACACATCTGTGTCTACAAGATCCAACAAACCTTCACCCCTCTCATAAGAACCTGTGAATGGTGACTTTTTCATTTTTCAAAGTAAGCATGATTTGCCACTATCATCTGACCTTAGGTCAAATGACTCCAAGACTCCATCCTTTTGGAGTTGGCCTATGCGTTTCTTGCTTATATGTGCAAGACGACAATGCCATAATGACGCTTTATCCAAGTTATTCCCATTAACAGAATCAATACACAATACATTCTTTCCTAAGTTACCAACCATAGATACAGTTTCGTACACACCATCACAAGGTAATGCTTTAAAATAAAGAACATTATTAAAGAAAGCATTAATCAAACCAACTTCATTATCAAATAAAAGGTAAAACCTTGTTTATACAATGCATGAAAGGAAATAATGTTTCTTGTCATTTCTGGCGAATAACAACATTTATTCAAATCTAAACTAAGCCTACTACTTAGTGATAAAGTATAAGCTCCAATCTTGGTGACAGGTAGAGCTTTCCTATTCCCCATGATTAAGTTTATTCTTCCTTGCTCCACATTCTCACTTCTTCTTAGTCCCTACAAATCTGCATAGATATGAATACCACAACCAGTATCAAGGACCCAAGAGTTAGAATGGCGTGAGTTATTAGATAAGATAGTGTAAATACCTGAATGGTTGGGTTTAACTTTCCCATCCTTCACATCTTGCTGTTACTTTGGGTAGTTCCGCTTCCAATGTGGTTTTTCATGGCAATAGAAGCACTCAGCCTCTTTTGGGTCAGAAGAAGGAGTGATGAAACCTTTCTTGGTTCCACTTGAAGAAGATCCATCAAGGGTCCTAGCCTTAGTACCCTTCGAAGAGAACTTTCTTTTCTTCCCTCGACTTTTCCTGATTGCCAAAACTAGGGTGGAGTTTGGAGTAGGAGTGTTAACAACCGACTTCCCCTTAAGACATGTATATGCGGTCTTGAGAAGTCCTTGAAGTTTGCTGAGTGTGACCTCTTCCTTATTCATGTGATATGTCATGCAGAATTGATCATAGCACGATGGTAAGGAGTGCAAAATGATATCTATTGCAAGCTCCTCAGGGAAGCTCACATTAAGCTTCAGCAACCGATCCACATATCTTTGCATTTTCTGCATGTGGATCGTGATGGACTCTCCGTCCTTCATCATAGTTGTTATCATGGAGCAGATGATTTCATACCTCTATTGTCGTGCACTTTGATGGTATCTTTCCATCAGATCTTGGTGCATTTCAAAAGGGTAAAAGTCCTCACAGGACTTTTGGAGTTCCGTTGTCATGGTGGCCATCATGATGCATGGTACTTTGGGAGCATCCCTTTCATGTGCCTGGAAGTCAGCGATCTCCTAGGGAGTTGTAGTGGTCTCATCAATCTCCTTAAGCTCCTTATCGAGTATCTATTCTTTGTCCTCGTAGCGGGTAATCATCCTGATGTTTCTGATCCATTCATTCATGTTGGATCCATCAAAAGTGACTTTCCCACACAAGTTCATAAGGGTAAAAGAGCCATTAGGATTAGAGCCAGAAGCAGCGTTGTTTAAAGACATCTAGAAGAAGAGAACAAGATAAGTTTAGATATTAAGAGAGTCCTTAATAAAACACCCAAATGTAATATTAAAGCTAGGATCCAATCACAATATATTATAACTTAGAAGAGGTATGCCGTAATCCAAGGTATAACATATTTGAAAGGTAGGTGAATGACGATTCACCAATTTCCACCATGAAAAACGAAATATAAATATTAGGTTTTTAATTGGTTCTTAGAAATTCCTAGATTCTCTTGAGATTCAATGAACTTTTCAAAGGCATGTTTTAATCTCAAGTGTGCCCTCCAAGTTTTGTGACTGGGATAACGAGGATCACAAAACGAGGTGTGAAGTAACCATGCAAATCACTTGGTACCCTTAAAGTTTATCACTCAATCGATGTGCCGGTAAAGCACACACGCTCCACCGATACTATGATAAACCTTAAGTCACCTTTTACCTACCTTGTTAAGTCCAAGTTAGTGTGCCAGTTAACCACACACGCTCCACCAACGACTAAAACAAAGTGTAAAGTGTAATTTCATGGATTAGCACCTTATTCACATTTTTCCTAAAGTAACTATGATTGGGAATTTAATAAAACATTTAGTTACTTTATAATATTCATCATACTTTTAATGAGAATTTATAAGTCCTTGTCCTACCCGTTCGGCTAATGACCCTCCACCGATCAAGGAAGCGGTGGGTGAGAGTGGACACCCATTAAGTTGTCATTTTATAGGCAACAACCTTATATCCCCCCTTATAGACTCGCTTCGTGAATGAGGCGTACTAGCGGTAAGACGACTTGATATATATATATATATATATATATATATATATTAACTTATAATATTATAAAGTATAAGGGTTGAATTTAAACTTTTAAAATTCTAAGGGTTGGAACTAAACTTTTAATAAAGACTTTACTTGTTCCAAAACTTGAGGGCAAGTTTTGTAAACTTTCAAAACTTTTCATTTCTTATAACTTATGAATTTAATTGAGTAATAAAAATGAAGACTCTTCATTTTTATAACTCTAGTGTTCTTTTAATGGCTTTAATAAAAGTGTGACTTTTGGTTTTTCATAACTTACGGACAAGTTATGGACTCCATTAAAACACTTTATGATCATGAATTAAACTACCATGAAGGTTACAAGCAATTCCTATGATCATCTAATCTTCATAAGTTCAAGAACATGAATATGAACATTTCAAGAATAAAAAATTACACTTAAAAACTTGTAGTTTTGATAATTGCCATTGCAAATGGATTAGCATAAACATTACACCATCTAAAAAAAGTTTTCAAGTACCAAAACAGTTTAGGGTAATGTTTTTAGTCCATTTCCAGCAATAAAAGTCGAATTTCTGAAAACTGCAGCCTCTACTCGTCGAGTGTAAGAACAAACTCGACGACTAGCTAGCATTTGTTCATGGACTTGTCGAGTCCCCCCATGGACTCGGCGAGTTCATACGAGCAAAAAACAGAAAAACGATTTTTTTCAACAGTTTGCAAAAAAAAAATCAACAAACAAACCTGGCTTTGATACCACTAATGGGTTTTGAGCATTCTAACACTTCCTAAGTGTACATGCAACCTTCATAACATTGGATCTATGTTTGTCTAATAATCATGCAAAGTTGAATTCCAAGGTTATATTCCTATCTAGCATACATGGGGAACAATTTTTAACTTGAATGAAAGATAGAATAACATACCTTGTTGTTGCTTACGATCCTTGAAACCTTGTGAGCCTAGCACCCCAAGTGTGATGCCTCAAATTCTTCACACAACACCAAATGCTTTTGGAATGACTTTAGAGAGAATACACACTTCTAAAATTGGCCTAGCCCTCTTGTTTCTTATGTGTAGCCAATTTTGGTGGAGAATATGTTATTTATATAATGTTGACACATCTAGGGTTACACCATGTAATCCCTAATGTGTCATGGCTTTTCATTTCCATGACCCATGGGTTTCTAACTCCCATGGAGCATCCTATAGGTGGAACCCAACTTGATAATCCATGGAGCCTCTTAGCCCACTATACAAGTTATGGATGATTTACATAATCAACCCATATATTTAATTGGTTATCTTTTGATCACTTAATTAATTCTAAATTAATTCTTGATCAAACTAATTAAATAATACTATTAATATATTAGAACTTATAATATATTAATAAACCATAATTGTTATTTCTCTTATTTAGTCTATCCAATTGCATGGTGTCATGCAACCCAAATGGACCATGCCAGGTCGGGTCAAGTACATACCATAAATAGTTATGGACTTAGACACCTTATCTAACAAAATCTCTATCATCGTCGTCTTGATAGACCCCAAATACCTCCAGGATAGCCTACCTAATCACTCCGGCCACCTCCGCAGTGATGATCTTACGGATCTCATCATCACTGATACCTTGCCTCTCCGGGATGTTGGATCCTAAACCTTGGGTGAACACCATACTGAAATACACAAGGGAAAAGGGTCAGAACCATACTATAAGTATATATGAACACATAACTCAATCAACTACTTGGTCACCTAGGATTCCTTCTAAATCGCATACGAATCCTGTGCTTTCAGTACTAGGGGCACATACTACCTTCAACACATATGCATAGTTGACTTAATCTCCTTTCAAGGTCTCGAACCAAAAAAACTTTTATCCTCACGGAAGCAACACACATATACCTAGGTGCTTCAAGAGCAATATCTAATCCTCTAGATTCTCATCTTAAGTCCATGCTCAGCTACAACGTTGTCCAATTGGAAGTCTCTGCTAACATCACCAATGGCTCCATGCAAACCAATTGTACATAACTCAAACTCCATGGACATTCAAATAAGAGATTCCACCTCAACCATACATTCTAAGGTTATAAAATCCTAACTATGTATAATCATGCAGTACATACACAATTAGCAATCTTATTTTCAACCCTAGCAAAACATTCACAAGAATCCCCTAGGCTATTAGGAATCACATAATCAGGAAACCTTATCCTGCATATGTCCTAAAGGATCCTTAACCTATCAGATAGCATGCATTTCTATCATCTCTAATAATAGCTCTAATACAGCATACGATACAAATATGAATATTTTGGGAGATCACTTCTTTGAGCTCCAACTGACTGTAGACTTTGCTTCCTCTATTCTTAATCTAAATCTCCATTATTTAGTAATGGGTTTTATAAAACATTCAAACCCTTAGTTTGAGTGTGGAATCCCACAAATGTGCATCCAAATCCCTCAAACCAGGGATCTGATACCATCTTGTAACACAATGATTTTTACCATAAAAGTTTTCATTTTTAAATAGAGAAAACATCAATTATTATAAAAACCGAGTCATAAAATCCCAGGTAAATCAAATACAATCATCCTAAATCAGAGTATCAAAATGAGGAAAATAAGAAAATATGCAAGCTAGAGTGTACAATCATGCCTTTGCCTTCCCACGATCATCTAAAGTACCCGAAACACGTTTAATCCACAACAATAAACACGAAGCTTAGTGAGTTCCCAAAAAAATTACATACAAATCAGCAAAGTAAATAATTATGGAATATCAACAACACTGTGGATTAACAACACGTTTCAGGGGTTATCCATAACCCTAGGAACTATCCGAAGTCTTGCGGACTCATAGGTGTCTAAGACATATCAGTAACACAGTTACACAAAATACATCAACAAGTAAGACCCAGTTGGTCAGCATGCATACACTACTACACAAGTAATATATTGAGAAGACTCACCTCATAGAAAACAGCTTAAACAAGACAACTCTCACACAGTGAAGATTGGTACTACATAACACCTAGAAAAAATAAAAGTACTGACTCAGTCTAACCCTAAACCCTGTAAATTGATCCAAAGTCAACCGTAGTCAAAAGTCAACTTTGACCAATCTCCATATCATGGCCACACATAGACCACGTCGTGGTCAGTCAAAGACTAAAATAGTTGTCCAACAGTCAAATCCCATGTTGTGGCCACATTAGCCATGTTGTGGCATCGTCTATAGGGAAATGTTACGAAAGCACCAATCTCCACGCGATGACAACTGATGGTTATGTCGTGGGCACTAGGCATCCATAACTTAATGGATTAAGCTATTATACCTCAACCCCAACAACTCTAACACTCAAATTTGAATCCTCACAAGGTCTTGATGTATAAAATTTCCAACTTTATCCATTAGGACATGCTAATAGGTCAAGATCTTCATACCTAAGTTCTTAATGACAACACCAAGGCATGGGTTTACTCAACAACCCATGCAAGCCAACTATACAACCAACCCTAAGGTCCAAAAGCTATCAATGTACTTAAAAGGTTATGGAGCTCACTCCAACTCCAAGAACAATAAGATTTGGGGACAAAAAGTCATAAAATGACCTAGAACTAGATCTAGAGAACTATTGATCAACGTTGAGTCTTGATACCTCCAAAGATGCATAAATGAGATGTAGATGTCGAATGAGATGTAGACGTCGGATCTAAGCTAGAATCACACACACAAGCAACACCAAAAGCTCCTTCTTCCTTCAATCTTCCCAAAAATGGAGTTCAAGCTCTCAAAACACAAAAAGGGGGCTATGTTTTGTATGAGGATTTGTTTTTTAAGGGTGGAGGTTGACATATGATACAACCCTTGGAGGTAGTGTCCTTAAATAAGGCACCAACCCTAAGATTAGGGTTTTAGGCCCAAAATGGATGCCTTCCCGTGGGCGTACAATACCACGTCATGGCCAAACATGGATGTGTGTTCATCATTAATTTGAATGTCACGTTGGGGCAATGTCGTGTCGTGGCACTCTAATTCCACACCATGTACAGGCCAAAAAAACATCACAATTAAAGACTTGAAATTAATTTCTAGAACACGGATGTTACAGAATGAAGGTGTAGACCGGTTCTACTAGGGGTTGGATCTAAATGGTGTTTTTTTGTCAAAAGTGATAGAGACCATATTGATAACATGGTGCCTCGTGGTACTCTTAGTCCAAGTAGGTGGTGTAAAATCTTGCCAAGGCATGTAAACATTTTTGCATGGAGGCTTCTTCTCGATTGATTGCCAACTCACTTCAATCTTTCCAAGAGACGCATGGAGTTAGACACAATTATGTGTCCAGTCTGTTCTAACGGAGGTGAGACTATTGATCATCTTATGCTTCATTGTGATGTGGCTAGATATGTGTGGGCTTTGGTGGCTAGATGATGTGATGTTTCCTTTCTGATAGCCTCGTCGATCAAAGACTAACTCTTGTGGGTTGATGATCAAAATGGGTCTTCTTCTCGGCGTACTCGTTTGAAGGTCAATATCATTACAATGGTGTGAACAATTTGGCTTTATAGAAACTCGTTAATCTTTGAAGGGGATATATTCAAAAAAGTCAATTTTTTGACTCTATTATTCTCAATTCTTTTTCATGGTTAAAGAACTAAGCTTCTAAACCCGATGTTCTTTGGAATGTCTGGGTTCTTTGTCCCTTTTAATGTTGTAAAAACTTTTATATTCTAGAACTTAGCCACAATATATGTATATATTGGAAGTTCTCTGTTAAAAAAACATGAAGTTAAATCAATCACAATATTAACAGAACAAATAAGTTGATATCCATATATGAGAATCTAATACTTTTTTAAGAAATAAAGTAGCTTTGGAATTCATTTATGTCTATTATATTTCATATTTCAGATTGACTTAAAAATGTACGGATCAAACATCAAAATGGTATAATCTACTAATAATTGTGATTCCTTTAATTTATTCCTTCTTTGTATCTATACTTTCATCACCATGACAGATTGATTCCCTTCAAATTATGTCATTCATCTCTCTCTCTCTCTCTCTCTCTCTCTCTCTATATATATATATATATATATATATATATATATATATATACATGAATATTATCAGTTCCAACATCCCGATATGTTGGAGCTTTATATTCACATATGAAAATTACGTTCATCCGTCTCGCTAGTACATTGAAAGGTTTTGCGGGGAATGAGTAAACCCTATAAACTTAATAGGGCACACATGTCATTTTCCCTTAAATAAAACACAAATATGCATACAAGCATATATATGAACATTCAAAGTCAAATGTCCATACATATACATTTAAAAAAAATCATTGAATTTTTTTTGTTAACTCTAGATATGACTTAGACGTACCATTTGAAGACAAATGGTGGTATTGGTTTTGAAAAATAATGAACGGATTCGGAGTTATCGAATTCTCGCAAATCTTTAAGTTCTCAAAATAACTCACATCTCTCTTTTATATATATATATATATATATATATATATATATATATATATATATATATATATATATATATATATATATATATATATATATATAAGCATTAAAATATAAAAAATAATTCATACATAACAAATTTTTTTATGCACAATAATTTGTGGATTAAATAATTGTATTGGATAATATAAAGCATAAAAATTAAAAAGTCACCACTTAAGAAGTAGCTAAACGGGGTCGAAGGGGGAACAAAGTTATTTCAAATGTGGAATTTTATACATTACACCAAATTTTTAATTCTTTTCTTGAATTAAAGAAGATTTTAAAATGAAATAATAATGGAGTATTTTATTTTACCAGAACAACATATGCAATGTATGTAGCAACGATTTATCTATAACGGATTTTAAAAAACACAAATGAATTTAAAAATATATTCTATATATCTGAATATTTTTCTATTCTAATAAATGAGTAAGTTTATTTTCCTATTGATAAGTATCACAATATTAAAATCCCCATCTACTCTAATAAATGATTTTTTTTTGCCACTTGCTAATCTCATTTAATTTGTCAAATGTAGTTTTGTGTTTATTTTGAATTTTTTTTCAAATGTCATTTATGAGTTTTTTTATTTTATTAAATTCTATATAATATTTTAATGTAATGATTGCTATAAAGGTAGTAATAAATAAATATCAATTTATTAATAAACTTACATTTTAATTTTAAAATTTCCAAAATTAAAGCTTATTAGTTTTATTTATTTAAATTATTTGTTTAAATTTAGAGGATAAAAACATTTTTGTTATAATAATTTATTATTTTTCTTATTTTTTTATAAATTCAAAATTCTCAAATATTTAGATCTTTGTATTTTTTTTTAATTATACATGGTTCTCACAACTAGTTATCACCTATCAACCTATTAATTCTGCATTTTAAATTTTAAAATTTAAATTTCTCATTTTAATTATATTAAATTAATAATTGATTCTTAATTTAAAATTTAAATTTTAAATTTCACACTCTATTACATTAAATGAATAATATTAGAATAAAAAATGAAATTAATATACATTATAATTATAAGATGATATAATTTCATATATTTATTTAAATCAATGATTATAATTTTATATAACTAAAAAAATATCTTTTAATTAACAATTTATTTAAAATAATTTATTTGAAAAAATTGATTAATAATTTTAAGTTTTTACTATGAAAATTTAATTAATTTTATAACCGTGAAACTCATGGATTATAAACTAGTTTCAAATAATAAATATGCTAATAATTGGAATGCGTTTTTATTTTTAAAGTTTACATTTTTATGGTGGCTCGGTATTTTTGTTGTTCTTTAAATTATTGGTATTCTAATAATCTTTAATGTTTATAGCTAAATTTTATTTTCGTTAATAGTGAATTAGGGACTATTATTTTAACCCTTCAAAGTAAAAAAAAAAAAAAAAAAAAAAAAGCTCGAATCAACTTTCAGAATGATTTATACATATAAACAATTGCGTTGATTCCCATCAGAGCAATGATAGGTGTAACCTATAAAATATATTACTTTTCAATATTGTTTTGGTCAAAATCTTGCAAGCGGCATCATTATACATAAGATGAGTGTCCGAGTGGTAAAATCACAAAGAAAATGATTAAAAATTAAACAACTTTATTGCAATCGGCTATCATTCAATATCGGATTAATACAACAATCTTAATCTTAAGATTTCATTTCACGGATCAACCTTATTAGGTAAATATCAAAAGTAATTATGTTTAGAACAAATTACACGAATGGTCCTTAAGGTTTTGTTTTTTTCCCTAAAGTAGTCCCTACGAAACTTTTTTCCCTCACATGGTACCTACGGAGCAAACCTTGCACACAAAAGGTCCATGTGACTAACTTTGCTAACAGATTCTGTTATTTTTTGTTAAATGACAAAAATACCCTTTTTTTGCATAAATGGTCCTCTTTCTCTGTCTCTCTCTCTCTCTCTCTCTCTCTCAAGAAACGACTAATCCGTCTGAAACTCTAGATTTTCTTTACTTCACCCCCATTGAAACACACCACCTTTATATTGTCACTACTAGAATCAACTCGTACACATCACCAACAATGATTAGAGTAAAATGCAAATGCAGTAATCGAATATGGTGATTGTTTCATAGATCCGATTGAAGTGCGGTGGATCCTCCTGTGCTTCTCCTCCGACAAACCACCGCCACCACCTTACTCTTCTTCATAAAGACATTCGCCAAATAGGTATATCGGAAGCCAGATCTATGATTCCATCATCGTTCGGCACCTCCATCCGTCACTGCCAGGAAAACCTAACCCTCATAAATGAAAACCTAGCCCTCATAAATGTAGATCAGAACCATCGATGACTGAAGAAGGTTAGGTCTGATGAATCAGAGAAAAAAAATGGAGGAATCGATTTTCACATCTTTTACTCTACCTCTCTCTGAAACTTAAATCAAAGCCAACACCCGCCTCCCATCCCTCATTTCCACTTCTCCCATTACTCTAGAGTCGACATAGACTAAATCGATGTCCCCATTGAAGAACTTCAAGTGAGAGATTTTTAGAAGATTTTGTTGTTGTTGTTGCAGGTTTGTTCTTGAGAGATTGACGGTAGGTGAATCTTGACAAATTCAAAAATCGATTTCGTCCCTTGGAACAGAGAGAGATACAAAGAAGACTAACAGTCGTTTCCACCGATTGAAATAGAGTTGTAGTGTATGCGATGAGTAGAATTTGTCCAAAAAGATGTGTGGATCTGGTAGTGTGAAGAGGTTATGAATGCGATGAATGGGTAAGTGAAGTAGAGGGTTCAATGATGTGGTTGGATTTAAATCCATTGTGTTAAGTCTCTAACAAGGAAAGAAGTATCCGGTCAACCACTTTTGAGTTCTCCGGTCACATAGAGAGAGAAGCACTGGAAGAAGATAATGAAGAATGGGAGAGAGAGAGAGAGAGAGAGACCCACTTTTTTAATTTCTAATTAAGAAAATGTTAAAAATAAATAAGTAAATAAAAATAAAGGGCATTTTTGTCTTTTCACACACACTTAATAGTATCTGTTAAGAAAGTTAGTCATAAGGATCATTTGTGTGCAACATTTGCTCCGTAGGTACCATCAGAGGGAAAAAAGTTTCGTAAGGACTACCTTAGGGAAAAAAGAAAAACCTTAAGGACCATTCGTGTAATTTATTCTTCAAATATCCTTGGATGTGGCCAAAACGTTAGACTTTATTAAGGTTATTGGCCCAAAATTGGGTCTTCAGTTGAATATCATGAAAACCGAGCTCTTTTAACCCTCGTGTTATGGTAAAAAGTTGCATGAGGGGCTATTCCCGACTGGCTTCGGAAGGCCACCATTGGAGATCAAACTTCTCGGGGGAGCTGTTAGTAGGGATGCTAGTTTCATTAGCAGCTTAACCATAAAGAGAGTTGAACACACTGTGAGTTTGATGCACCGTTTCCGATAATTGTTTGACCCGCAGAGTCAGTTCCTTCTACTTCGGTCTTGTATGGGTATTGCTAAACATTTTTTTTGGGCTGATGATGTGTCAACCCGTTCACATGGAGGAAGCAGTGTTGTTCTTCGACAATGGGTTGCGCGAGGCGATTGAGGACATTGTGGTTTGTGGTAACCATTTCTTTGGTGAAATACAATGGTGACTTGCTTCCCAACCCATTCAGTTTGGTGGTTTGGGTTTATACTCGGCAGTAGAGGCAACTTCATATGCTTTTATTGCCTTAAGGGCGCAATCTTAGGTATTGCAAGACCATATCTTATAGGATAGTGACATTTATGGTATGGATTCCGATTATGCTTATGCCTTAGCTTCCATTTGTAACAAGCTTCTGGACATTGACCTTAGCAGTTTTACTACTAAGGACTTCGCCCCCACTAAATCGTAGAATACACTGTCGAGTGCCATTTTTAATAAAATTATCCAAGATATGGAAGTGCATTTCAACATAACGGTTCGATAGAAAGCAGTTTTCCAGTGTTTACGTGCACAACATGCTCAATATTTTCTTCTAGCTATCCCTATAGACGGGTTTGGCAACATATGTCTCCTATGGAGTATCGTACCATCCTCAAATATCGACTCATGATTCCAATATACCCACCTGACGAGAAATGTCTAGTGTCTCGCAAGACATGTTTGGACTCTTTCGAATAGCATGCAGTTCATTACAAAGACCTATTGAGGTTCAAATACAAGCATGATATGGTTAGAGATGTTTTGGTCTATATATTTAAGCGTACCAGGTTTTCCGCCAAGAAAGAGCCTCCTGTGAATTTCCTAACTGGCCCGACAGAAGGAAGGTCAACCCTTAGATCGGCTGATGTTTTGATTTTTGGATGTATTGGAGGGAAACATGCATGTGTGGACCTTACAGGGGTATCTCCTCTCGTAGGCTTAAGGGGTGGGGGTTCACGGCAGAACATGCTACATTAAAAGCTGCTACATGCAAGGTTACTAAACATGAGAAATCGTGCGTGGAAAATCAACACGTGTTCATACATTTTGCATTTGATACGTTTGGTTTCCTTGCGCTGGATGCGGTGGAGCTTCTTAGTAGAGTACAACGGATCATGCATATCAATGTTATATCCCCTAGATCTATGGATGTAGTCTTCAAAAGAATTAGCTTTAAAGAGGCTTAGCGGCACAACTTGTTGCCTGGTTTCCTTTTTACTTGTTGTATGCTGATAATTAAGTAATTACGTCCAAAAAAATATATTATATGGAAGACAAACGTACAAAAAGTTATTCCTTGGATGTTAGATATATGTTTTCTTTCAAATAAATGATTTTTCTTAACTCTTAAAGTTGTTGAACAAAGACTATTATCAAATAAAGTATGAAGCTTATGATGAATGCATAAAATCAAGACGAGATTTGTTCTTTTATTTTATGATCCGGTCCCTCGATAAGTCGAAAAGATATGAATGTATAGTCACACTCATGTTATATTGAGAAGTTTCTCAATTAATTATGATGATCTCATTCGTATTTATAGATCAACAAACATATATTGAACTAATTTGAAAATAATTTGATTGATGTCTCAGGTTCAATAAAATCATAACAAAGGGTCATACGGGTTTTATGGAATGCATTGGAAGGTGCTTATGTTTGGGAACCTAGAGGTTAGGAGAAACACTTTATTTGATTTCATTGTTTGGTTTTCTTTTATTTGGTATTACTTTAGGAATCATAAGTTTAGAATTTGAATTGGTAAAAAGGTTCGGGCTGGGCCCCGAGTCGGGTTTTTTTTTTTCAATTTTTTTGAAATTGTGTTATAACAAATTTAACAAAGATTACCTAAAATACATTGTGTATTGTGTTATAGCAAAGTATACATGCTCATTTGAAATAGGTGAATTTTTTTTAATAACTAATATCATCTTTTAATTAAGGGCTTACATGAGCCATTCAAAAAGGACAAAATACAAAAAAGTAACATCATAAAGGCACCCAATCTAAGAATCTTAAATACATTCTAAAATATAAGATTGACAAATTTCTTTACAAAAGATCACGAATTAGTTGGATTTTCTCTTATACCTATGAGATACTACCATTTTGGGAACTAAAGACAATAAAATTTTTTTATGTAGAGAACTACAAAGTAAAGTTTAGAGAGCTTATCTAGCAAGGCCGCACCACATGTAAAGACGCATATTTAATATGATATCTTAGTCATTGTGTTGGATGTGAAGACATTCAATTTCAATGACTGTGTTGATTGCATGCACTCTACCTCACTGTAAATTTCCTAGGCCAAATACACTCTACCAACATGTCAACATGATTTTAGAAGGATGTTGTATGATGTTATATCTACCTACATTTTGAATAATTGAACTAAATTAGTAAAAAGAAATAATAAAAGCATGATTTTGTAAGAACTAAGAAGAAAGTATTAATACTTGCATCTACTTGTAGATATTCATTGTGTAGTTGAGATTACTATCATCTACATTCATAAGACTAGTGAGTACATACATATTAGAGTTGATTTTTTTATCACTTAACCCCTCAACAAAATTACAAGAAAAACTTACTATAAGTGAACCATCATTGAAGAAATACAAAGAAAATATGTTTTTCAATACTGCATTTTGTCGAGTAGTTAGCGTTGATACAAACTAAAGCTTTCAAGTGAATGCATAATGTTGATTTTTTTTAAAAAAAATCTACACCTGGTTGATTGTTAGTTGGAGTTAAAGGAGTAGGGTCTTCTCATGTCAATATAATTTTCAATATGTGCAATTTTCGGACCTTTAAATAACAATTCCACCAAACCTACATATTGACCCTCTCATCTCACTGCTCCCAATCACTTGTTGCACCGCCTCCGTATCTCAATTTTGAAGTTGTGGCCATTATTAGCCAAGGAGTTCTTCCAGACAACGCCTTCATGGATAACTAAAAACTCATGACAATTTTACCTTGATGTTCATGAAAAGTAGTTCTTCTCAAAGCTGATTCTTCCGAGGTTACCCCCATACAAGAGCACCTAATTGGATAGAAAAAGAAACAATCAAGTAGTAAGAATCCACATATAAACTAAAAAAATCCCAATTCAATTATTCTTATGCACGCCAAACACAGTCTCAGTCTAATACCCAAATGCATGTTGTTGATGGATTTCGAGCCTCATTAGATCAAACATAGGGTAGTGAAAATGATAAACAAATCTTATCTAAACTCGAAATCTAAAGGATCTAAAGTCACTAGTCTATGTAACTTAATAGAACACTATATAAAACATATATTTGATTTCTTTGTTGGTTTTTTCTTTTATCGATCCAGTAGATTGAACTAGAGAACCTAAAGGAGAGCTCATCTTCTATGATCACACCCAATATGCAAACAAGAAGCATATCCAAGTAATCCTCAAACTTCAAGCTCAAACATAATTGAAATATTTATTTTGTTCTTCGTTCATGATGTGAGAACGAGACTGTCACGGTGTGAAATCAGTGATTTAGGATTCTTGAGTGTTTTGAGTATTCTGAACTTTTGTAGCCTAGAGGTTTTTCTCACACATGAAAAAACCATAATTGGAGCCATCTATTTATAAGGAGATGATTTGAGGCCCTAGAGATAAATACCAAATATAATAGTAATTATCTATGTCATTCGGATCATTATGGAATATTCCATATATAATTTATTCACTATTAATTAATTAAACTATTAATTAACTAACAAAACAAGTCCCTCAAACAAATATATTTTCAGATCTACTTCTTTTTGTTCTTGCGTGTAACCAAAAAAGTTATTGCTATTTATATTTATATTACCGAGCTTTATTATGGCTAAGGCCCTAATCTCCACCAACTCCCACTTGCTCTTAGACATTAACAATTGATCGGTCTAATATAGAAAAAATAGTTAGTGGCAGTCCAATGTAACTAATGTACTTATAACAAATTTTTTATAGACAACCATAAGGTTAATAACTTCAAATTCCTTTAATCTTCATGATATCCTATTATCAACTAGAGACCTAGATCAATGGTCAATCTCATGATTCAAGATTATGTTTCCCAATATTGACTTGTGGTGACCTTTCGGACTGACTATCGAATCTATTCAATTTAGTCTCAGCTTAGCTAAACATTTGTTGTCAACACCAAATCAACGACGGACCCAAAGATATCTACTTCTCTATTTCCGAAAGAAGGATCAATTAAACTTTGACTACATAGGTTAGTACCATTCATAATGTAATACCTAGTCAACCTTACATAGATTCCATTTACGGACAACGTTGGGAGAAAAACTAAGATACAACGGATTATAGAACAAAACCTCACTCATCTCCATTTAAAGAATATGAAAACCAAGGTTCTAAACCACGTAAGGTGTGACTTGGCGGCAATGTCAAGCCTCAAGCTTTTCCGAGCCTTGGCGAGTCATGACATTTGTAAGGCTTGACTTAAGGCGGAATTTTTCTATATAGTTAAAATTTATATATGTATTTTCAACTATTATTCATTTTTATACACATATATGAGTTAAGGCAGCGTTTTGGCAAAGCTTGACGGCAGGTGCAATCCTTGGAGCCGTGGCGCGCCATGGTGGAGCCATGGCGAAATTTTTAGAACCTTGAAACTAGTCATCTTAATTTACTCATTACATGATCCATGGATTACTCTTTAAGTGTGGTTAATCTAATACTTAAAATCTCTATTTTGAAGTACTCATTTGTATTGGTCATAGGGCTTTGCTATGTTCATCCCTATGAACAGTCTGCTAATACTATGACAATCTTGATTCACTACCATCTTCCATGGGAATTGATTACTGAATATTCGAATAAAAAAATAATTCTAGAAGGGGTTGTAAACATGCAAAAAATAGGGAACACAAATATTATGAACAAACATAGTAACTTTTTATAAATATATACCAAATCAAAAATATCCAAACGTTACCAAAAGTGATTAAACTAAAAATTATGTTATCAAATTAATTCACTAGCGAATCTAATGTCAATAAATCTAGTATGAGTATCATGCTTAATCTGTTACAATGGTTTAGTGAGTGGATCTTCTTGATTGTCTTGAGATGGAACCCGACTCACGATAATGTCTCCATTTTCAACTAGTTTTCTAATAAGATGGAACTTTCTTTTAATATGCCTTGTGCGCTTGTGATCTAAAGGTTCATTAGTTAGGGCAATCGCACCCTCATTATCACATAATATCTTAGCCGATTCAGCTATGCTTGGAACAACACCTAAATCGTTGGTGAACTTCTTTAGCTGCACTGCTTCTTTAGCCGCTTCATTTGTTACAATGTACTCTGACTTTGTAGTTGAATCAACAATTTTATCTTTCTTGGAACTTCTCCAAGTCACCTCTCCCTAATTCAATGTGAGCACAAACCCAAACTGAGATCTTGAGTTATCTCTATCAATTTGTAAACTTGCATCCACATATTCTTTTATGCTTAGCTGGTCTTTACCACCATAAATCAAGAACATATCTTTAGTCCTCCTAAGATACTTCATAATGTTCTTGACTGCAGTCCAAGGAGTTTCACTAGGATTTTCCTAATAATGATTTATCATACTAATGGCGTATGAGACGTCTGGCCTTGTACATATAATGGCATACATGATCGATCCTATAACATATGCATATGGAATTGAATCATTATGTCTAGTTCTTAGCTAGTACTAGGACATTGGTTTTTTCTCAAAATAGTGCCACGTTGCATAGGTACAAATCCCTTATTAGATTCGACCATCTTGAATTTCTTCAAGATTTTATCTAAGTATGTGTTTTGGCAAATTCCTATTAGACTATTAGATCTATCCTTATAGATCTTTATACAAAGTATATATATATATATAGCTTCTCCTAAGTCCTTTATACCGAAACTTTTCCTAAACCATGATTTTACACTATTAAGTGTAGGGATGTTGTCTCCTATCAGTAGAATCTCATCGACATACATGACAAGAAATACAACTACTCTCCAACTAGATGTAACATTTATACAATGTTCATCTTTATTTCGTGATAAATTAAACTCCTTGATTTTCTCTTTGAAACAGATGTTCCACATGCGAGGAGCTTATTTAAGTCTACAAATGGACTTCTCAAGCATACATACCATATTAGGAGGTTTGGATTGTACAAAACCTTCTGGTTGAGCCATTTAAACATCCCCGATCAGTTTTCTGCTAAGGAAAGCAGTTTTTACATCCATTTTTCATCTTTTATAGTTATGAAATATAGCTATGGAATGTAGTATCATAATAGACTTAATCATAGATACTGGTGAGAAGGTTTCCTCATAATTAATTCCTTGAGTCTGAGTGTAACCCTTCGTGACTATTCGAGCTTCATAAGTCTTTACATTCCCATCCATGCCAGTCTTCTTCTTGAAGACCCATCTACACCCAATGGTTTTAAGACTAGGTGTAGGATGAACCTAGTTGTATACTTAGTTATCACACATGTAATGAATCTTGTTGTCTATCACCTCCTTCCATTTTTCAGCCTCTGGGCTTGCCATGGCTTCCTGATAGTTGTGCGACTCATTATCTCCTAACAAGTTATCATCCTATGGAATAATATGGAATCCATAAAACTCAGGTTGATGATGTTCTCTATCAGATCTACGAGATGGTGGTGGAAGTACATTAGATTCATCAGGAGGTTGTTCAGCTTATTGTTGGGGTCCACTATCAACTTCAAGTTCTTAATTGGCTGACTCTTGAATCTCATCAAGATCGATTGGGCTCCTACTAGTTTCTTGTGATATCAGTTATCTCTCACGAAAGACTGCCCTATGAGCAACAAAGATCTTGTTCTCAATAAGCATTTTAAAACAATTATCCAAAAGAATAATTGGGATAACCAACAAAGTAACACCTTTCTGATATGGGTTCAAGTTTATCAATCACTTCTCGATGAATGAAAGCCTCACAACCCCAAACTTTGATTCATGTAAGAGAAGGACGAGTCCCTTTCCACATCTCAAATGGTGTTTTCTCAACCTTCTTAGTTGGTACAAGGTTTAGAAAATAAGCGATTGTTTCTGGAGCATAACCCCATAAACAATTGGAAGTGTAGAATGAGTCATCATAGAATGAACCATCCCAAGTAAGTCTCAATTTCTCCTTTCATACACACAATTATGTTATGGTGTTCTTGGGGAGATAGTTGTGAGACTATCCTATAACTTCTAAGATGATAGTAGAAGTTAACACTAAGATACTCTTTGCCCCTATCAGAACGAAGTATCTTGATGTTCTTAACCTGTTGGTTCTCTAGTTCACTTTGGAATTTATTAAATACTTCAAATGACTTAGACTTATGTTAAATCAAATAAACATATCCATATCTACTAAAATCATCAGTAAATGTGACAAACTATCTTTCACCATGTTTAGTGACGTGTCTAAATAGTCTACATACATCCAAGTGGATGATGTCTAATAAGTCTACTCTTCTCTCATAGTTGCCTGCGAAATGAGACTTTGTCATCTCCTAAGTAAGAAAGATTAACAATCACCAATAAACTCTAGGTTAATGCTTCCAAGATTCCATCCGATTGGAGCTTGGCGTTTCTTTCTCTTCTTATTTATATGGCTAAGGCGATAATGACATAGACATAATTTATCCAAAGAAGTTGAACTAAAATTTAAGATTAATTTATTGTTCCTACTTATACCAATCACAGAGCATATATGCCCTTGTAAGGTCTTGCTTTAAAATAAAGAGTGTTATCTTTGTAAACAAAAATATAAGCATCATTATTATCAAATCCAAAAACAAAACCATCCATACACAATGCTTAATACAAAATATTGTTTCTTTCCATGTAAGGTGAATAGCAAAATCTTTTAAGACAATTGAATAACTAGAAAGTAATAAAAGCTTGTAATCCTTATTCTTGGTAACAACTACTCTGATCTTGTTCCCCATGATGAAGTCAAGCTTGATGGGTTTGAGCCATAAGAACTTTCCTATGTGCACATGCAAACCCTAATGCTTGGATCTAGCTTTCTCTAATTAAACATGCAATGTATCCAAGGCTTACAATCCTAGATCTAGTATAAACAATTGAATCATATCATATAAAAACATATCTAGAAGAATACCTTAGGTTGCTTGCTTGAGACTTCTTGATCTTGGAGCTTAGAGTAACAATTGTCACTCCTCTAATAGCTTACAAACACCAACTAGCAAGAGGATGATCTTGGGAGAGAGAGATAGGACGGTAAGAAATCGGCTCTAGGGTTTCTTGCCTTGCATGAATGCCAATTTCCCTCACCTAAGGGATCTATTTATACTATGAGCTATTAGGGTTTCACCCTTAACCCTAATTGAATAACTTAGGCCCTAAGTAATCTAAAGATCCTCCTAGATATTAGGCTTGGACGATTTTAAGGTCTCCTAACCCTAAAATCCATCCACCCTTATATCCATAAGGATACATAGCACAAAACTCAACTATCACACATTTGACAGTTTATGCCCCTTTATTAAATTAATCTCTTTAAGTCACCAAATTAATTCTTAATTAATATATGACTTATATCAATCAAATAATATTAATATTCCTTTAATATATTATTCTCATAATATATTACCAATAATATCTCTTCTCTCTTTACAAATCATCCTGTCAAGTTGCTATGGTGAAGGCAACCCAAAAGGACCATGCACAACTGGGTCAAGTACTTAACAAATATAGTTACGACCTTAAACACTAGTCCAACAGTTTCCCACATGGATAAATCTAGTAACTATATATGCAAACACAATCCGATTAGCAATCGTAGCTCTCAAAGATGCTGTCAAACTCTGATCTTATCAGTATCTAGTCCTTTAGATAAGGGATCGTACAGTCCTCTGTTTAGATATTGTGCAAACAATATCATGGAACTTATTGTCAGCAGTTGATTTCTCGATCTCAGATTCATTTGACATAGAACTTAATTGAACACATCAATTCACTCTTGACCGGGCCCAGCACATAAGTCAAATCAAATCATCGAGGGGCCCTGATATCGCTTTTACCCTCGTAGGATAAAAGTAACAGATGCAGTTTTATGACATCAATTTACTGATGCAGTTTCACATTGTCAATGCACAACCAATTAGTAAACAATAAACCTTATATCTTGGTTTTAAGACCATATGGTATTATCGTCTTGCAATCACTTGCATTACGTTCCATAAAGTGATTCCAGCAAGTGCGGGTTTATTCCAATGCTCAAAACTTGTTTATAAGCACTCATGAACGTTGCATCAAACCTTTGCTATGTCTAATACCTTTTAGAGAATCTACACACCAATTCATGACAATCTTCATTCATACCTACTTCCAACATATGAACGATTTTGGAACATTCGAATAATTCGATTGTTCTTAATAACTCAATTATTCAAGAAGTTAAAACATGCAAAGTGAAACAATAGTTAAACAATTAACATAAGACAGTAGCTTTACTTATAAATAATACTCCTTTTTATTTAATCATCAAATGTCAATTACATTTATCTATTACACGTTTCCAAACTATCTAATCTAAACTAATATCATCTATCAGCCCAATGCACCTAGCATGCTACAAATGCTTAACCCTACTCTGTCCCTTCGTAAGAGGATTTGTTGGGTTATCCTCTGACGATACCCTCTTTACTATGAGGTGTCCTTCTTCTACTCGATGTCTAATAAAGTGATTTTTTGTCGATATGCCGAGATCTACCATGATCCCTCGGTTCCTTGGTCAAGGCAACCGCTCCTTCATTATCATAGAAAATTTCCATAGGCTCCTTATGTCAGGCACAACTCCAAGGTCACCAATGAAGTTCTTCAACCACATCACCTCCTTTGACGCTTCGCTCGCTGCAATGTACTCTGATTCGCACGTTGAATCAGCTACCGTCTCTTGATTGGAACTTTTCCAAGTCACTGCTCCTCCATTAAGGGTAAAGACCCAGCCCTTCTGCGAACGGTAGTTGTCCCTGTCGTTCTGGAAGCTTGTGTCACTATACCCTTGCACCTTTAATTCATCACTCCCTCCGAGGACTAAATACCATTCCTTGGTCCTCCGAAGGTACTTAAGTATATTATTGACTACAATCCAATGAGCTCTGCCAGGGTTCCCTTGATATCTATTGACCATGCTCAAAGCAAAGGCCACATCAGGGCGAGTACAAGTAGTAGTGTACATGATTGAGGCAACTACGGAAGCATAGGGTACTCGGTTCATCTCAGCTATCTTGGCTTCTGTACTCGGACTTTGAGTCTTACTCAATTTGGCATTACTCTATATCGGTAGTTCTCCATTCTTTGAGTTTTCCATACTAAAACGTTTTAGTACCTTATCCAAGTAAGTATTCTGACTAAGTCCTATTAGTCTCTTACTTCGTTCTCTCACTATCCTTATTCCCAAAATATAGGAAGCCTCTCCGAGGTCCTTTATAGCGAAGCACTTCCCGAGCCAGGACTTAACCTCCTGCAAAGTCGAGATGTCGTTTCCTATGAGCAGTATGTCATCGACATACAAAACGAGGAAGCTAACTATACTCCCACTAGCCTTGACATATACACATGATTCATCTTCACTTCGTACAAATCCAAACTCTTTGACTTTCTCATCGAAGCAAAGATTCCATCGGCGAGATGCTTGCTTAAGTTCATAAATGGACTTCTCAAGCTTGCACACTCTATTGGGATGCTTTGGATCAACAAAACCTTCTCGCTGAGCCATGTAAACATCCTTAGCCAGCTTCCCATTAAGGAAAGCGGTCTTGACATCCATCTGCCATATCTCATAATCATGAAATGTAGCAATGACTAACACCACCCTAATAGACTTTATCTTAGCAACTGGTGAGAAAGTCTCATCATAGTCAACTCTGGGAGTTCGAGTAAAGCCCTTCGCCACCAATCGTGCCTTATACATGTGCACATTTCTGTCCACGTCGGTCTTCTTCTTGAAGACCCATTTGCATCCAACCTTCTTACATCCGGGCACATTGTCAACCAAATTCGAAACTTGGTTGTCATACATGGACTGAATCACGCTGTCCATCACCTCTTTCGATTTTGCAGACACTAGGCCTGCCATGGCTTCCTTATAGCTATTAGGTTCATCTAGATTTATTAGTGTACCATCACTAATATACGTGTCCCCTTCGGTAGTAATATGAAAGCCATAAAGCTAGGGTTGAACTCTAACTCTTTCAGAACGTCTAAGAGGTAAGGACTCGTCAACCGGTTCAACTGGAGTATCCTCCTCGGGTTGAGCGCCAGCGTTAGAGGTTCCTTCATCGCTCGATTCTTGAATCTCTTCCAGATCGCTTTGCCTCCCATTGTCCCCTTGGCTTATGAGTTCTCGCTCTCGGAAAACTCATCTCCTTGCAACGAAGACAACATTGTCACCCGGTCTATAGAAGAGATATCCAAAGGATTTCTATGGGTAGCCGATGAAAATACATCGCTCACTATGAGGTTCGAGCTTGTCGTGAGTTTCTCGTCTTACGAAAACTTCACAGCCCCAAACCTTGATATGTGCTAACGAGGCAGCTTTCCCTGTCCACATCTTGTGAGTTGTTTTGGCAACCTTCTTTGTAGGGACTCGATTAAGGATATGGGCGGCAGTCTCTAAGGCATACCCCCAAAATGAGATAGGTAGTAAAGCACGACTCATCATAGAACGGACCATGTCTAATAGGGTTCGATTACGCCTTTCTGCCACACCATTCAACTGCGGTGTCCTAGGTGGCGTCACTTGCGAAACTATTCCGCATTCCTTGAGATAGTCGTGGAATTCAAGTCTTAGGTACTCTCCTCCTCGATCGGATTGAAGCATCTTGATTTTCCTGCCCAATTGATTCTCCACTTCATGTTTGAACCTTAGAACCTTTCAAATGTTTCTGACTTTTTCTTGATTAAATAGATATACCCATATCTACTATAATCATCGATAAAAGTCACATAGAAGCGGTTTCCATCCTTTGTGGTTGATCTAAACGGTCCACATACATCGGTATGTATTAGGTCCAATAAACCCTCACCCCTTTCACATGTACTAGTGAAGGGTGACTTAGTCATCTTTCCAAGTAAACAAGATTCGTACGTGTCATCTTCCCTAAGGTCGAATGACTCCAACACTCCATCCTTTTGGAGTTGGTCTATGTTCTTCTTGTTGACATGTCCAAGATGATAATGCCACAAGGATGCTTTATCCATACTATTGGAAGAATCCATACACAACACATCATTTCCTAGGTTATCTACAACCATAAAAGTTTCATAAATTCCATTACAAGGCATTGCTTCAAAATATAAAACACTATTTAGATAAGCATAAATCAAACCATGTCATTATTTAACGAATATCTAAATCCTTGTCTAAATAAACCATGAAAAGAAATGATGTTTCTTGCTTTATCTGGCGAGTAGCAACTATTATTTAAATCTAAATTCAATCCATTACTAAGGACTAAAGAATACACTCCAATCTTGGTAACAGGCGGCGATCTTCTGTTCCCCATGATTAGATTTATTCTTCCAAGCTCCACATCCCTATTTCTTCCTAGTCCCTACAAATCAGAACATATGTCATAACAACATCCTGTATCAAGAACCCAAGACATAGCATGAGATGAATCATTAGATTTAATTATGTAAATACCTGCGAAAGATGGCTTGATCTTCTCATCCTTGATGGCTTGCAGATATTCCGGGCAGCTTCCCTTCCAATGCCATATTTTGTGGCAATGGTGGCTCTCTGCCTCCATTGGATTAGGGTTGGGCTTAGTAGGATCAACCTTGGTCCCATTAGAAGAGGAAACATCTTGGGACTTTCCCTTGTGGTGGTTCTTTGGAGAAGCCTTCCTCTTCTTGCCCCTTCCCTGCCCAATAGTCAAAACAGAAGCAGCGGGTGGAGTACGAGTTGGTGCAACAGACTTGTCCTTGAGGTTGCTCTCAACAATCCTTATGAGCCCTTGGAGCTTGCTTAGGGTGACCTCTTCCTTGTTCATGTGGTAGGTTGATATGTGTATTTTTATATATATTTTTATGCACTTTATCTTAATATTTTGGCCTTATTTATTCTATTTTAGAACTAAAGAGTACTCATAATACTTTGAATTATGTTTTGCAGCTATTTGTTGTCAATAAAGCACAAGAGAAAAGACTGAAGCGGAAACCGGGCTTAGAAGCTAAAATAAAGAAAAGGGTGCTGAGGTAGCGAGTACACCCCGCGTACCCTAAGAGTACGCCCCGCGTACCTGCTTGCATCGGATAGACTTGATCACGTGATTATCCATAGTACGCGCTGCGTAATCCTAAGTACGCCCAGCGTACTTAGGTCGGCCATAAAGATTATAAATGTCGATTTTTAGCTAACCAGGAGGGGGGAATTCGACTTCTAACCTAATTTAGTCGAGAATTAACTTCTGTTAAGCCGTTTTGAGGGTCTAGAAGGCGGTCGGAAGGCCGTTGAGCTAACGGGAGCAGAGATCTGAAGGATTGGAGAGCGGATACATGTCGGTAATCATATGGATTGCTAACGTGACCATGTTTAGCACTTCCTTATGGTACTTTTTGTATTTAGTTTCTGATTTGGGTGTAAAAACCTTTTACCTTGTGTTTATGATTGAATGAAGTTTTGATTCTTAGACTAATTGTTATGTTAAATAATTTATTTGTGTTTAATTTATCTTGCCAAGCTTGTTCAAAGATCCTCATGTGTTAATGATGATTATTTGCTGTTAATTGTTAAGTGAATTAAGTTGTATGAAAACCTGCTTGATTTGTTTGTTTCTTATGATTTTTTGATGACCATTGAGATTATAAGACTAGAAATAACGAATGTGAAACTAGGATTAACTTGGGAATAAGTAAGTTAATGTGTGAGCCTTGTTTGATGACCATCAACAAGAGGTTAATTAAATGTTTAAATTAACTAAAGTTACAAGTCTTGCTTGATACGAACTGAACACTAGGAAGCATGTTAGTTTAATCAATTGATCACTGTTTGAATTAACTTGTTTGCTAAAGGATTAGTTATAGTGAACATGAATCTAATCAATTTAGGAATCGGTGAACATGAATAAATGAATTTGTGTATGCAATTGTTTATGTTCTTAAGGTGGAATTAGTCTAAACCAAAGTACCTAAAGAGATTTGTTTTCCTGTTAGTTTATCGAGGATGGTTAATTAATTAATAGTTTGAGGTTTATTAAATTATGTCTTTTATTCTTCTCGTGTGACCTATAATCAAATATATTAAATTAATCCACCGTTCCCTGTGATCGACACCCGACTTACCTAAGCTATACTGTAATCTGACTAGGTACACTGCCTATAAGTGCATAGTTAGTCTAAGTTTGTTAGGTTATAAATATTAAAATTAGTGGGTACTTTTGTGCACATCATAGGTCATCCTAAATTGGTTGTAGCATGAGGTTAAGGAGTGAAGAATGATGTCGATAGCCAAATCTTACCCAAAGTTGACATTCAACTTGCGAAGACGATCAACATACCTTTGCATCTTTTGCAAGTGCATGGTTAGAGACTCTCCACTTCCCATTTTAGTAGCGATCATATTCGTTATGATCTCATATCGCTCTTGTCCCGCGCTTTGGTGGTATCTCTCCATCAAGTCTAGATGCATCTCATAAGGATGCATGTCTTCAGAGGACTTTTGGAATTCGGAGTTTATTGTGGCTATCATGATGCAATGGACTTTCATTGCATCATGCTCATGGGTCTCAAAGACAACCATTTCTTCAGGAGTAGCAGTTTCTGGATTGATCTTCTCGAGCTTCTCATCGATAACATACTCGTTGTCCTCGTAATGCGCGATCGTGTGAATGTGTCTTATCCATTCTCTAAAGTTCGATCCGTCAAAAGTCACTTTTTGACAAAGGCTCCTTAGTGTGAATGAGCTAGCAGTAGCGTTGTTCGCGTTAGACATCTACAAATAGAAAGGAAACAAAGTTTGATTAGAGTTAAGTCCCTAATTAACACCCAAAACAAAAATTAGGGCTACGACCCAACAACATTATTTACACATTAGAAAAGGGATTTTGTAATCCAACATGCAAATCATTTGGAGGTAAGTGAATGACGATTCACTAATTCTTCACCATGAAAAAAATAAGCTTAAGTTTTAAATGTATTGAGAATTCCTAGATTTCTTTGAGATTCATAGAACCTTTCAATGACATGTTTAAATCTCGATATGCCCCTCTAGTTTGTGACTGGGATACCGAGGATCAAAAAATGGGTGTGAATAACCATGCAAGTCTACATGGTGCCTTCATTGTTACAGTCACCTATTCTATGTGCCGGTAAACCACACACGCTCCATCGAACTATGACAAACAATGAATTACCCTTTGCTACCTTTGCTTAGAACCAATTAATGTGCCGATTAACCACACACACTCTACTAACATCTTGACAAGGGTGCAAAGTGTAATTTCATGGGATTGCATCAATTCACTTTTTCTAAAGTTACTAAGATTGGGATTTTTATGAAACATGTTTAGTTACTTTATATAGATTCATTATACTTTTTAATGAGGAGAGGATTGCCCTATCCTACCCGTGCGGCTAACGACCCTATCCTACCCAAGCGGTGGGTGTGAGTGTACACCCATTAAGCGTCATTTTATAGGCAACAACCTTATACCCACCTTATAGACCGACTTCATGAATGAGGCCTACTAACGGTAAGACTAACATTTTAAATTATACATATATATATATATATATATATATATATATATATACATATATATATATATATATATATATATATATATGTTAAGCTTGTAATAATATAATAGTATAGTGTTGAATTCTAAACTTTTAAAATTCTAGGGTTTGAAATTTAAATTATTCAAATTAAACTTTTAATCACAAAACTTAAATTTCAAAAACTTGTGGACAAGTTTTAAACTTTTCAAAACATAAGGATCAAATAGTAAATAATACAAATCAACTAATTATATTCTCTCAATTTGATCTTATTCAATATTACTTGCAAGACAATTCACCAATTCAATTCACATAATCAATTATTATCATATAAGGAAATTATTATTCAACTAATTCGTAATTATCTTTTGTTTGGTCAAGAATATACTCATATATATGATTAAAATCGGATTTTAATGACCCAAAACAATTAAGGCAAGTATCCTCAAGTAAAACAGCAAGAAATCCCGAAACTACCTCCAACTGAGGCTCGAACTCGCCGAGTTCCACTATGGACTCACCAAGTTAGAGCTAGTCGCCGATTCCACAATGGAACTCGCTGAGTTCATCAGAAAGAATCACAAAAATCGAATTTTTCAAACAACAAGCAATCAACCAATGCATAAATTCAATAGAAATCAATCAAATCTCCGATACCACTGATGGGTTTGAGCCATAAGAACTTTCCTATGTGCACATGCAAACCCTAATGCTTTGATCTAGGTTTCTCTAATTGAACATGCAATGTATCCAAGGCTTACAATCCTATATCTAGTGTAAAAAATTGAATCATATCATATAAAAACAGATCTAGAAGAATACCTTAGATTTCTTCCTTGAGACTTCTTGATCATGGAGCTTAGAGTCACAATTGTCACTCCTCTAATGGCTTACAAACACCAACTAGCAAGAGGATGATCTTGGGAGAGAGAGAGGAGGGTAAGAAATTGGCTCTAGGGTTTCTTGCCTTGCATGAATGCTGATTTCCCTCACCCAAGGGATCTATTTATACTATGAGCTATTAGGGTTTCACCCTTAACCCTAATTGAATAACTTAGGCCCTAAGCAATCCAAAGATCCTCCTAGATATTAGGCTTGGACGATTTTAAGGTCTCCTAACCCTAAAATCCGTCCACCCTTATATCCATAAGGATACATAGCCCAGAACACAACTATCACACATTTGACAGTTTATGCCCCTTTATTCAGTTAATCTCTTTAAGTCACCAAATTAATTCTTAATTAATATATGACTTATATCAATCAAATAATATTATTATTCATTTAATATACTATTCTCATAATATATTAACAATAATATCTCTTCTCTCTTTACAAATCATCATGTCAAGTTGCTATGGTGAAGGCAACCTAGAAGGACCATGCATAATCGGGTCAAGTACTTATCAAATATAGTTACAGCCTTAGACACTAATCCAAAAAAGCTCTACATGCCTTAGCTTTTCTTACTTTGACTTAGTCCCTATACATCAGTACAAATGTGTGTTCCATATATCGTGTCAAGTATCTAATTAATGGAAGTGGAAACTAAATGTAATTCAGTTGTAAACATACCTGAAGTTCCAATACCTTTGGCCTTGATCTTCTTAAGATCCTCCAAATACTTTAGGAAACTATGTTTCTAATGGCCCTTTTTTTGGCAGTAGTAGCTTATAGCCTCTTTAGGGTTATTCATAGGTGCTATGTCTGAAACTTCCTTCTTTGGGTTAGAATTTGGATTGCCAACTTTGCCTTTCCATTTCCCCTTAGGATTGGGATGAAAGTACTTCTTTCTTTTGACACTGTCTTCCCTAATAGCCAACACATGAGTGGTTGAACTTGTGTTCCTAGGGGAAAATGCTTTCTTTTGCTATCTTGATCATCCCATGTATCTCCATGATACTTTTCTCCAAACCATTCATGTAGTAGTTCATAGTGAACTACTTGTACGTACTAGTTAGAGAGTTAATAATGACATCAATAGCTAATTCTTGAGTAAATGGAAAGCCAAGATGTTCAAGTCTATCAAAGTACCCTTTCAGTATTAACACATGGTCACTAACAGAATCATTCTCATGTTTCTTGCAACCTAGAATAGATTGCATCACCTTCAAACTCTCTATTCAAGCTTACTCTTGAAACATGTCTTTGAGCTACTCATTCATCTCTTACGCCCCAAGATTCTCATAAATCTTTTGGGGATCAGAAAATATGGTTGCCAACATTAGACATGAGACTTCAATTGAGTGAGAGCGATTTTTTCATGTTTGGCTACTGCTTCTTCAATAACATCACCATGAAGCTCCTCTTCAAGATCTTTGTCTAGAACATACTCCTTATTTTCTTATCTCAAAGTGATCATTAGGTTATGAATTCATTCTAGATAATGGTGACCAGTGAGCTTATATCATGAGAGAAGATGAAGTAAAGAGAAGTTTGATGAAGAAATTGGTGCTAGTGGAGGAGGAGTGGTAACACCCTAGCCATTAGCCATCTATTAAGAAAAGAAACATAATTAGTTTGATCACTAAATGATTTTATTATAATTACCCAATATTATTTAATCAAAATTCTAGGATCCATATTTGGCTTCACAATGTAAAGTGGATTAGCTGAAAATTACACGATGAAGTTATTTAGGTAGACAAACTATTGTCGATCTCAATCTTTATGAGATTCCTTGAATCAAGATTTGTTGAATTATGTCAATAGCATTTTAATCTCTTCAAATTCTCATTTAGCATTCATGGTAGGATTAGCCGAGGACCATGAATCCAAATTGTGAATCGACCTTTCGAAGTTACAATGAGATTCAGCTCAAGTATCGCTTGAGAATCACGATCACCATATACCTTTCTTTGAAAATGTTCTTCTTTTCACGAGTTGGTAAACCACACACGCATACATCAATAAAAACATATCACAAGGCATAATATCCATGGGAAGCATAAGATCCACATTCTTTGTAAAACTAGATTTTGTTTAGTTACTTATAAAGTTAATACTTTTTAGCTTTTCACAATTCTCCTATCAAATCCTTTGGTAACTCCACTTCAAACACAAGAAGGCGGTGAGGGTGGAAAGAAATGAATGCCTCTTAAAGCCGACCTCATTAGGAATCAAAGAGACCTACGTTAAGCCTCCCTTATAGCAATAAAGTGGATGAGCCTAGTCGTGGTAAGACTAACAATGCACATTAGGATAAAACATGTGAGAACGCAATGTTTTTTTGGGTTTTATACATATAAATAATGTTTTACAGTATATATATATATATATATATATATATATATATATATATATATATATATATATATGGTGAGGTTCAATAGAGAATCATAATTAACCAATGAACCAATCTTTTTTTTCATCTTTTAGAACTTATTTTTTATCAAAAAAAAACTAAAAATATAGAAATTCATAACTTTTATCCTTTTTCCAATGATATCAAATTTGATTTTTTTTTACGTCAAATTCACAATGTGTATTTTTGAAAATTCAAAACGTGAATCCGGATTCACACGGTGAATTCGAAAAATATTTTTCACATTCACAATGTTAATATATGAATTTAGATGTTTTAGATTTTTTTTTCAATAAAGAATAAGCTCTAAAATTTAAAAAAAATGATTTGGTTCCTTGAAGAACCAATAATTATGGTTCTCTATTGAACTTTTCTATATATATATATATATATATATATATATATATATATATATATATATATATATAGAAAAGTTCAATAGAGAACTACTAAAGGTTAAGAACCCTAAGAACCATTTTTAATTTATAATTAGATACATATTTATTATTTTCTCAAATATATGTTTTTGAAGCTTAAAAGAGTATTTTTGTCAATAATGTTTTTCACAATTTATTAGATATCTATTTTACACATTATCACTATTCTTTTATAAGACACAATTTATCCTTCATCTCTCTCTCTCTCTCTCTCTCTCTCTCTCTCTCTCTCTCTCTCCTTTCTCTCTACCATTGCCATTTGCACCACCACCATTATCCACAACCATCTCTACTAGAAAAACCACTACCACTAGTAGACCACCACCACCAGATCTGAAACCTTCAACCTTCAGATTTTTTATCATTGTTGTGCCACCGCCTACTATCACCATCATCTGAAAAAAGCCACTTTGCTTCCTCAGAAACACCACACTCCAGATCTTCGGCGTCTAAATCGAACGGAGCATCAGAAAACTTTTCTGATTTACTTCACAGGAACACTAAATCTGACTGAGTACTAAGTTTTTTATCGTCATTAGATGACCGATAACGTCCATATCTATTTCTTTCTTAAAACGACCTCATGTAGATCCACGATTTAATTATCTACGATGAAAAATGAGTATATCTGCAATAGATCTAAGATATAAAATCAACCAACACCACCACCACCATAGTTGCTACCTCTTTTCTCTGGTGAAACACGACGAGCTTGTCTACACCTCTTTTTCTGTGATCTCATGTGAACAACAAGTAAATCTACATTAGATTTAACGTGTTTGAGATCTAACACCGATAAACACCACTGACACTGTCAATCTCTACCACCTCTGCCGCTCATCACTCCGGTGAAACTCTGTCAGGTAACCTTCAACATTTCTCGATGATATTTGGTGATGTACCACTAGATCTGCATTAGATTTGATGTATATGATGTAATTATGCACTTCAAGGTGGCCAACGACGGTACCACTACCATATCTGATTTGTTGTTCCTTCTCCTTCTCTTCTATTCTTATATATATATATATATATATATATATATATATATATATATATATATATACATACATATATATGTATATATATATATATATATATATATATATATATATATATATTATTTGGTTGGATCTCTGATAATAATGTTTAGATAAAAAAGTTCTTATATCATATTAAAAAAAGGTGCTTGATGAAACGTCTCAATGAAAGGAAGTATCTTTTAAACTGTAAATGAGTATTTGAACTATTATATTAAGTTGTGAATAGATTTATGAAGTAGTCTTTTGAAGTTTGAATGAGTATCTTAACTAGTATTTTAAATTGTGAATTATAATCAAATTAGTATATTAAATTGTGAATTTAACTTTTTTTAATCCAAATATGAATTTTGGAGCTTGGTAAAATATAAGAGCTCTATATTAGATCGTGTTAGGAGCAAGCAAAACGATATATATAGTATGTAATAAGTTTTTGGATCTTGACCTTTCTTCTTTTACTTATTAATGCTTACCCTATCTCTATCTCCTTCCTCTCTACTCTTTTATGTAACCATTGGATAGTATTTAGGATATATTTATTAAACTGTGAATTTATTGTAATAAGTTGTGTATTTTATGTAATAATCTATGATTTTTGTATTTTAAACTATGAATTAACTGCATTAAGTTGCGATTTTGTTATTTAAACTGTGAATTGGCTATATTAAACTGTTAATTTTGTGTATTATATTCTGATTTTTGTGTTTAAAAATTTAAATTGACTACATTAACTTGTGAATTTTTTGTTTAATTTGTAAATTAACTATATTAAATTGTGAATTTTTAATTAATTTTATGTTAAAACATAAATGATTTTATGTATGATTGTTTGTATTAATTTTCTTGTGAATATTGATGGGTTTTAGCCATATGAACATTCCTATGTACACATACAAAACCCTAATGCTTGGATCTAGGTTTCTCTAATTGAACATGCATGAATCCAAGACTTATAATGGTTATTCTAGCATAATGACAATGATAAATCAGAGTTATAAGTTTACCTTGAATCACTTGTTTGATCTTCTTGTTCTTGGAGCTTTAGAGTCACAATTGTCACTCCTCTAATGGCTTACAAACACCAACTAGCAAGATGATGATTTGAGAGAGAGAGAGAGAGAGAGAAAGGACTTAGAAATCGGCCAGGGTTTCACTAGGAACAAGAGGTGCCGATTTCCATGACCCCAAGGGTCTATTTATACTTGTAAGGCTCTTAGGGTTTCACCCTTAAACCCTAATTGGATAACTTAAGCCCAAAGCTATCCTAATCCCTTTGTGATAACCCTTTGGATGGATTTTAGGATTATCCTAAGCCCTAAAATTTTCCACCATATTATCCATAAGGGATTACAGCCTAAAGTATAACTATCACACATTTGACAGTTTAAGTCATTCTACATAATTAATCTCTTTAAGTCACCAAATTAATTCCTATTTAATTTATGACTTATATTAATCAAATAATAATATTATTCCTTATAATATTTCAACTATCATTGTAAATCATCCTATCAAGTTGCTATGGTGAAGGCAACCCAAAAGGACCATGCTCAATCGGGTCAAATACTTGCTTAATATAGTTGCAGCCTTAGACACTATTCCAACAGTCTCCCACTTGGATAAGTCTAGTAACTATATACATCGATTAGAAATCGTAGCTCTCAAAGACGTTGTCAAACTCTAGTCTAATCAATCTTGTCCTTTAGATAAGGGATCGTACAGTTTCTGTATAGATATCATGTTGACATTTATATGGAACCAATTGTCTAGCATTTGGTTTCTCGATCTCAGATTTATTTAACATAGAACTTAATCGAACACATCAATTTAGTTTTGACCGGGCCCGGCACATAAGTCAAATCAAATCATCGAGCGGTCGAGATATTGCTTTTACGTTCTTAGGATAAAAGTAACAGATAAACTTCGACTTATATGCATTTACTTATTCATTAACCAACTATACACAACAATGCGTTTTATAGTATCAAGTTACTGATGCGGTTTCACATTATCAATGTACAACCAATTAACAAATAACAAACCATATATCTAGGTTTTAAGACCATATGATATTATCGTCTTGCGATCACCCTTTTGTCACATTCCATAAGGTTATTCCAGCAAGCGCGAGTTTGTTCCAATGCTCAAAACTAGTTCATAAGCACTCATGAATGTTGCAACAAACTTTTGCTATGTCTAATACCATTTAGACAATCTACACACCAGTTCATGACAATCTTCATTCATACCTACTTCCAACATATTAACGATTGTGGACATTTGAATAATTCGATTATTCTTAATAAACTCAATTATTCTGGAAGTCAAAACATGTAAAGTGAAACAATAGTTAAATGATTAACATAGGATAGTAACTTTACTTATAAATAATACTCTTTTATTTAATCACCAAATGTTAATTACATTTATCTATTATACGTTTCTAAAACTATCTAATCTATACTACTATCATCCTTCAGCCCAATGCTCCTAGCATTCTGCAAGTGCTTAACCCTGCTCAGTCCCTTCGTAAGCGGGGGTTATCTTCTGATGATATCCTCTTCACCACGAGTTGTCCTTCTTCTACACGATGTCTTATAAAATGATATTTTTTGTCGATATGTCGAGATCTACCATGATCTCTTGGTTCCTTGGTCAAGGCGACCGCTCCTTCATTATCACACAAAATCTCCATGGACTCCTTTATGGTAGGTACAACTCCAAGATCACCAATGAAGTTCTTCAACCATATTGCCTCTTTCGACGCTTCACTCGCTGCAATGTACTCTGATTCACACGTTGAATCAGCTACGGTTTCTTGTTTGGAACTTTTCCAAGTTACTGCTCCTCTATTAAGGGTAAAGACCCAGCACGACTGCGAACGGTAGTTGTCCCTATCGGTCTGAAAGCTAGTGTCACTATACCCTCGCACCTTCAAGTCATCACTCCCTCCGAGGACTAAAAACCATTCCTTGGTCCTCCGAAGATACTTAAGGATATTTTTCACCGCAATTTAATGGGCTCTGCCAGGATTCCCTTGATATCTACTAACCATGCTCAAAGCAAAGGCTACATTAGGGCGAGTACAAGTCATAGCATACATGATTGAGCTAACTGCGGAAGCGTATGGCACTCGGCTCATTTCTGCTATTTCGGCTTTGGTACTCGGACTTTGAGTCTTACTCAACTTGGCATTATATTGTATCGGTAATTCTCCCTTCTTCGAGTTTTCCATACTAAAATGTTTTAGTACCTAATCTAAGTAAGTGTTCTGACTAAGACCTATTAGTCTCTTACTTCGTTCTCTCACTATCCTTATTCCCAGAATATAGGAAGCCTCTCCGAGGTCCTTCATAGCGAAGCACTTCTCAAGCCAGGACTTAATCTCCTGCAGCGTTGGGACATCGTTTCCTATGAGCAATATGTCATTGACATACAAAACGAGAAAAATAACTATACTCCCACTGGCTTTGACATATACACATGATTCATCTTCACTTCGTACAAATCCAAATTCTTTGACTTTCTCATCGAAGCAAAGATTCCATCTGTGAGACGCTTGCTTAAGTCCATAAATGGACTTCTCAAGCTTACACACTCTATTTGGATGCTTCGGATCGACAAAACCCTCTGGATGAGCCATGTAAACATCCTCAGCCAACTTCCCATTAAGGAAAGCGGTTTTGACATCCATTTTCCAAATTTTATAATCATGAAATGCGGAAATTGCTAGTATTACTCTAATAGATTTTATCTTCGCAACTGGCGAGAAGGTTTCATCATAGTCAACTCCGGGAGTTTGAGTAAAACCCTTCGCAACCAATCGTGCTTTATATGTGTGTACGTTTCCATCCACGTCGGTCTTCTTCTTGAAGATCCATTTGCACCCAACGGTCTTACGTCCGGGCACATAATCAACCAAATTCCAAACTTGGTTGTCATACATGGATTGGATCTTGCTGTCCATTGCCTCTTTCCACTTCACAGACTCCGGGCCTGCCATCGCTTCCTTATAGCTATTAGCTTCATCTAGATTTATTAGTGTACTATCACTAATATACGTGTCCCCTTCGGTAGTAATATGAAAACCATATAACTGGGGTTGAACTCTAACTCTTTCGGAACGTCTAAGAGGTAAGGACTCGTCATTCGGTTCAACTGGAGTTCTTCCTCGGGTTGAGTGCCAGCGGTAGAGGTTCCTTCATCTATCGATTCTTGAATCTCTTCAAGCCCGATTTGCCTCCCACTATCTCCTTGGCTTATGAGTTCTCGCTCTCGGAAAACTCCTCTCCTCGCAACAAAGACAACATTGGCCTTCGGTCTATAGAAGATATATCCAAAGGATTTCTGCGGGTAGCCAATGAAAATACATCGCTCACTACGAGGTTCGAGTTTGTCGTGAGTATCTCATCTTACGAAATCCTCGCAACCCCAAACCTTGATATGTGCTAACGAGGGAGCTTTCCCTGTCCACATCTCGTGAGGTGTTTTGGCAACCTTCTTAGTAGGGACTCGGTTAAGGATATGGGCGACAATCTCTAAGGCATACCCCCAGAATGAGATAGATAGCGAAGCACGACTCATCATAGAGAGGACCATGTCCAAAAAGGTTCGATTACGCCTTTCTGCCATACCATTCAACTGTGGTGTCCTAGGTGGCATCAATTGTGAAACTATTCCACACTCTTTTAGATAGTCGTGGAATTCAAGACTTAGGTACTCTCCTCCTCGATCGGATCGAAGCATCTTGATTTTCCTACCCAATTGATTCTCCACTTCATTCTTGAACTCTTTGAACTTTTGAAATGTTTTTGACTTTTGCTTGATTAAATAGATATACCCATATCTACTATAATCATCGGTAAAAGTCACATATAAGCGGTTTCCATCCTTTGTGGTTGATCTAAACGGTCCACATACATCGGTATGTATTAGGTCCAATAAACCCTCACCCCTTTCACATGTACTAGGGAAGGGTGACTTAGTCATCTTTCCAAGTAAACAAGATTCGTACGTATCATCTTCCCTAAGGTCGAATGACTCCAACACTCCATCCTTTTGGAGTTGGGCTATGCGCTTCTTGTTGACATGTCCAAGATGACAATGCCACAAGGATGCTCTATCCATACTATTGGAAGAATCCATGCATAAAACATCATTTCCTAGGTTATCTACAATCATAAAGGTTTCATAAATTCCATTACATGGTATTGCTTCAAAATATAAGACACCATTTAGATAAGCACAAATAGAACCATTCTCATTATTAAAAGAGAATCTAAATCCTTGTCTAAACAAACCATGAAATGAAATGATTTTTCTTGCCATTTCTGGCGAATAGCAACAATTGTTCAAATCTAAAGATAAACCATTCCTAAGCACTAGAGAATACACTCCAATCTTGGTCACAGGAGACAATCTTCTGTTCCCCATGATTAGATTTATTCTTCCATGCTCCACATCCCTATTTCTTCTTAGTCCCTGCAATTCAGAACAAATGTGGTAACCACAACTGGTATCGAGGACCCAATAAATAGCATGAGATGAATCATTAGATTTAATTGTGTATATACCTGCGAAAGACGGCTTAATCTTTCCTTCCTTGATGGCTTGCAGGTACTCTAGGCAGCTTCTCTTCCAATGCCCTATTTTGTGGCAATGGTGGCACTCTGCCTCCTTTGGGTTAGAAGTAGGCTTAGTGGGATCAACTTTTGTCCCACTAGAGGAGGAACCATCTTGGGACTTTCCCTTGCGGTAGCTCTTAGACGGAGCCTTCCTCTTCTTGCCTCTTCCTTGCCCAATGGCCAAAACAGAGCAGCGGGTGGATTGGGAGTAGGTGCAACGGACTTGTCCTTGATATTGCTCTCAGTAACCCTAAGGAGACCCTGGAGCTTTCTTAGGGTGACCTCTTCCTTGTTCATGTGGTAGTTCATCCTAAATTGATTGTAACACGGCGGCAAAGAGTGAAGCACCATGTTGATCGCCAAGTCTTCCCCAAAGTCAACATTTAACTTGCGAAGTCGATCGACATACCTTTGCATCTTTTTCAGGTGCACGGTAAGAGATTCTCCATGACCCATTTTGGCGGAAATCATGTTAGTGAAAATCTCGTAACGCTCTTGTCTCGCGTTTTGATGGTATCTCTCCAACAAGTCTTGGTGCATTTCGTACGGATACATGTCCTCGTAGGACTTTTGGAATTCGGCATTCATGGTGGCTATCATGATGTAATGTACCTTCGTTGCATCACACTCGTGAGTTTCAAAAGCAACCATTTCAGCCGGAGTAATGATTTCAGGATTGATCTTCTCGAGCTTCTCATCGAGGACATACTCCTTATCCTCGTAGCGAGCAATCGTGCGGATGTATCTAATCCATTCGCTAAAGTTCGTTCCATCGAAAGTTACCTTTTGGCAAAGGCTCATCAATGTGAACGAGTTTGTAGCAGCATTGTTTGCGTTTGACATCTACAAATAGAAAGGACAAAGATAGATTAGAATTTGGATCCCTAATTATCACCCAATAAGAAAAATTAGGGCTAGGATCCAACAACAATATTTACATATTAGAAAAGGGATGCCGTAATCTAACATGTAAACAATTTGAAGGTAAGTGAATGACGATTCACTAATTCTCCATCACGAAAACATAACTTTGACTCTTAGTGTAATGAGAATTCCTAGATTTGAATGAGTTTCATTGAACTTTTCAATGGCATGTTTAAATCTCGATATGCCCCTCTCGTTTGTGACTGGGATACCGAGGATCACAAAGTGGGTGTGAATTACCATGCAAATTCACATGGTGCCTTCATTGTAACGATCACCTATTTGATGTGCCGGTAAACCACACACGCTCCATCGAACTATGATAAACAATGAATCACCCTTTGCCACCTTTGCTTAGAACCAATTAGTGTGCCAGTAAACCACACACACTCCACTAACTTCTTAGCAAGGGTGCAAAGTGTAATTTCATGAGATTGCATCAATTCACTTTTCCTAAAGTAACTAGGATTGGGAATTTTGAAAAACATGTAGTTACTTTGTATTTATTATTATACTTTTAATGAGAAGATGAGGTTGCCATATCCTACCCGTTCGGCTAACGACCCTCCACCGATCAAACAAGCGGTGGATGTGAGTGTACACCCATTAAGTGCCATTTTATAGGCAGCAACCTTATACCCACCTTATAGACCGACTTCGTGAATGAGGCCTACTAACGGTAAGACTAGCATTTTAATTACACACACACATACACACACACACACACACACACATATATATATATATATATATAAATCTTGTAATAGTATATTAGTATAGGGTTGAATTTTAAACTTGTAAAATTCTAGGGTTTGAAATTTAAATTGTCCAAATTAAACTTTTAATCACAAAACATAAATTTCAAAACTTGAGGGTAGGTTTTAAACTTTTCAAATCATAGAGGGTCAAACAACAAATAATTTAAATTAACATTTAATCACATAATTATCCATATTTGATTTATTTAATTATTTCTTGCAAAACAATTTACCAATTTAATTAAAATAATTAGTCAATTATCACATAAGGAAACTAATATTTAATTAATTGATAAATATCTTCAATTAGGTCAAGGATATACTCAAATATATCAAAAAATCAGATTTATATTGACCTAATATGATTAAGGTAAGTTTCAAAGGGATAAACAGCAAGAAATCCCGAAATTAGCTCTTTCTAACGCTCGAACTGGCCGAGTACCACAATGGACTCGCCAAGTTGAGGCCTACTCGCCGAGTCCACTATGGGACTCACCGAGTTCATCAGCCAGGAACACAAAAATCGAATTTTGCAAGCATCAAACAAGTAACCAATGCATCAATTCAATAGAAACCAATCTAGGCTCTGATACCACTTATGGGTTTTAGCCATATGAACATTCCTATGTGCACATACAAAACCCTAATGCTTAGATCTAGGTTTCTCTAATTGAACATGCATGAATCCAAGACTTATAATGGTTATTCTATCATAATGACAAGGATAAATCAGAGTTATAAGTTTACCTTGAATCACTTGTTTGATCTTCTTGTTCTTGGAACTTTAGAGTCACAATTGCCACTCCTCTAATGGCTTACAAACACCAACTAGCAAGATGATGATTTAAGAGAGAGAGAGAGAGAGAGAGAGAGAGAGAGAGAAAGGAATTAGAAATTGGCCAGGGTTTCACTAGGAACAAGAGGTGCCGATTTCCATGACCCCAAGGGTCTATTTATACTTGTAAGGCTCCTAGGGTTTCACCCTTAAACCCTAATTGGATAATTTAAGCCCAAAGCAATCCTAATCCCTTTATGATAACCCTTTGGACGGATTTTAGGATTATCCTTAGCCCTAAAATCGTCCACCATATTATCCATAAGGGATTACAGCCTAAAGTATAATTATCACACATTTGACAGTTTAAGTCCTTCTACTTAATTAATCTCTTTAAGTCACCAAATTAATTCCTAATTAATTTATGACTTATATTAATCAAATAATAATATTATTCCTTATAATATTTCAACTCTCATTGTAAATCATCCTATCAAGTTGCTATGGTGAAGGCAACTCAAAAGGACCGTGCTCAATCGGGTCAAATACTTGCTTAATATATTTTATAAATATATAAAAGTGTATTAGTTTTTATAATGATTTTGCATCAAACTCATAAAAAATTAATTAATTGGTTTATTAAATTGTGAATAATATTTAACCTTGTAATTTAAGATTTTATATACAAGTCTAATTTGGAAAGAAAGATGATTGCAACGGTGATACATCTAGTTGTTGGTAGTTAGTTGTAGTGGTGGTGGTAAAGTCTCGATTTGACTTCTTTAAATATGTATATTAATGTAATGCATTGTATTATGTTATGTTGTGAATTTTATGTATCTTATACTATATTATAAAGCATATTAGTTATATCTTGAATTTTAAGAGGTATAAGTTATAAAACTTTTTGTACAAATTAGTTATGCATAAATAAATCATTAATACTTGACAAAAGTTTGAAGACTTGAATTAAGGAACGCAACTAAGAAATTTAATTTGGAGCAAAATAAAAATTTTAAAATATTAAATTAATGTATATAATTAATTTAATTTTTTTCAAACTAAATATCAATATTAATTAATTTACAACAAAAGTATATACAAACAATATAAACTTAGGATATAAACATAAATATTTTATTTAAAGCTGGTAATTTTTTATTACATAATAACTAGTAATAAATTCTAATAATTTTTTCCTCGTAAGAAACTATTCACCAAAAAAAACAATTTGTTTTTGCCGAATTGTACGGATACACATCTAATTAAACTAAAAATGGATTGTATTAAGTTATATATTTTATATAAATTTTATGTTAAATATGAATAAAAGTATGCATGAGATATTAAACTATGTATTAGTGAATTAATATATTTATTAAATTGTGAATACCACTTATATACAATATATTTTTTTTAAAGAAATCTACAATTTAGAAAGAAAAAAAAAACTGTAATTCTTAAGGCAAAATTCTATTTTTTACTAAAATTTTGTATATTTTTGTTGGAAAAATAAAAAGTATTAACAAAGAAATGAGAGTTACAATATCTGATCTACTACGTTGTGAATATGACCACAGAAAAATGTTATGTCACTGAATTTAATGTTAGTTTGATGGTGATCCGACGATAAGTGGCAATTAGTTTGTAAACAAGTAAACGGAAAAGTTTTGCTTAATACAATATAAATGTTGGATTTATCCTAAATGCTTTTAATAGAAACATTTTAAAAAATGATTCTTGTTAACATTTTTTTATTTACATTTGAATCATTGTCTATATATCCCATATTTTTAGGAAAAGTTTCAAAATATCTTAATTTTTTTTTACAGAAAAATCTTATTATTTTGAAAAAATCACATAATCTGTTATTTATTATCCAAATATAAAAATGAGTTTTACGTTAATTTGGACAAAATGTTAAATAATTATGACTTTTGTATTAAAAAACATTTAGAACTCTATTAAAAAAATTCCCAAAATAATAAGACTGATATATATATATATATATATATATATATATATATATATATATATATATATATATATATATATATATATATATATATATATATATATATATGGAAAAGTGAATATATACCCTTAAAGGTATATAAGCTTAGGTACCCAAACTCACCATACTACGTCGTTTTCTATCATATATATACATTGTAATTGTCTAATGTTCTTATAATTAAACTTCTAACTTGATTTCATTCAAAGATTTTTATAAATTTCACATTTATTTTCCTCTTACATAATTTTCATTTTCAACTATAATATATATAGTCTAATTGATGTTCATCAAAAAGATGTGATGTAAGAGAAATATAATAATGAAATTTTGAAAATCTTGAAAGTATATCAAGTTAAGGATTGAAGTTGAAAAACATTATAATAAATATATCAAACAAAACGGTGTATTATGGTGAGTTTGGTTACCTAAGCTTATATACCCTTAAGGGTATATATATATATATATATATATATATATATATATATATATATATATTCTACAAAGGAAGGCATATATTCCTTCTTCGTCTATGCTTATTAAATATCAAAACTTTCTTGGTTGTCAAGCTCAACAAATACTTACATATCTTATCTACCTCATGTAGCATCTTCAATCCCCATGAGCTTGCTTTTATTCCAATAGTTTTATTAGTGATAACCCTAGATAGAAATAATATATATGTTTTATTAAAGAAAACATTCAGTGTGATCATTTCTTGTATAAAAGGTAATAGAATCACAAATGTATATATAAAAAATTACCAATTTAAAGACTACTTCCCATTGGTAGCCCCTGACACCTAGAAAAACACTTCAACCGCAACAAGAATCCGAGTGATTCATAGCTACCAAATTTCTTTTAAATTGTTCCCACATCAATCATTATTTAGGCATTATAATCAGAAAATAATAATTTCATTTTAATAGAAACTAATTACAAATATGATGGAAACTAATTACAAATATGATGGATAATCCACCGATGATCAACTTTTATATAATTTATCTGAAAATATTATTATCTAATGTAAATAAAAAATTCATGAAATTTCATTTATTCACAAAAAAGTTCTTATAAAATCAGATTTCGTAAGCAATTTGCCATTTAGATTGATCCCATATAGAATGAAAAAAATATATACCAATGATCCCATTTTTTTAACAACAAAAATATTTATAATAAAAAGGTAGTGAGACGTTAGAGAAAAGAACATTTACATCGAGATAATATTCAATCGATTTTGCATTCAATCAATCTATTTGATTGTAAACATAATGTCTATATACAAATCACTCGAACGAAGAATCAACAATATGCCCAACTATCATATTTGTCTTAATTTTTTTCCCAGACCTGATATCATTATGATATATATAGTCGAAGCATCCACAAAATATAAAAAATGATCACCTCCTAATGGCATATCTCCCAATAACAAGTCGGGTTAGGGAGAAGAACCAACATGGACAATATCTAGGTTTTGTCAGACTAATAAACCCATGATCGAACCGACTTGGCAGACGGGGGTTTAGGCCTTGGTCCCTTTGGTACAAATGACAGATTGATAACACCTTCTCATTGTCCCATCATGTACTATGGACCAACGGATATCTAGGCATCTCCAACTATAAAGCGAGGGGAACGTAAAGATAAAGTGGTACGCAAAAGCTCACTAAAAAACCTTCTCTTTTACTCACTATAAATGACCTTATCTCACCTATCAAGTGAGTTCATACCCTAATGACTTCAGAGGGTAACATACTTTTGATTTTGATCACATTTGGTCACTGAACTTTTTTTCGTGCTCTATTAACCCTTTAACTTGTTGATTTGTGCAAATTTTCCCCTTCCAACCGGGTTTAGCCGGTTTCAAACGGTTTATTGATCCTACGTGTATTTTTTTATCTTACGTGGCGAAAGAGGTGGCATGTAGGGCCCGATTTTTCGTCTCCGTCTCATTAAACCACACCCCGAAGTCTCATTTGGTCCTTAAACTCGACTAGGTCACAAAATTCTCCATCGATCATTCATCTCCTTCAACCGTTCTATGGCATCATCTCCAAATCCTACTGATAAGAACTTCATTGTAGTGGATTTCCACTACAATGGTCAGTTTGCACCCAATCCCTTAGTTTACTTTGATCCCAACAGAGCATCAGTGCGAGATGTTGACTTCAGTGGGTTTGGGTATGAGCAATTCATGGAATTCCTTCACAAGCTCACCAACTCGAGAAGCAAAGACATCTATTTCTGCCTTCCACAAGAGTCTTTAGGTCTTGGAATTCATACACTGGTGAACAACGGTGATTACAAGGAATTTTTGGATTTGGCGTATGCTAATGACAAGAGAATGAATGTATATGTGGATCACCATAATGAACCTATCTTCGACTGGATTGAGGCTGAGGAAAGTGAAAGTGAAAACGAAGACTTAGATGAAGATGAGGATTCAGTTATTCAAGATTCATATTCTGTTGATCATGAAGAAGATGATGCTACCTATCCATTTCCAGCAAAAAAAACTGCATGTGATAGATTTTTAAACATCCTTTGTGAACCTATAGAGAGTGAAGATCAAGATGATGAATACGTGCCACCCCAGTACCCTGTGTATGATGAGAGACAGCCATGGGATCAGATGAAACCAATTATAGGTATGCGATTTTCTAACCCTACTGAGCTTAAACATATGTTAAGCAATTATGCAGTTGCTAATGGGTATGATCTATGGTTTGAAAAAAATGACTCTGATAGATTGTTAGTGAAATGTTGCAAAAAGAATAAGTCACCATCTTGCCCTTTCAAACTATGGGCCTCCTGGATGGGTAAAGAAAAGACTTTTCAGATCAAATCTCTAGTGAATGAACATAATTGTTGTAGGGTGTTTAAGTTTGGGTCAATTGTAACTTATAGATGGATAGGGAAACATTTTATGAGTCAAATTATAGAGAACCCAAAAATGAGTGCAAGGAAGATGAAAGCTAAAGTGTCAACAACATTCAACATAAATGTGAGTGTGGGGCAATGCAGAAATGCAAAGAAATTTGCATTACAAGAGATTGAAGGAAGTTTAATTGAACATTATGGGAGATTGTGGTCATATGGTGAGGAAATTATCAGGTCAAATCCTGGGTCTACTGTGAGATTGGATGTAGACATCATGCCAGATTCCACAACTTTGTTTTCAAAGTTTTATGTGTGTTTCAAAGCTGTAAGGGATGGTTGGTTAGACGGGTGCAAGCCAGTAATTGGGCTTGATGGTTGCTTTTTAAAGGGTATAGTTAGAGGAGAAGTTATTTCAGCTGTTGGGAGAGATGCAAACAACCACATCTACCCTTTAGCATGGGCTGTGGTATGTGTTGAGAATAAAGAAACATGGAAGTGGTTCATAGATTTGCTTATGGATGACATTAATGGTGGTCTTGGTGCATGCATTACCCTTCTTTCTGATGGACACAAGGTTAGTACTAGGTCATTTTTATGCTTCATTTTTATGCTTTTTCACTCATAATGATGTTGTGATTTGTAGGGGTTATTACAAGCAGTTAAGGAAAGATGTCCAGAAGCTGAACATAGACAATGTGCTAGACACATTCTGGCTAATTTTAATAAAAGGTTTACTGGTCAACAATACATAAAGTTATTTTGGAGGGCTGTAAGGGCTAGTACTGTGGAGAAGTTCAGAGGTGTAATGGAGAACATCAAATCTATTGATACTCATGCTTATGATTACCTTATAGACAGAGATCCTACTACATGTTCTAAGGCATTCTTTCAAGAAGGAAGAGACTGTGATGCAGTGGAGAATGGGGTCAGTGAGAGTTTCAATTATGCTATTAGGCATGCTAGAAGGAGACCTATAATCACTATGCTAGAGGAGATTATGTTATTTGTGATGGAAAGGATATACACTCAAAGAGTTGAAGGAATGGAATGGGATTTGCTTATATGTCCAACTATTAGGAAGCGTATAGAACATCTGAAGGTTAAACAGAGGTAATTATTTTACTTTAATATGCTTATGTTAATTATGAGGATGTGTTATTGATTCACTGATGTTAATATGCTTAAACAGATTGTGGGGAGTTACTCCTTGTGGTTATCAAAAGTATGAGGTTAGATTCACTGATGTTGCATATGGAGTGGATCTAATTGCAAAGAAGTGTGCCTGTAGAATATGGCAACTTACAGGGATACCATGCTTACATGGAGTGGCAGCAATATCTTACTTAAATCATGATGCTGAGGCATATGTGTCCCAATCATACACTACTAAGGCTTACCTAAAATGCTACAAATATAGCATTAATCCTCTCAATAGTAGTGAAATGTGGCCAGATGTTCCATACCATAAGCCTTTGCCTCCCAAAAGAAGAAGATTACCTGGTAGGCCATCTGTGAAAAGGAAGAGGGATGCAATTGAACGAGAGTTGAGTGGATCAAGTAGACAAACTGTCTCAAGAAGGGGTAGCATAATAAAGTGTGGTATTTGTAAGGAACCAGGTCACAACAAGAAAAAGTGTCCATCTAACCAACAAAGCAATACATCAGGTGAATATTTTTAAAAAAATTACATCATTTGAACAAAGAATTGACATTTTAATTTTTGTTTGCAGTACCAAGTTCATCCAGGGGCAGTGGAGTAGACCCAAGTTTATCCAGGGGCAATGAAGGACCACCACCTCCTCCACCACCACCTGCAGCCCAACAACCTCCTCCACCACCACCTGCAGCCCCCATGCCAAGAAGAAGGGTCCCAGTTAGTAGAAGTGGAAGGAGGAAATATTCTGAACGGATTATCAAACAAGCATTAAGGAGGCAGATACCTGGGGTTGGGAGCAATGCAGATAACCCTTCAGTTATTGATTAATTTAGGGGATAATAGTGGGTGGGTAGGAATATCTTTTGTAAGGCAGTTGTGATGTAAAGACAAAGTAGTAGTCTTTTTATTATGCTTTTCTATGGTACTATCAAGTAGGTGTATGGGCACATGGTGGCCCTTCTTTTGTCTATGCAGGAATCTTTTGTGTTACCTAGAAACTACTTTTGTGTATGAAGACAAAAACTTATATAACTGTAGAATATTAATGGCGTATTACAATGAATCCAACCACCACATTCACTTACTTTTTTTATTATATGTATTTGTTATATGTATGCTACTTTGTGATTCCATTCCAGTCAAAACTAATTCTTTATATGCATGCTACTTTGTGATTCTATTCCAGTCAAAATCAAATATGTATTCATTGTTATATGTATGCTTCCTTATGATTCCATTCCAGTCAAAAATATTTCTTGGTGATTCCATTCCAGTCAAATTTACTTCATTCCATTCTTTGTGATTCCATTCCAATCAAAGTTAATATGTATGCAGTTAATATGTATGCTTCTTTATAATTAAATTTTCCATTACAATCAATGTTACTTCATTCCATTCCAACAAGAAGTTAAGATAACAACTCTATTCTATTCAAACAACATCTTTCAATACATCATGTGACTTCATTTCATCATATACACGATGATCAGAAAAAGAAATCCAATGGTAAACTTATATATTTTCTCCTTCATTGCAATGGCATCAGAGTACTTTTCCTTCTTCATCTGTTCCATGTCTTCCTTCACCTTCTCTACTTCGGTCTTCAATGATACTAATTCAGCTTTCATTCCCTCCACCACTTCCATCAGAGGCATCTGTACAAGTTCTACATCCAACCATTTCCAATATTTGCATTTACCCTTCCACAATAAAATTTCAAAGTGAGATTTCAAATCTGGAATAAATGAATCAGAAAAGAGGGGAAATTTAAGTGAAATTGCTTACCTCATTGCACACCATGAAATGCCTCCCTGGATTCTTTGGTGTTGTTGATGTTAGAATACGTGCAGGGAACCCACAATCACAAGTTTTTGGATCATTCACTGTGGATTTCTTGCTTGATCGATTGAGGGAGGATGAGATGCTGTAGGAGGAAGCCATCGGGTATTAGGGCAACGGGGTATTAGAGCACAATAAATGAACAACAAACACCCCTCCTTTAATAACAAGAACCCTAGATGCCAGTTAGGATCAAAACTGACACGTAGGATCAATAAATTCATTGAAACCGGCAAAAACCAGTCGGAAGGGGAAAATTTGCACAAATCAACAAGTTAAAGGGTTAATAGAGCACGAAAAAAAGTTCAATGACCAAATGTGATCAAAATCAAAAGTATGTTACCCTCTGAAGTCATTATCCCCCTACTTTTTACTATTTTCACTATTTTAGGGGGGGGGGGGGGGGGGGACAAATCTAACACAAGAATATTGTGTTTACAAATAAATGATTTCTAAATATTTCTAAAACAATTTTAAATGTTTTATAAATTCTTTTAACAGTATACTCTAGCACAAATACTTTAAAGTTAAGTGTATCAGAAAAGAGACATACTATCAGTCATAAATTTCAAATTGACTTTTTTTCAAAAATTCATTTTTTTCTACAAAAAATTAAAAAATATACACTTTTTAAAAAGATTGAAAAATACTATTTTTAAAAAAAAAAATCCAAAAGTTTGATTTATTATGTAAATTTTTAAACATTTCTATTAATATTCACAAAAACACAAAAAGTTAAACATTAAATGAGATTGATAAGATTACAATCATGTCCTTAATAAATTAGTTTTGATCTAATGTTCCACTTTTATTTTTAGGTAAACTGTCAGTTCTCAACCGATCTCACATTATATATATATATATATATATATATATATATATATATATATATATATATATATATATATATATATATATATATATATATATATTCGGTTCCGGTGATGACTCTTTTTTCGGTGAGAACACGTTAAAAAAATTGAAAAAAAAAATCTAAAAAATACAAATTATAAAATCGAACATAATACTATATTTGGGAGAAAAAAATTGGAAATTTTTTTTGTCATTAAAATTAAATCATGGATCATAAAAATGATTCATGCTTCAATTTTAATGATACAATTTTGTTCTTCCGGATATAATACTATGCTCGATTTTATGATTTGTATTTTCTTCTTCAATTTTTTTAAGATGTCCTTATGAGTACTTACTTTAAGAATATATATATATATATATATATATATATATATATATATATATATATATATATATATATATATATATATATATATATATATATATAGGGTTGGGTTCAACAAATGATCATTTTAAACCTTAGAACTAAAAAACCAACATTTTTTTTGATTTGTAAAGCGTATTTTTTATCAAAAAAAAGAACTACAAATATAGAAATTTCGAACTTTTTTTTATCCGTTCAAATTTCTAACATTTTCTTGATATATATATATATATATATATATATATATATATATATATATATATATATATATATATATATATATATATATATATATATATATATATATATATATATATATATATATATAGGGTTAGGTTCATGTGAGACGGCCTAATTTTGTGAGACTGTGAGATGCATTTTTTTATTTTTTTAATTTCTTTTATTTAATTCAAGTTCCGAAAATAATATTTAATCAAAGGTTTTTTGGATTTTTCCATTTATTTTGTATTTTAAAAATATTTTTTAGATTATATGTACAGTGTAATATCCTATTAGAATATTTCACGTATTTAAAAAAAAACGGGATTTTTTTTAAATTATTTTTTTATTTTTTATTTTTTAGTTAATTCAAGTTCCGAAAATAATATTTAAAAAAAGAGTTTTTAGATTTTTCCATTTATTTTGCATTTTAAAATATTTTTTTAGATAATGTCAGTGTAATATTCTATTAGAATATTTCACGTATTATAAAAAAAACGGGATTTTTTTTATTATTTTTTATTTTTTTAGTTAATTCAAGTTCAAAAGATAATATTTGAAAAAAGAATTTTTAGATTTTTTCATTTATTTTGCATTTTAAAATTATTTTTAGATTTGGTCTCACGGTCTTTCAAAATTAGAATGGTGTCAAATGAACCTAAACATATATATATATATATATATATATATATATATATATATATATATATATATATATATATATATATATATATATATCTTTACTATCTTATAAAAGAAATCTTACTATTTCTAAAAATAAATTGAATATAATAATATTATTTTTTTAAGACGTTCAAATCATTAAGCTAATAGTACAAGGAGTCATCAATAAAATAATATTAAATTTTAACTTGTGTTTTGAATCCTTATATTTGTCAACAAATTCTATCTCCTTCCTTGAATTTCGGATGATTCAAAATTTTAAACCATTAGAAAATACATGTTGATTCAAATATCCCTCCTGCAGATGGCTCTTTCTTAACAGGTTTTTATTTTAATCCTTACTTGTAATTGATTTCATCATTTTTAACTTTTTGTATTTTTATCTTATAAATATATTGGGTGAAGGCTTTATTATATCAGGTTTGTTCCTAATAAGGTTTTTACTATGTTTCTTTAATGTGTTGGCTTTGCAGGTTCAAAAAACTCAACCAAGAGAGCCAGTTAGAGCATTGTATTATCATTTGTTTGTATATTTTGGCATCTTTTGCAATAAAGAACGGTTAAACACAAGATTTGACATGATTAAGGTAGTTTGTATATTTTTCATCTTGTTTAGTCTAAAAATGAAACCTTTTACATCATTGGTCCTTATAATATCAAGTTTCATCATATAGACTTCCTGATTACGGTGATTATTGTCCTTATTATAAGGTTCTGTATAGATTTTGTTCAATATTTTAAGGTTTCGAGAACCTAAATCAATATGAATCCTTGAATTACATACCATCGTTGAAAATGTTTTAATTTGTGACCAAACTTTGTTTAAAATCACAATGAACAAGTTGATACCTGAGTATTTTGGCATTCTTAAAGGCCTATTTATCGACTTTTAAATCATAACATCTGATATTCTAAAGGTTTATTTTTATAAACTATTATTTATATAATTTAACATTTTACTTAGTAGGACATTAAATTAATAAAGGAATTAAGGAAAACGAAAAAAAAAAAAAAAAAAAAAAGGGACGATAAACAGTACAAATGGTTTGGGTATGTATAAATGGAAGTAATAACCATTTAGGGGGTGTTTGGTAAAAAAAAACTTATTGCTTATTAGTTTATTAGCTTATAAGTTAATAAGTAAGTGTATAGTAACTTATGAAAAAATAACGTATTAGAAGTTCCCCACCGGAATAAGTTATTTTAATCCAAACACTTTTTTAACTTATAGTGATGTGGAACCTAATAAGCTGTTTTAAAAAAGCTTAGCCAAACACCCCCTTAATATGGTATGGTAATGCTCTTGAAAAATAGATGTCATATAATATTCATTTCTTAAAGTGAACGCAAAATGGTTTTAACTCTAAAGAGATTAAATTATTCGTCGCCCACCGCTTTACACGGGTAGGCGGTTAGTGTTTGTGTGTGTGTGTGTGTGTGTGTATATATATATATATATATATATATATATATATATATATAGGTTTTGATTAATTATGTTGTCATTTCATAGATGAACAGTCGACATGTATCCTGTTTACAAAACCTTTTCTGTCCTAATAGAATACAAACCGATTATTATGGAGCACCATAGTGAGTTCTTATGAATTATTTGACTAACATGAAAAGGTTAGAAGCACAATTAAGTGACAAACAATATATTAGTACCTCCTAGCCTATAGGTTTGGAATTCCTTTGACTAATGCATTTTAAGTTGTAGCTTTTAATCAAACATCATACACAACAAAGTTTTGTGCTACTTTTAGGTTATATTCTTCACCCTATTAATTTGGAAATTTTTTGTCACAGTTTTGGTAATTTATTTGCCTTACTTTTTCTTTTCACTTTATTCTTGTGCTACCTTTTTTTTTTTTTTTTTTTTTTTTTTTTGAACTGCTTACCTCATTGATATCATGATTTATGATTACAATTTTTGTGCTACTTTTTTTTTATTAAAAAGTCTATGCAGTTTTTTTGGTAAAAGTTTTTGCCAAGTCTTAACCTTATAATTTTGAGTTAAGTTTTTACAAGTTAATTGGGATTTGGGTATGTGGCTAACTGTATGGTTTAAATATAATATATAATTTTAATGATTAAATAGTAAACTGATTATTCAATTTTAGTTTTAATATTAAACAAGGAATACAACTTGGATTAATTACATTTTTCTTGAGAAGAGTCAAAGATTCCCTTTACTTGTTCGTTTAATATTTTGATTAATAGTTTCAAATAACCATAATTAAAGTTCAAGCCTAAATGGAACCTCCTAAGAATAACGCAAGTGGGGACATGGCTAAAAAATAACCACCAGAAACTTTAATTTCTGAAAAATTGTACCAACACCCTTCACAAACCATATTGAAACTTATGAACACGTTATAATCGTTTAATTAACAGTTTCAACATTAATATATTGTTTTTTTTTATTTTTTATTTTGTTAATTGATAATTTATGTTTGTTTTTCTTGTTAATTTATAGCTAATGCTTGTTTTAGAGTCATTATAAACGGGTGATAGTTAAAGTTCGGTGAGAATTGACTTGCTGTTGGGTGTCACCAATTAAAAGTCAGCAAGAAACATGTTTTGAGGACAACGTTCCAAAATAGGTACAAGCATTGATGCTATTTTGGTTCGACAAATGTGCAATATGCATTTATGGACATGATGGACAGGGTATGGAATCCATACATAGATATATCTCACTGAAAACATCACAATTTATTTAAGAACGATGTGGAACATTACTGAATCTACTGCGGAAAATAATGACTTTTCTATATTTTTAAAGTATGAGTCTGGATTTGCTGGTCGAGTTTCTAAGGCTTGTCATAAAAAGGATGGTATCAAAACAGGCACGGTTAACATCGAGGTGATAGAAAAGTGAGAACTACAGAGAATACAATTGGAGATAGAATCCTTCTCAGGTTGGCAGATATTATCATATATTCATATATGATTTCTTTTATATAACACTAGTGTTGTTTATGTTAGATCTAAATAGTTATCATCAGTTTGGAATTTTAAATACTAGAAATTTTTTGAGCTTTTTTTTCGAGCTTGGCCTTTTAGGTTTAGGTTAGATTTTCTCGTTTATATATTTATAAATGGTCGTATCGGTAACACTGTAGCAGAAAAAATGTGTGTGGAATAAAGTCTCTCTTTGGTTCAAAAATAGACGTAGCCTATCGCAAGATAGTGTTTTCGGTTTCGAAACGTTGCTCCAAATAAAGCCCGGTTTTCTTTAAAATCCGCTGTAAGTAAGCTACGCTTACGCAATTTTTAATATAGCTTTCAAAAAATTATAGTAATGTTATTAGGTCGTTAAAATAATTATTTGAGCGATTATTATGAGTTATATTGAGTGTTATTTAACGCTTATATAATAATAATAATAATAATAATAATAATAATAGTAGACTATTAATTAGTCACGGTTATCGTTAGATTAAACCCTAGTGGTATTGGTACTAGGTTTTATCGAAGGAAAAGTGTTTTGAGAGTATCGAAGCGCTGTCTGAGTGCTGAGTCACCACCTTTCAAGTGAGTGCATAGTTACTTTCAGCTTACACATAGATATGAAGTATTTTATATAAATTACGTGTTGTGTGTGCATATTATCTGTATACTTTCTATCTATGTTGGATGAACAATTTTATACATGTTTTAAATGATTTAAATTGTATATGTATTTTATAGCTACAAAACGTGTTGAGTAAAACATGGGTAGATATAATAGTTGTTATGTGACAAAATAAAATAATGAAAGGCCTCATTATAGATGTTATTGATGATCCAGTCATCTAGCGGAGTATAGATGATGACTACGGACTATTCTAGACAGTCCAGTGGAACGCTAGCAGGCTCGCAACCTGTAGGTGTTTATTTGAACTGTGTGCTCACCAGGTGTACTCCATCCCCCACATGGTTGCCTTAAGGACATTTATTGCTGAGGAATCCCCTTAGCAGTAGTGTCCATCATGATGATAGTCCTTAGACTAGGTCCCTTGTGTTAGATGTCTTAGGGACGTAAAGTGAGGATAACGAGAACGGGTAATCGGGTTTGTTTGGTTTGATAAAGTTAATAAATTTATTTATTGTGGGTTGAAAACCCTATGTACTCACCAGGCTCCCAAGCCTGACCCACTCAGTTTCTTATATTACAGGTAGTGACGCATGAGCATAGATGTGATGTCTTGGGATGAGAGATTAATGGATTTTGGGCCTGTAAATACGGAATAATGTAGTAAGGCCTATGTTGTATTGTTTATACTTATGTACTGTATCGAACATGACATCTCGAGTCTTTTTAATGAAATACATTTATATGGAAATGCGTTTGATAAATCTTTATCATATTTTGTTTTGGGACAAATTCCGCAACTCTTTTTAAAAGGTTACTCTGATTTTAAAATAATGTATAAACAAAAGCGGTCTTTTCTGGCCAGGATTTTGGGGATGTCACACCAGGTCGGATCTCTTCCAATCACGCAGAGGGTGGAACATATGACTAACTGAGGTTTTAGAGGGATTGAGAAGTAGAATGATGCATATACTGTGTACCAGGTCAGATTGTGAGTCACGCAAAGGAGACAGTATATGGCTAACAAATAGAAAAAATTGCATAGATAGAAGATGCAGAGAAATAGAGTTGCATATGTTACAGTCCAGGTCGGATTTTGAGTCACGCAGAGGAGGCAACATATGACTAACAGACAGATAGAGAAAGACAACAATTTTCTACAGACCTAATTCATCAGAATTTACCAGTTGCCCCATCAATACCGGAATTAAGGACAGAATCCACACATCGAGGAAAAGTTAATCCACAGTTCCAGATACAAGTTTATTTAATGTGATGAGTAGATTCCCATATATATCTCCCTGCTCAATCTATCCATGCGTCGTATTGTCAGGCTAAACGGATCTAACTAGGTCAAGATTTGTCAAGTCTATAAATTTCCTAAGTTCAACTCTGCCTAGTCATGTCCATTTAGAATCTTTCTTACCTACCGATGCATCAATCCCAGAGCATAGACCCTTCAACTTTAGGTACGTTACGCAGACTTAGATTGCATGTTATCACTAGATAATATCACTTCCCAAAACATCTCCCTCAATCACATTTCATAGCCAACATATTTTTTTGATTTTCTGATTTTCTAATGTTTTTGGATTTTTTTTTTTTGAAACTTTTCTAATTTTTGTTTTGTTTTCATTTCACTCCCTAAATTTGTGCATAGGAGAGAAACGAAAGTAAATACGCAAATTTAAACTATCCTAAAACAAAAATTTGTCTTTAAAGCGAATCGTCTTAAGAAAAACTCAGGAGTATAGAGAAGAAAATTCAAACCGTAAGTCACCGATTGAATTTGCATCGAGAAGGTCTGAGAACAGCACGCATAATCTCAGAACAGATCCGAAAATTCTTCATGTCATTAAGCACTAACCCCATTTGTGATCTCTTCCTTTCTTCCTTTCCCGCAAAGGACGCATACTCCCAAACAATGTTCTGAGTGTTGTACAGTTGAGAGATGCCTCCTATCATGTGCCTAGAATAGCCACTACCAAAAACTGAAGTCTGATGATATGCATCCATAGCTGCTTCGACACGGAGTGAGATTAGTTGGTCTTTGGAACCCAGTCCATTTTGAAACTGGGTCGACCTTTGTCATCCTTGCACGGTACTTTCTCCCATGACATATCTTGTTTATCACAAACAGAAGATGAAGAAATATTAGAGTCATTAGTTAATTTGGGAGAGAAAGCCTTTGGAATCCATTTGTAGTTAGGTTTAACCCATTTCTTTTTCGATTTGATGGGTGGCTTAGTACGTGCTTTTGATTTTGATGTCGGCCGTTGAGATGACTTTGACCTAACTGATCTTTGTTTCAGTGGAGCATCTCTTGGATTGGGCTTCTTGGCCGGCATTCCCTTCTTGACTTTGGGATTTTGAGTCTTGTCCTTTGGAGTTTGATTCTTGGCCTTGGGAGTTGAATTTGGCCTTCTTGGCATTCCAATTGTCAATGTATGATCGTGATCTCGAGGGGTATATTTTGGAGTATCTCCCTCTTGGCGCGTTCTGCCAGCCTTGTACATAATAGGGAATGTATGTGCGATTTGGACAGTTTCGGTCAATATGACCAGGTGTTCCATAGTGAAAACAAGTCTTTTTCTTCATTGGGAAATTGTTTCTTCCTGCCCCTGGTGGCGTATCCTTGCCTTGTCTCTGATTTTTCCCACATGCACAATTGCAGGAGGCACTCTGTTTCGCTGGAATTGGTAGCCTGTATTTCTCAACACCAGGTTGATCAGAAACAGTTGAGTTCGAAGCAACAGATTCAGAGTTCAAGGAGATGTTGGTTTGTTCAATGGTTTTCTCCTTTTTCTCATCTTTTGCTACTTTACCTGCACATAAAGTAGAAGCATTAGTATTTTTAACTTGAATACCTCCTGACACAAATCCAGCTGGTTTGCTATATCGAAGATGTGCCTCCCTATCAATTTCTTCCTGTGTCATAGGGATGGATGTGTAGTTATGATTGAAAGGTGGAGGAACACTATCATACCCTAGACCCTTGTTTTGATTATCTTTGAATTTTAATTGGGTTTCAAATAAGGACTCGACTGTCTTACTTGAGACAATATAATTTTTGAAACTAACATCTGTTTTTCCACACTTAGTTTTCAAAGCATCAAGTTCTTCGGTTACAGCATCAAGTTGTCTCTTAATATAGTCATAAAGTTCACGTTTTTCACTGTATTCTGTCTGATTTCTCTTAAAATCCTTTATTTTTGTTTCTAACTGGGCCTTCAGGGGTTTCTGTCCTTTCCTGAGTTGATATCCTTCATATCTCAGGTCCTCAACTTCCTTACGTAATAAATCATTATGTTCACGAAGAAGTTTAATCGTAGCTTCATATGATTGAGAACATGAAACTTCACATGATTGAGAATATGAAACTTCCTTGGTCAGAAGGTTTGCGGAACTCATTGTTTTTCCACACTTCAAAGCATCAATTTCTTCAATTATATCTACAACACTAAGACGATTAAGATCTTTTGTCTTCTTGATGTCAGCCACGTTCATGTCCCACAATTTCGGAAGTGCATTCAGCAACCTTTTGTTTAATCAAACATGTAGAGATTTTTTTTGTAGAGATGGGGGGAGTTTGATGTTGTGAGATGGAGTGATTAGAGTGATGGACTTCTTCTTCTTCTTCACTTCCCCCTCTTGAGGAGTTTAGACCTGGAGACTCCTCAAGCCATTTTCGAAGGCCATCAACTTTGGCAAAAACTTCTTGGAATTGAGCTTTGAGGGCTTCGTCCAGTTGTTGATTGTTGGGCCTACTCAAATACTGTGAAGTATCTGGCATTTGGAGAAATTGGGACATCCTAGTAGCCATCCGGAGGGGGTTCCACATAGGTGAGGTGAGGAGTGTAATCATCATTAAGCAGTCTGCAGTGAGGATTAATCCAAGATTTTATCAAGGATTCATCCATGACAGTATCAAATACGCATTCTCTCCATATGAGCTCCGCAAGTTTGGTTGCCTTCCAATCTCTTTTCCTTTGGGTGGTGGCAGGTGAGTCATTTGAACTCGGAGAAGACATGTCCTCCACAAGATTTTTGAAAAAGGGGGGGGGGGTTCTGGTTTCTTCGGATTGATTACCTGTTGTGGTGGAGAGTTGTGAGGTGGAGTATGATGAGATGGTTGCAGTGAAGGTATTTTTCTGTAGAGATGGGGAAGTTTGATGTTGTAAGATGGAGTGACTGGAGTGATGGACTTCTTCTTCTTCTTCACTTCCCCCTCTTGAGGAGTTTAGACCCGGAGACTCCTCAAGTAATTTTTGAAGGCCATCAAATTTGGCAAAAACTTCTTGGAATTGAGCTTTGAGGGCTTCGGCCAGTTGTTGATTGTTGGGGATTGTGGGATTGAAGAGTAGCTTTTGAATTTCCTTGGTGAGATGAAGGATTTCGGGACCATGGAAATTTGTGGACAAAGATCGCTGCAGACGGTTGATTGTAGCTTGAAGGATTGAGATTGTGGACTTGTAGGCAGTGTGAGTCTCAACAATTAGCTTGTCAGTGTGGGAGGCTTGATCCACAATGGTTACTTGAAGATCATTCTTGATTGCGGTTACCTCAGAAATGAGGCGTTCCGCAGCAGCCATGAATTCTTTGTGATCTTCCTATCGAGTATTGTCAAGAGACCGGATCCCCATTTCAACCTTGAGCGAGATACGCTCAGCAGCTAACCTCTCATGTGTTTCCAGGCATTCAATCCGTTCAATTAATGATTGCGGTCCAGAGATATCTTCTGGTTGTGGTTGGGTTGGCTTGACCGCAGTAAGGATTTGATCAACCTTTGCTTGTAAACTCAAGAATTCTTTCCTAGTGGCAACATTTTTCTTCTTTTTCTTCTTCTCTTTAGGCTTGGAAGTTGAATGATGAGAGCCACTGGATTCTTCTTCTTCATCAAACATCATAAGATCATCATTAGAAAGAGAAGGGTTGTTTACCTCTTGGAGATCAACATCATCAAATCTGAAGGTGGGAGCTGAGCTCACTTCAATTTTGGGTCCTTCGTCTTGTGATACTTGTACAGTGGAAGTGGGGGGAACTTGTGAAGCATGTTGGTCAGTAGTTGCTTCCTAAGCCTTGTAGAAGGTTTCGACCATTTGAGTCATCCATTCTTGAACTTTCATAATGGTGGCTATGGTATTGGCATTATTAATTACATATGCCCAATACTTAGCCACAACTTGTATTTCTTGTTCCTTTTGCTGCTGTTGTTTGATTTGTTGATCCTTGCGTGCTTGAAATTCCCTACGAAAAGTGGCATATTTCTTGGCTTCAACTTCATTGGAGAGTTGAAACTTTCTCCATGAATCATTTGAGCCACCACCGTCAATTCCTTGAAATCGCACCGAGGTGTCCCTCAGGTCCATGGATCCTAGCACATTTGTGCTCACCGTGCCTAAACCACTTGTTAATGATGTAAGCAGAGTAGGATTTCCTGAGCTTCCTTGGTCTCCTTGACCCGTGGTCAAGTGTGGCCTCGACTCAGTTCTGGCATGGGCGGAAGAAGTGCCCTGCGGTTGGGAAGGTGTTTGTAGTGTATGGGTGACATTCAAAAGGATGGAGTTCAACTCCTCAGGAGAAAAAAAATGCAGTCGGGAAACCCTAGAGACTTTAGGGAGAGAACCATTATTATCCTCTTGGGATTGAATTGGGGGGATTCTCCTCGTTGTTGTGAATCAGAGTCACTTTCTGAGTCCGAGAAGAAGAGAATGGTAGTATCAAATGGATGTGCGGGCATCCCAAGGACTACCAGAGCCTGTTGAGAGGCTAAGGTATCAGTCCAGTCACGCATATTAGGGATGAGCATGGGACGGAACCAGTACCGACCTATTCCGTTCCCGATTTCCCGAATACTGAATTTGAACAAAAGTTAATCTCAAGTACCAAACTGAATTAACATCACCGGTACCTGTATCGGGAATGGTACCGATACTCGGTACTAGTACCGGTACCAGCGGTACCGATTCCCGAATGGAAGTGGGAGCGGATTATGATGGATTTCATAACTAAGTTACCCAAGACAAGAGGTGGTTATGATATGTAACGCCCGGGTTTCAGGGCTAAGCATTTTTGACAATGTAATAGTCTAGGTCAACTATTGTAACTCATTTTGAAGTAATAAAGATGAAATATTTGAGTATTAATTATGTGAATTATGTGTATTATGTGCTTATTATTTAATTATAAATGTATAATTAATAAAGAATAAAAATAAGCGTCAAAATTAAAGTGTGAGATAAGCCCGATATCTTTATATAAAGTTGTAGTAGTCGAAACAAGGATTCCGGGGATATAAAGAACGCCTAAATCCGAATTATAACGAAAAAGTTATGACTCGTTGAGGTTTCGTGACCGAACCGACACGATACCGGGAAGCGTAAATAGTGAATTTACGATAGAGCGGGATTTAGCCTTAGCGATCTAAACAAAAGTCGTATAATATGTTAAACTAAGACGTCGATAAAAAGAACGCCAAAATTTGACTTCGTATGAGGAAGTTATGATTTTTCGAAGTTTCGGATTAGTATTGTACAGCTCGAAATTCGAATATTAGATCAAGCGGTTTTTAGCCAACACGACGTAAACGAGAATCGAATATCTCGTTAAGAGTAGCATAATGAGAAAAAGATGGGCAAAAACGGACGTCGGATGAAGAAGTTATGAATTTTTAACGGACCAATCCTGTCCCAGCCTGTTAATAATACAACTTTTAAAATAGAATCAAAATTAGCCAATAGAGTCTAAACAAAAGTTGTAGAGTATGTTCCCACCTTCGCGTGGAAGTTACGAATTTTTAAAGATTGCATTCGAAATTGCGAAGACTGAAGCAAATTCGATGGCGTGGCACATTCCCAGCCGTCCGATGGAGATCAGCCTCGCCCCGGATTTGCAACGCGTTACTCCTTGCTACGCCCCGCATCCGAATTGGGAACGCTCAGCGTTCCTCCGGTCTTATCCCTTCGAGTGCGAGATAGCTGGAGTCCATCTGGAAGCCTTATCCGATGAATACCCCGCGTAGAGCGAACCTACGCCCAGCGTAGCGCGAAGTATCGCACCTATAAATAGGGGTGCGAGGGCATCTGGTTTCTCACACCAAAAATCAACTCTTTATCTCACTACTCTCTCTCTCTCTCTAGCATATCCTAACCCCTCTTAAGCCTAGATAAAGCCCCTAACACCCTAAGGAATCCCCGAGGCTCCCGGAGTCCCGAAAAAAGAGTCTTTCGGTTTCGAAACACTGCTCCAAATAAAGCCCGATTTTCTTTAAAATCCCCTGTAAGTGAGCTACGCATCCACAATTTTTAATATAGCTTTCAAATAATTATAGTAATGTTATTAGGTCTTTAAAATAATTATTTGGGCTATTATTATGAGTTATATTGAGTGTTATTAACACTTATACAATAATAATAATAATAGTTAGACTTATTAATTTGTCGCGGTTATCGTTAGACTAAACCATAGTAGTATTGGTACTAGGTTTTATCGAAGGAAAATTGTTTTGAGAGTATCGAAGCGTCGTCCGAGTGCTGAGTCACCACCTTTCAGGTGAGTACATAGTTACTTTCAGCTTACACATAGATGTGAAGTATTTTATATAAATTATGTGCTATGTGTGCATATTATCTAAATACTTGCTATCTATGTTGGATGAACGTTTTTATACATGTTTACAATGATTTAAACTGTATATGTATTTTATATCTACGAAAATGTTGGGGTAAAACATGGGTAGATGTAATAGGTGATGTGTGATAAAATGATGAGAGACCTCGATGTTGATGTTGTTGATCCAGTCATCTAGCGGAGTATAGATGACGACCACGGACTCTTCTAAACAGTCCAGTGGAACGCTGGCAGGCTCGCAACCTGTAGGTGTTTATGAACGATGTGTTCACCGGTGTATTCCATCCCCCTCATGGTTGCCTTTAGGACATTTATTGTTGAGGAAACCCCTTAGCAGTAGTGTCCATCCCGATGATGATCCTTAGGATAGGTCCCTTATGATAGGTGTTTAGGGATGTAAAGTGAGGATAACGGGAACGGGTAATCGGATTATTGTTGATTGATGAAATTAATAAACTTATTTATTGTGGGTTGAAAACCCTATGTGCTCACCAGGCTCCCAAGCCTGACCCACTCAGTTTCTTGTATTACAGGTAGTGGCGCATAAGCATAGATGTGATGTTTTGGATGAGGGATTACGGATATAGGCCTATAAATACGAAATAATGTAGTAAGGCTTATATTGTATTGTTTATGCTTTTGATCTATATTGAACATGACATCCCAAGTCTTTTAATGAAATACATTTCCTTGGAAATGCTTTTGATAAATCATTATCATATTTTGTTTTGGGACAAATTCCACAACACTTTTATTTAAAATGTTACTCTGATTTTCAAACAAAGCATAAACAAAATCGGTCTTTTCATGTCGTGAAAATGGGGATGTCACAGTTGGTATCAGAGCATTAGTTTAAGCGAACAAGGAATTTGTAGGATTTATAGACTTAAACTTATAGTGCTAAGCGATGATTGTGAGGTGTGAGCACTAGCTTATTTTAGGAATTGTGCCTAAAATGCTTTTATGTGCTAAATGCTTTGTGCATGATATGCTGTTATTTGTTCGGATCTATGGTCTGTTGCCGATCGAATCTGGAAACCTTATGTGTTTAGGATTCTAAACGTAAGACTACGATATTAGAACTAGCATGTAAACGTTTCGAAGAGATAAGTATGAACATCAGTCCTAAATAAAGATCTAAATTCACCTTATTCGGTGTATAGATCAAGATGGCAAGGACCCGTAGCAGAAACGTGAATGCAAATGGGAACAGAAACCAACCCCCAGTTATTAAGCAAATACCAGTTGTTGAAGCCGCTGCTGGACGAATAACGATGGCCAGAGTGCAAGCGATGATCCAGACGATGTTGGATCGTTAAATGGAGGAAACCAGGCGGTTGCTCCAACAAAATCGAGAGGAAGCGACCATACAAATCGAACAGCCCAAGTTGAATGAAAGGCAGACTGAGGAGGGAAACGATAGTGGGACTGTTGGTCAAGCCAACCCACCGATAGTTAGGCAAAACCACCAGGATGGAGGAAATGACGGACGTGGACGCAAATACAAGGATTTCATGGCATCCAAACCACCGAGTCTATCCAGAAGCCCGGCGCCGGTGGAAGTCATGAACTGGATCTCTGAGATGGAGACGATGTTTGAGAGTTGCGAGTGTAGCAACATGCAGAAGACCACTCTCGTGGTTCCTCTGTTGAAATCTGGAGTACTAAGCTGGTGGAAGCTACTAGCTGATTCAATGCCCAAAGGTGAAGCAAGCAAGATGTCGTGTGAGGATTTTATGGTACATTTGAAGATGCAATACTGCTCTGAGCCGGATCTTCTGGAGATCAACAACGAATTCCAGAATTTGAAGAAGGGAATAATGAGCGTTACTGAATACGCTGCAAGCTTTACTGAGAAAATGAAGCTTGTTCCTCACCTCATCCGAACTGAACTCTCCAAGGTTAACAAACTTGCCCTCGGATTATCAGCAGACTTTGGTCCAATGGTCAAGCAAACTACCACTCTGAAAGCCGCCATCTGGGCTGCTAAGAATGTGGAGACCCAGATACGAGAGAAGGGTCTGGAGAGAGCGGAAGTGGGAGAGAAAAGGAAATTTGGTGGATCCTCGAGGTTCGGCAAGAAAGGTAGATTCTCGAAGTCTGGTTCGAGAGAAGGAGGATCAGAAGCGAAGTGGTGTGACAAGTACAAGAAAAAACACTCTGGGAAGTGTGACGGAGGGGTCACTTGTTTCAAATGTGGAAAGCCTGGGCACTATGCCAATGAATGCACATTCACAAAAAGGTCTATTATGAGTGCAACGAGGAGGGGCACATTTCAAAGGATTGCCCGAAAAAGAAGGAGGCAAGAAGACCCAACATACCACCGAAGCCAAAGGTGAGAGCCTTCCAGATGACGCTCGAGGCTGCAAAGGAGGAAACAGATGTCGATTCAGGTACCTTTCTTGTAAATGGTTTGCCTGCCAATATACTATTTGATTCCGGAGAAAACTACTCCTTTGTATCATGTAAATTTGGTGGGAAATTAGCATTGCCTGTAGAAAAACTTGATAATGCCCTGATTGTAGAAGTTGCCAGTGGCAAATTCGTACCTGTTAGTAATCGTATAGGAACATCATCATCGACCTAAACGGAAACGAATTCCATGAAGAGCTATTACCCATAGAGTTAAACGGTTTCGACATCATTTTGGGTATGGATTGGCTTGGCGCCAAAGATGTTGAGATTCAATGCCGAAAGAAGATAGTAAGGGTGAACCCACCTGGAAAAGAATCATTTATGGTGTACGGGGACAAACGCGGAGTGAATTCTGGAATCATCTCCCTGATGAAAGCCAGAAAATGTTTGTCCAAAGGATGTGCATCATACTTGGCATTCTTAATCGATGCTAAGAAGGAAAAGAAAGAGGTTCAAAATATAATGGTTGTGTGTGATTATCCAGAAGTCTTTCCCGAAGATCTTCCTGGATTACCACCTGATAGGAAAGTGGAGTTTCGGATAGAATTGTTACCAGGTACAACACCGATAGCAAAGGCACCTTACCGATTAGCACCGACGGAGATGAAGGAGCATATGACGCAACTTCAGGAGCTGTTGGAAAACAGTTTCATTCGACCTAGTTCATCACCCTGGGGAGCTCCAGTGTTATTCGTGAAGAAAAAGGACGGAAGCATGAGAATGTGTATAGACTACCGAGAGCTGAACAAGGCAACAGTGAAGAACAAGTACCATTGCCGAGGATTGACGACCTATTCGATTAGCTGCAACATTTGAGCTACTTCTCAAAGATCGATCTTAGGTCGGGATATCATCAACTGAAGGTGAGAGAACAGGATATTAAGAAGACTGCATTCAGAACTCGATATGCACACTATGAGTTCTTGTTTATGTCATTTGGACTAACCAATGCTCATGCGGCATTCATGGATTTGATGAACAGGGTTTGTAAACCATTCCCTGATAAATCAGTGATAGTGTTCATCGATGACATTCTAATGTACTCGAAAAGCCAAGAGGAGCATGGCAAGCATCTACGGGAAGTGTTGGAAGTGTTAAGGAAGGAGAAGCTTTACGCTAAGTTCTCCAAGTGTGATTTTTTGATCCGAGAAGTCCAATTCTTGGGTCATGTGGTTAACCAGGAGGGAATAATGGTTGACCCCACAAAAATCGACGTTGTAATGAAGTGGGAACGTCTAAAGAGTCCCACGGAGATTCGAAGCTTTCTAGGATTTGCCGGATATTACCGACGATTTATCCACGGTTTTTCTTCGATAGCTGCTCCATTAACATCCTTGACCCATAAAGGAGCTACATATATGTGGAGTGAGGAACACGATGAGGCATTCGAGAAGCTAAAGAAGAAGTTATGTGAAGCACCGATACTTTCTCTACCCGATGGAATTGAAGACTTCGCGGTTTATAGTGATGCATCTGGAGTTGGGTTGGGTTGTGTTCTGACCCAAAGAGAAAAGGTGATAGCATACGCATCTCGACAATTGAAAGAGCACGAAAATAACTACCCCACTCATGATCTGGAGTTGGCAGCGGTAGTATTTTCCTTAAAGATATGGAGGCATTACCTTTACAGCACGAAGTGCAAGCTTTTCACTGATCATAAGAGTCTCTAGTATCTCTTTAATCAGAAGGAGTTGAAGATGATGCAACGATGCTGGCTAGAACTACTCAAGGACTACGACTGTGAGATACTTTACCACCCAGGTAAAGCAAATGTTGTTGCTGATGCTCTCAGTCGGAAAGTCAACCTTGAAAGGAAAAGGCCAAAATTGTTGAGAATTGAAGTCTTCTTGACGATTGTGGAAAGTATTAGGAAAGCTCAAGAAGAAGCTTTAGAGAAGAATGACCGAAAGGAAGAACGTTTGGGCAAAACGTTAATTTTCAGAACAAACAGTCGAGGACTGAAGGTATTCCAAGATCGGATTTGGGTACCTAAGATGGGAGGAATAAGAGACCTTTTGATGGAAGAAGCACACAAGACCATGTACTCGATTCATCCCGGTAACACTAAAATGTATAGGGACCTAAAACCCTACTACTGGTGGCTGACGATGAAGCTCGATGTTGCGAAACATGTGGCCGATTGTGTGACTTGTGCAAGAGTTAAGGCACAACATCAGAAACCGTATGGGAGTTTAGAACCTTTACCTGTACCCATGGGTTAATGGGAAGACATCACCATGGATTTTGTAACTAAACTACCCAGTACGAAGAACGGTCACGACATGATTTGGGTGGTTGTGCATCGTTTCACCAAGAGTGCACACTTCATAGCAGCCAACAAGAAGTGGTCTATGGATAAGCTCGCAAATGCTTATGTGAAGGAAATTATAAGACTTCACGGTGTTCCTCTTACTATCGTATCAGATCGTGATAGTCGTTTCACGTCAAGGTTTTGGAGGAATCTACAAGAGGAGTTACGTACAAAGTTGTGTTTGAGTACTGCTTACCATCCGCAAACTGATGGCTAGAGCGAAAGAACGATTAAAACACTGGAAGATATGCTGAGAGCATGTACCCAAGAGTTCCAAGGGAACTGGGACGAGCAGTTACCTTTGGTAGAATTCTCATACAACAACAGTTTCCACTCGAGCATCAAGATGGCACCTTACCAAGCTTTGTACGGATAGAAGTGTCGTACGCCATCTTGTTTGCTTAAAGTCGGAGAGAAGCAGTTTATGGGCCCTGAGATAGTCCATGAGACTGTTGAGAAACTAAAGGTGATTAGGGAAAGGATGTTAGCAGCTCAGGATCGTCAGAAGAGCTATGCCGACAAGAAAAGACGATCGATGACCTTTGAAGTTGGGGATTCGGTTTTGCTTAAAGTCTCACCTTGGAAGGGACTTATAAGATTTGGAAAGCGAGGAAAGTTGAGTCCAAGGTTTATTGGACCATTCAAAGTTCTTCAGAAGATTAGGAACCAAACTTACAAGCTGGAATTGCCCGAAGAACTCGATGGTATACATAACACCTTCCATGTGTGTTATCTGAGGAAATTCAGGGGAGAAGTTCCCGACATAATTCCAATCTCTAAGTTAAGAATGGATGAGAATAAGAGGTTAATTGAAGAGCCCGATGCAATTGTTGACTGTAAGACCAAGAAGTTATGACGCAAGATGGTCGACTTAGTGCTAGTTCGATGGAAATATTCAAATGGTCCGAATCTCACTTGGGAAACAGAGGATGACATGATGAGTTGCTATCCACATCTGTTTGATGATGCATGATTCCGAGACGGAATCATCCTAAGGGGGAGAGAATTGTAATGCCCGGGTTTCAGGGCTAAGCATTTCTGACAATGTAATAGTCTAGGTCAACTATTGTAACTCTTTTTGAGTATTATGTGAATTATGTGTGTTTATGTGCTTATTATTTAATTATAAATGTATAATTAATAAAGAATAAAAATAAGAATCAAAATTAAAGTGTGAGATAAGCCGTATATCTTTATATAAAGTTGTAGTAGTCGAAACAAGGATTCTGGGGATATAAAGAACACCGAAATCCGAGTTATAACGAAGAAGCTATGACCCGTTGAAGTTTCGCGACGGAACCGACACGATACCGAGAAGCGTAAATAGTGAATTTACGATAGAGCTAGATTTAGCCTTAGTGATCTAAACAAAAGTCATAGAATATGTTAAACTAAGAGCGTCGATAAAAAGAACGCCCAAATCTGACTTCGTATGAGGAAGTTTTGATTTTTCGAAGTTTCGGATTAGCAGTGTACAACCCGAAATTCAAATATTAAATCGAGCGGTTTTTAGCCGAGACGACCTAAACGAGAATCGAAGATCTCGTTAACAGTAGCGTAACGAGAAAAAGATGGGAAAAACGGACGTCGGATGAAGAAGTTATGAATTTTTAACGGACCAATCATGTTCCGGCCTATTAATAATATAAGTTTTAAAATAGAGTCAAAATTAGCCAATGGAGTCTAAACGAAAGTTGTAGAGTGCGTTCCCACCTTCGTGTGGATGTAAAGAAAGTTGAAAACGGAGCTCGTATGTGAAAGTTACAATTTTTTAAAGATTGCATGCGAAATTAAGAAGACTGGAGCAAATTCGATGACGTGGCACATTCCCAACCGTCCGATGGAGATCAGCCTCGCCCCGGATTTGCGACACATTACTACTCACTATGCCCCGCGTCCGAAGTGGGAACACTCAGCGTTCCTCCGGTCTTATCCCTTCCGAGTACGAGATAGCTGGAGTCCATCTAGCAGCCTTATCCGATGAATGCCCCGCGTAGAGCGAACCTACACCCAGCGTAGCGCGAAGTCTCGCACCTATAAATAAGGGTGCAAGGGCATCCGGTTTCTCACACCAAAAATCAACTCTTTCTCTCACTACTCTCTCTCTATCTAGCATATCCTAACCCCTATTAAGCCTAGATAAACCCCCTAGCACCCTAAGGATGCCCCGAGGCTCCCTGAGTCCCGAGAAAAAGGGTCTTTCGAATTCGAAACGCTGCTCCAAATAAAGCCCGATTTTCTTTAAAATCCGCTGTAAGTCAGCTACGCTTACACAATTTTTAATATAGCTTTCAAATAACTATAGTAATGTTATTACGTCTTTAAAATAATTATTTGGGCTATTATTATGAGTTATATTGATTGTTATTAACGCTTATATAATAATAATAATAATAGTCAGACCAATTAATTTGTCACGGTTATCGTTAGACTAAAACCTAGTGGTATTAGTACTAGGTTTTATCGAAGGAAAATTGTTTTGAGAGTATCGAAGCGCTATCCGAGTGTTAAGTCACCACCTTTTAGGTGAGTGCATAGTTACTTTCAACTTACACATAGATATGAAGTATTTTATATAAATTACGTGCTATGTGTGCATATTATCTTAATACTTGCTATCTATGCTGGATGAACGTTTTTATACATGTTTTCAATGATTTAAACTGTATATGTACTTTATATCTACGAAAATGTTGGGGTAAAACATGGGTAGATGTAATAAGTGATGTGTGATAAAATGATGAGAGGCCTCGATGTTGATGTTGTTGATCCAGTCATCTAGCGGAGTATAGATGACAACCACAGACTCTTCTAGATAGTCCAGTGGAACGTTGGCTGGCTCGCAACCTGTAGGTGTTTGTGAACGATGTGTTCACCGGTGTATTCCATCCCCCTCATGGTTGCCTTTAGGACATCTATTCCTGAGGAACCCCCTTAGTAGTAGTTCCCATCCCGATGATGATCCTTAGGATAGGTCCCTTATGATAGGTGTTTGACATAAAATGAGGATAACGGGAATGGGTAATCGGGTTATTGTGGATTGATGAAATTAATAAACTTATTTATTGTGGGTTGAAAACCCTATGTGCTCACCAGGCTCCCAAGCCTGACCCACTCAGTTTCTTGTATTATAGGTAGTGGCGCATAAGCATAGATGTGATGTTTTGGATGAGGGATTACAAATATAGGCCTGTAGATACGAAATAATGTAGTAAGGTTTATTTTGTATTGTTTATGCTTTTGATCTGTATCGAACATGACATCCCAAGTCTTTTAATGAAATACATTTCCTTGGAAATGCTTTTGATAAATCTTTATCATATTTTGTTTTGGGACAAATGCTGCAAAACTTTTGTTTAAAATGTTACTCTGATTTTCAAACAAAGCATAAAGAAAATCGGTCTTTTTTGGCCGTGAAAATGGGGATGTCACATGATACTATATGGGTAATCATCGATAGATTGACCAAATCTGCACACTTCTTAGCAATAAAGGAAACTGATAAGATGGAGAAGCTAACAAGAAAATTACATCAGAGAAATAGTTAGACTACAAGGTGTGCAAATATCTATTATTTATGACTGAGATAGTAGATTCACCTCTCGTTTTTTTGCAGTGTTTACAAAACTCTCTAGGAACTAGGTTGGACATGAGTACAACCTACCATCCACAAACTGAAGGACAAAGTGAGAGGACAATTCAAACTCTAGAAGATATGTTGAGAGCCTGCATGATATACTTTGGAAAGGAATGGGATACTCGTTTTCCCCTTGTCGAGTTCTCTTACGATAACAATTATCACACTAACATAAAGGTTGCTCCATTCGAATCCCTTTATGGCCGCAAGTGCAAATCACCTCTGTGTTCAGCTGAAGTGGGTGATACGCAACTAGCTAGAGGTCAAGTTCCAGACAGTACTCTCACTGGTCCAGAACTCATTCAAGAAACAACGGAGAAAGTCGTACAAATTCGGGAGTGACTTAACGCTTCCAGAGATAGACAAAAAAGCTATGATGACAAAAGGAGAAAACCCTTGGAGTTCCAGGTTGGTGACCACGTCTTAATAAAGGTCTCACCTTGGAAGGGCATGATATGATTTGGAAAGCGTGAAAAACTAAATCCAAGGTACATAGGACCATTCGAGATTCTTGCTAAAATCGGTCTTGTAGCTTACAAACTTCGACTACCTCAAGAACTAAGTAACATGCATCCTACTTTCCACGTCTCTAACTTGAAAAAGTGCTTATCCGACGAGACTCTTGTAATCCCACTCAACGAGATCAAGATAAACGAGAGCCTCAACTTTATGGAAGAACCCGTAGAGATTTGTGACAGGGAAGTCGAGAGAACCCAACAGAGTCGTATCCCGATAGTGAACGTTCACTGGAATGCAAAACGGGGACCTGAATTCACTTAGGAGCGGGAGGATCAAATGAAACAGAAATATCCACATATTTTTCCCTAATCTTTCTGTAACGCTATAGTCCTAATTTTGGGATGAAATTCTCTTTAACGCGGGGATAATGTAACATCCCATTATTTTCTACTTGTAAAGTCAACCCTAGTCAATCAAACTTAAACTTGGGTCAGCTAAAGTACTGTGATTTATTTGGATTTTTATTAAGGTTAGAATAATAACCTTTGCATATTAATACCCTAAGAATATTAGGTGTTTAAGAAGGGAATTAAATTGAATCAGGAAAGTATCACATCTTTTTCTTTCTTTCCCTTCGGCCAGCAGCCTCGTAGCCGTGATCAAGATCGAGAACGTCGGGCCGTGAACGAGGCAGTGATCAGGCTTCTAGCTGCAAAATCATCGGATCTTATTGACTCATAAATCGAACCTGGTCCTCTCTGATCTCGTTCTCGGCTGCGAACCGCTTCTGGGCCGTAATCATCTTCTCGGTCGTAATCCCTTCGGACCGTGTACGAGGTTCACGGCCGTGAACCCTTCGGACCGTGAACCCTCACACACACATATATATATATATATATATATATATATATATATATATATATATATATATGTTTCAGCTATTTTCCTTCATTTCTACACATTTTACACAAAAATCCAACCCTTTTCTCTCAAGTATCATCAGCCAAGAACATCCTTTTCTCCTCAAGAACATGCTCAATTCATCCTTTCTCATCATATTCAAGTGTCAATCACTAGTTCTTCATAAGATCTAACAGATATCCTTTCTTGATCTTGTTATCATTTCAAGAACATCATTCAATCTTCTTATACTAGGCTGAAAACCCGGTAATTTCAATATTTTATACGAACAACACGAAGAACACGCAAAGAACATGAAGAACAACCACCTGAAAATCTTTGAATCTTCTTCGAAACTTTCTTAGGATCTTCAGATGTTCATCATTCATCCAAAAACACAGGGCCGTGAACATCCCTGGCCGTGAACCCATTACAAGCTCCAATTTAGCTTCTAACACTCCTATTTGTAAGTTATACTTACAAATTAGACCAACTCTCAATCATTCCTATGATTATTTTAGCTAATTGGTTGCATATATTCTATACAAATTGCTATATAGAACTTGTTTGTGCTCTGGGATTTCACTTGTAGAAGTAAACATCCTATATCAAATCAACATTTGAATCACCCTCTAAAAGGTGAGTTCATAGCCCCTCCCCCCCCTATTTTGTAGTTTTTACTATTTTAAGTGGGGAATACAAGTCTAACACAAGGATTTTGTGTTACCAACAAATGGTTTCAAGATATTTTACAAAAATGGATTTCAATTCAAATGGTTTCAAATAGTGATAAAAATGACATCAAGTCACCAAAAGTATTTCAAAATTCTTAACTTTTCAATATATTTTATAAACTTATATTTTATCCCAAAAATCATATATATATATATATATATATATATATATGAGATTTAAAGGGCTTCAGACTGATAACTCGCTTTATTTCCTTTTCCTTGTTTGGATGTGGACTTAGGGTATCGGTTATTTGTCCGAATATCCTTTAAGTTTTAGTTATATATATTTGTATATGTATATAAATATAAAGGTTATTTCTTTCAGTTTCAATACCCTTTGTAACATGTCGAGTGCAAGAACCTACTCGACGAGTAGGTTGAGTTTACACTTGGACACGTCGATTCCCCCCATGGACTCGGCGAGTCCACTGATCAGTGAACAAATTTTCGACTTTTTCAAGCATTTTGCATCAAGTATAATGAAAACAAGCCTAGGATCTGATACCACTAATGGGTTTTGAGCATTCTAACACACATATGGTATACATGCAACCCTAGAAACCTTGGATCTATGTTTTCTCTATTATACATGCAAATTTGATTTTCCAAGGTTCTCAACCTAACTAGCATGTTATGGGGTACCTGAAATACAAAAACTTGATAGAATAACATACCTTTTCTTTGTAGTTAATTGCTTGGAGTTATGAGAGCCTAGCACCAATAATGTGGATGCCTCAAGTTGAATCACAAATCACCAAACCAACTTGGAAACTTGAGAGAATAGTATGCACATAGTAGAAATCGGCCACCCTTATGTTCTCACACAGCCTATTATCGTTTCATGTGCCAAAGACCTCTTTATATAGTATGGAGGATTAGGGTTACATTCATTTAAACCCTAATACCCATGACCTTTTATTTTCATAGGATCCATGGGTTAAAAACTCCATGGACTATCCATGCAAGCTTAGCACATCCTAAATGAACTTGGCCCATTCCATGTACATATATAGGAGTCCATATTTAATTAGTTCCATTTGATCACTAAATTAATTCCAAATTAATTCTTGATCAATACTAATTAAATAATATGATTTCATATTAATATATTATAAATAATAATATATTAATAAATCATAAATACACTATTCTCAAAAGATTATCTATATAAATTGTCTCGGTGAAGTGCAACCCAAATGGATCATGCCGGATCGGGTCAAGTACTTAACAAATATAGTTACGGACTTAGACGTCTTATCCAACAGTCTCGCACTTGGATAAGTCTTATAACTATAGTATGACCATCAGGAACCGATCAGCAATTGTAGCTCTTAAAACTATGTTAAACTATGAAATACCATTTTAGATAAGTGATTATATAATACTCTGTCCTAGATATCAGATGAACGAATATATGGAACAATGTCGTAGTTATTGTCCAGCTGTTTATTTCCCGTACTCTGATTTGTTTGACGTAGAACTAAACTGAACACATCAATTTGGTTCTGACCAGCCCCAGTACATAGGTTAAAACAAAATCGTCGAGGGGCCCAGATATCGCTTCTAATCCTCCAAGGACTAAAAGGAACATATAAACTTCGACTCATATGCTTGTTCTACTACTTGTTGAATCATACACAATGGCATGTTTTATAACATCAAGTTACTGATGTGCTTTCGTACAATCAATGCACAACCAACTAATAGGCAACAACTCATATCTCTAGGTTTGAAGACTTATATGATATTACCATCTCACGATCACTCGAGATAAATTCCATGAAGTGATACAAGTGAACGTGGGTTTAATCGAATACTCAGAACTTATGAGCACTCATGAATGTCGTAGCAACTCTTGCTATGTCCAACACCTTAGACATCTACAAGCCAACTTCATGACAGTCTTGATTCATTCCTACCTTCAACATTTGACTGACTGTGAAGAATTTGAATAACGTAATTATTCTGGAAGACAAAACATGCAAAATTGAAACAATAGAAAACAATTGACACAAGATAGCAACGCCTTACTTATAAATAAACAACAACTTTTATTCAATCATCAAATGTCAATTACATTTTACAAGTTTCAGAGCTATCTAATCTGTAAAACTAATATCGTCCTTCAGCCCGATGCGCCTCGCATGCTGCAAATGCCTAACCCTAGTCAGTCCCTTCGTGAGGGCATCTGGTGGGTTCTCTTCTGACGATATCCTCTTTTCCACGAGGAGTCCTTCTTCTATCTTATGTCTTATGAAGTGATATTTTCTGTCAATTTGTCTGGGTCTGCCATGATCTCTCGGTTCCTTGGCTAAGGCAATCGCACTATTGGTATCACAGAAAATCTCCATAGGCTCTTTTATAGATGGTACAACTCCAAGGTCTCCAATGAAGTTCCTTGGCCATACCGCCTTCTTCGTCGCTTCAGTCGCTACTATATACTCTGATTCACATGTTGAATCAGCTATTGTCTCCTGCTTGGAACTTCTCCAAGTAATCTCTCCTCCATTCATGGTAAAGACCCAGCCCAATTGAGAGCAGAAATTATCCCTATCAGTCTAAAAGTTGGCGTCACTATACCCCACTACTCTCAAGTCATCACTCCCACCAAGGGTAAGGACCCAGTCCTTAATCCTCCATAGGTACTTGAGAATGCTCTTCAACGCAGTCTAGTAAGCCTTGCCAGGGTTCCCTAGATATCTGTTGACCATGCTCAAAGAAAAGGCTACATCAGGGTGGGTAAAATTCATAGCATACATCATCGAGCCAACAGTAGAAGCATATGGTTATCGACTCATCTCAGCTATCTCAGCCTTTGTACTCAGAATATGAGCCTTGCTCAATTTTGCATTATGTTGGATCGGTAAGTAACCTTTCTTGGAATTCTGCATGTTGAACCTTTTCAACACTTTGTCTACATAGGTGCTTTGACTAAGTCCAATTAGTCTTTTACTCCTTTCTCTCAATATTCTTATCCCTAGGATATAGGCAGCTTCTCCAAGGTCCTTCATAGCAAAACACTTCCCAAGGTAGGACTTAACATCTAGTAAAGTTGGGATTTCATTTCCCATGAGTAGTATGTCATCCATATACAATACCAAAAACCTAACTATACTCCCACTAGCTCTAACATACACACAAGACTCATATTCGCTTCTCGAAAAACCAAACTCATTGACTTTCTCATCAAAACAAAGATTCCAACTGTGAGATGCTTGTTTTAATCCATAAATGGATTTCTCAATCTTGCACACTCTATCAGGGAACTTTACATTGATAAAACCCTCTGGCTGACTCATGTAAACATCCTCAGCCAAATTTCCATTAAGGAAAGTGGTTTTGACATCCATTTGCTATATTTAATAATCATGAAATGCAACAATGGATAGCATAACCCTAATAGACTTAATCTTTGCTACTGGTCAGAAGGTTTCATCATAGTCAACTCCCTAAGTTTGAGTGAAACCCTTCGCAACCAATAACACCTTATAAGTGTGCACTTTCCCATCCATGTTGGTCTTCTTCTTGAAGATCCATTTGCACCCGACCATCTTACGACCCAGTACATTGTGTAATAGCCCGGATCCCCAGGTATCTTTACTTTCATATTTTTGATATTCTGTGAGGGGACTCGGCGAGTTGGAGGTCGAACTCGCCGAGTCGGGTCGTGGTTTTGGGAAGAGGTTCGCGTCCGGACTCGGCGAGTCCAAGGGATGGACTCGGCGAGACTGCGCTGTTTAATGAAACCCTAATTTCCCGGTCCTAAGCCCTATTTAAAGAACCTTATGGCCTTCATTTGCGGCCTAAGAGCACCCATATGACTGTGAGCCCTTGTGAGTGTGTTAGGAGGCCATTTGTTCATCATTTTGTGTATTATTGCAAGAAAGGAGGGAAAAGATCAAGCTTGAAGAGTTGGGGAGCTTGGATCTGCTTCTATTTCATCAAGGGAACCTTCTTGAGGTAACTTTCAGAGCCAAACTTCGTATTTTGGGTTGATATGTCAAATCTAGGGTTTCTTCTTGCATTTCTTGGCTTAAATTTGAAGTATGAAAGGTCCCATGGAGATATGGAACCTAGATCTGGACCCTAGCAGGTCCAGGAGGCCCCATATGACAAGCTTTATGTCCATTCTCTTGAGTTAGAAGCTAGGGTTGCCATATTAGAGGTCATTTCTCCAAAATGAGCCTTGTATGCGTTGCATGGCGACCAAGACTGAGACTTTACGTGACAAATAAGCTTGGGAAGGCCAGATCTATGTATGTATGGAATGGATCTGACCGCAAAAGCCAGTTTTAGCTGATGCATGGCATGGACTCGCCGAGTCTGAAGAACAGACTCGACGAGTCGCTTGAAGATTGTCCTTGAGACCACCCAGTGTGTAGTCCTTACCGAGTTGTGGGTGACTCAGTGAGTCGCAGATAGTTAGAAAGGTTTTGACAGGTGGACCGAGTCAAGTTGGGACTCGCCGAGTTGTCCTTGCGACTCGGCGAGTTGAGTCGCGGTGGCCCCGTGATTCAGGCCCAGGTGGAACTCGTCGAGTCGGGGGAGTACTCGACGAGTCAAAGGGAAAATCCTTGAGAATTGGTTAAAACGCGTAGACTCGTCGAGTCACTATAGTGCACTCGCCGAGTCCGGTCCAAATTGACCAAAGACTTTTGACCAAGTCAACCTGTGTTGACTAGATATAGATGGTCAACCTTAGTGGTACAAGTAATAATTATAGATTCATGATATCATAGGAGGATTACAGCTCGAGGGTTTGAGCACGAGTGATTCCAGGATTCACGATTAGCGACTTAGCGAGGCATACAAGGTGAGTCTTCTCACTATACTGTACCCGGAAGGGTTTTGACTGTGTGACCGGAAGGTCGAATATGATATGAGATATATGCCTTATGTGTTTTAAGTTATTCGTTATATGTGCCATGTATGATATGCTTGATTTGGGCCAGAAGGCAACATGTTATGGGCCAGAAGGCGTGGTCATATGGACTGTAAGGTTGACGTGGGTAGGACCGGAAGGTTTACCCAGTCGGGACGGAAGTCCCTTGAGACACATGGACCAGAAGGTCAAGGCCTGGAAAGGCGTACGTGCGTAGGTTGTATTTTGGGGAACTCACTAAGCAATTATGCTTACAGTTGTTGTGTTATGTGTTTCAGGTACTAGCGAGGACCGTGGGAAGGCGCCGCTGTGATCGTACACACACTCGGGGAAACCATTTTATGATCTTTTGTTATGTAATCGGTTGTGACTAAATTGTTACCTTGGAACCTAAACTTATTACTCATGTTTTGATGATTGTAAAAATGAAAAATTTTTGGTTTGGAATTTTATGACGTTACAAGTTGGTATCAGAGCCTTGGTTTGAGGGATTCGGGTACACCTTCGGGCGTAACTGAACTCAAACCGGGGATTTGAGAAAATTTTAATTAATAAATCAATAAAAATTTGATAAGTGATTTTGAGACAACCAAAGAAGAAAGAGTGTGTACGGTCAGCCAGCGCCCGAACGGTAAAATCCCCAAAATACTCTTACAATATGTGTTATGAGATATGATATGATATGATATGCATGCTAGTAGACTAGGTATACATATTAGGACTAGAGTGGCCTGATTTTGTGATGCCTTAGTCTAGGGAAACCTACTTCTATGAGGTGCTTGAGAGCGAGTGGGTAACTAGTGTATGGCAAGAATAGAGTACTCAGGATTCGGGGTTTGGGGAGGAGGACTTGGGGTGAATACCGATGCGGTGTAATTGGTAGTATTGGGCCCGTACTACCAAGGACACCGGGTCAGTGGGTAGCCCAAGTAAGAATCCCTGGGTATCGGAGACTGAGTAGGACTGCGTTATCAAGTGCGATTATGCTCGATAAAGTCTCTGATATTTTTATGTTGTATTTCAGAGACATCATGGTTGGACCACGACACAGACCTGGTACGAGTGGTGTGACTGACGAGGAGCTTCGTCAGATGATTCATGAGGAGGTCGCTGCAGCGATCCGGGCCGAGATTCCGGAGATGTTTGGGTCTATTAAGACCACGCTGATGGAGACATTTGATGAGCGGTACGCCGCGTTGACTGAGGTTGCCGCCGCTGTAGCTACCGCAGCTGTGGCTGCTGCCAGACAACCAGGGGGTGACTCGTTGCTGTTCTGGGAGTTCAGTAACATGAAGACACCAGATTTTGACGGGACGCAGGATCCGATTGCTGCAATGAGATGGATTGTTGATATCGAGGGATGCTTCTATACTTGTTCATGTTCGGAGCATCTGAGGGTTCGGTTCGCCCTGAACCAGCTCCGCCTGGGAGCAAAGGATTGGTGGAAGTGCGTGATGGCGAACTTCACTCTGGCAGAGGTCTCAGCTGTGACTTGGGAGAGGTTTAGTGATATGTTCATAGACGAGTATGTTCCCCCGGTGGAGAGGGAACGGTTGGTTCAGGAGTTCTTGACCCTCAAGCAGGGTAATGATTCTGTTACGGTGATCACGCGGAAGTTTCATGAGAGGGCGATGCTCTGCCCCGAGCAGGTGTCCACGGAGCAGGCTCGGATGAGTCGGTATTTGGGAGTGCTGAGGAGGGATATCCGGGAGTTTGTATCGAACTCATCATATCAGACTTTCGCTGAGCTTCAGGCGAATGCCAGGAAGCGTGAGATCGAGTTGGAGACCCAGGCCAGGGAGGAGGCCGAGTCTCAACGGGTGGATCGGCGGTCGGCTCAGTCTCAGCCGGCAGCCAAGCGGATCAAGTCCGCTGATTTGAGATCTGGAGGTCAGAAGAGCCGCACTTGCGGGAAGTGCGGCAAGGGTCACGAGGGGGCATGTCGATCGGGTGCTTGCTACAAGTGTGGCAAGGAGGGGCACATTGCTAAAGATTACCCCAAGGGATTCATGGTTTGCTTCCATTGCAACCAGACTGGCCATCGGAAGGCCGAGTGCCCCTAGCTTCGCCAGGGATCTACGCCTACTGCCAGGGTTCCCGAGGTTCGGCCAGTGAAGGTCGAGGCTCCGAAGGCTCGTGGGAGAGCTTTCCAGTTGACTCCGGAGGAGGTCCGCGCGGTGCCTGATGTCGTGGCCGGTATGTATTCTTTCATGTATTTACATTTATATTGAGATGTTGTGCTTATATTATTATATGCGTAGGTACTTTTCTTGTGAATCATGTGCCTGCTTTGGTATTGTTCGACTCGGGTGCGAGTCGGTCTTTTGTTTCGTTGGCTTTTAGCCAGCATATCAGTATCGATCGGGTGGCAATGAGTCGTCCCCTGCGAGTTGCTATAGCAAATGAGAAAGCGGTATACGCCACCGAGGTGATTCGAGGATGTGTGCTCGAGATTTTGGGGGTCGAGTTTCCTATAGACTTGGTCCCTATAGCTATGGGGGATGTTTGCGTTATCGTAGGCATGGATTGGTTGAGCAAGTTTGGAGCAGTCATTGACTACGAGAGACAGCTGGTGATGATTCGAGACCCTAGTGGGGGAGTGCTCACGGTTTATGGCGAGGGGACCCGGTGTAGGTCGGCGTTTTGTTCGGCTGCCAGGGCAAGGCAGAGTTTGCAGCAGGGCTGTGATGGATTCATAGCCTATGTGATGGATACTCGTGTGACCGCGGAGAGGCCCAATTCGATTGATGACGTTCCGGTCGTATGCGAGTTTTCGGATGTGTTCCCCGAAGAGTTACCGGGTGTACCTCCGGAGAGGCAAGTGGAGTTTCGTATCGATCTGCTTCCGGGAGCGGCGCCCATCGCCAAGGCGCCTTATCGTCTCGCTCCGCCGGAAATGCAGGAATTATCCTTGCAGCTTCAAGAGCTGTTGGGAAAGGGATTCATTCGACCGAGTAGCTCGCCTTGGGGAGCACTGATTTTGTTTGTCAAGAAAAAGGATGGTTCACATCGGATGTGTATCGATTATCGGGAGTTGAACAAGTTGAAGGTTAAGAACCGATATCCGTTACCTAGGATCGACGATCTGTTCGATCAGTTGCAGGGGGCATCTTGGTTTTCCAAGATTGACTTGAGGTCGGGATATCATCAGATAGGGTTCGCGAGGAGGATATCCAAAAGACTGCTTTCAGGACTCGTTACGGACATTATGAGTTTGTGGTGATGCCTTTTGGGCTCACCAATGCCCCAGCCGCATTCATGGATCTCATGAACCGGGTGTGCCGACCGATGCTGGATCGGTCGGTGATCGTATTCATCGATGATATTTTGGTGTATTCGAGGACTAGGGATCAGCATGAGGAACATTTGAGGGAGATTCTAGAGTTTTGAGATCGGAGAGACTGTATGCCAAGTTCTCCAAGTGTGATTTCTGGTTACGAGAGGTCCAGTTCCTCGGGCATCTTGTGAACCAGAAAGGGATATTGGTCGACCCGGCCAAGATTGACGCGGTGTTGAGGTGGGAGGTGCCGAGATCGCCCACCGAGATCAGGAGTTTTCTGGGTTTGGCTGGATATTATCGCAGGTTTATCAAGGATTTCTCCAAGATCGTTGTGCCACTTACTAGGATGACCCGGAAGGGTGTTACGTTTTCATGGGGACCGGAGCAGCAGTCCTCATTCGAGACGCTTCGTCAGAAATTGTGCGAGGCTCCAGTGCTTGCGCTCCCAGAAGGGATGGAGGATTTTATGGTATATTGTGATGCCTCTATATCGGATTTGGGGGCGGTGCTTATGCAGAGGGGTCATGTGATAGCGTACGATTCGAGACAGTTAAAGCCTCATGAGTCGAGATATCCCACGCACGACCTGGAATTGGGGGCGGTGGTGTTTGCCCTCAAGATCTGGCGACACTATTTGTACGAGGTTCGGTGTATGATTTACACGGACCATAAGAGCTTGAAGTAATTGATGGATCAGCCAAACCTGAATATGCGATAGAGAAGATGGTTGGATGTGGTGAAGGATTACGATTGTGAGATCCTGTACCACCCGGGCAAGGCTAATGTGGTAGCCGACGCGTTGAGCCGTAGGGCGGATAGCGCCCCGATCCGAGATATTTGTATGAGATTGACGGTATTGACCCCGATTTTGGATATTATTCGAGGAGCTCAGGTGGAGGCTGCAAAGCCAGAACATCAGAAGAAGGAGCGGGTTGTAGGTCAGGTATCAGGATTTGTCACGGATGGTCGAGGGCTTATGACTTTTCAGGGTCGGATTTAGGTGCCGTTTGTGGGCGGTGCGTGCACTATTTTGATGGAGGAAGCACATCGATCGAAATTCTCGATTCATCCTGGTGCTACGAAAATGTATTTGGATCTCAAGAAGTTGTACTGGTGGCCCTGTATGAAAAGGGATGTCGCTTGGTTTGTCGAGAGGTGCTTGACTTGTCGGCAGGTCAAGGCCGAGCACCAGCGACCGCACGGTAAGCTGCAACCGCTAGAGATTCCCGAATGGAAGTGGGAACAAATCTCTATGGATTTCATCACCAAGTTACCGCGAACGGCGAGGGGAGTCGATGCGATTTGGGTGATCATGGATCGGCTGACGAAGAGCGCTCATTTTCTAGCCATTGGCGAGAGCTCTTCTGCGGAGAAGTTGTCCGAGTTATATGTGAGGGAAGTAGTATCTCGGCATGGGGTGCCTATCTCAATTATTTCGGACCATGACGTGCATTTCACTTCCAGGTTCTGGAAGAAGTTCCGTGAGGAGTTGGGTACTAGGTTACATTTCAGTACTGCATATCATCCCCAGACAGACGGTCAGAGTGAGCGGACGATTCAGACACTCGAGGACATGCTTCGGGCATGTGTGTTGGACTTCGGAGGGAGCTGGGACACCTATCTACCTTTAGCAGAGTTCTCGTATAACAACAGCCATCATTCGAGCACTGGGATGCTGCCCTTTGAGCTGATGTATGGGCGAAGGTGTCGCACCCCCATCTCTTGGGGTGAGGTGGGACAGCAGGTTATGGGTAGCACGGAGATCGTGCTTCAGATGACCGAGCAAATTCAGCTGGTCAGGCAGAGGTTGTTGACCGCTCAGAGCCGACAGAAGAGTTATGCAGACAGACGACGGTCCGAGCTTGAGTTTCAAGTTGGTGATCTTGTACTCCTGAAGATCTCTCCTTGGAAGGGAGTGATTCGGTTCAGGAAGAAGGGCAAGTTGGGGCCTCGATATATTGTTCCTTTCCGTGTGATCGCAAGGGTGGACCGGGTAGCCTACCGTTTAGACTTGCCAGCAGAGTTGGGACAGATTCACGACACTTTCCATGTGTCTCAGTTGAGGAAGTGTATAGCCGACGAATTGGCGGTGGTTCCATTAGGGGATATTTAGGTGGATGCAAGCCTGAATTATGTTGAAAGACCAGTAGCTATCAGAGATCGGAAGATCAAGGTTTTGAGGAACAAGGAGGTACCCCTGGTATTGGTTCAGTGGCAGCATCGGAAGGGATTAGAGATGACCTGGGAGCCGGAACGTGAGATGCGGGAGCAGCATCCGGAGCTATTTGCCTAGCGGGACTTCGAGGGCGAAGTCTTATTCTAGTGGGGGAGAATTGTAACAGCCTGGATCCCCAGGTATCTTTACTTTCATATTTTTGATATTCTGTGAGGGGACTCGGCGAGTTGGAGGTCGAACTCGCCGAGTCGGGTCGTGGTTTTAGGCGGAGGTTCGCGTCCGGACTCGGCGAGTCCAAGGGATGGACTCGGCGAGTCTGCGCTGTTTAATGAAACCCTAATTTCCCGGTCCTAAGCCCTATTTAAAGGACCTTATGGCCTTCATTTGCGGCCTAAGAGCACCCATACGACTGTGAGCCCTTGTGAGTGTGTTAGGAGGCCATTTGTTCATCATTTTGTGTATTATTGCAAGAAAGGAGGGAGAAGATCAAGCTTGAAGAGTTGGGGAGCTTGGATCTGCTTCTATTTCATCAAGGGAACCTTCTTGAGGTAACTTTCAGAGCCAAACTTCGTATTTTGGGTTGATATGTCAAATCTAGGGTTTCTTCTTGCATTTCTTGGCTTCAATTGGAAGTATGAAAGGTCCCATGGAGATATGGAACCTAGATCTGGACCCTAGCAGGTCCAGGAGGCCCCATATGACAAGCTTTATGTCCATTCTCTTGAGTTAGAAGCTAGGGTTGCCATATTAGAGGTTATTTCTCCAAAATGAGCCTTGTATGCGTTGCATGGCGACCAAGACTGAGACTTTACGTGACAAATAAGCTTGGGAAGGCCAGATCTATGTATGTATGGAACGGATTTGACCGCAAAAGCCAGTTTTAGCTGGTGCATGGCATGGACTCGCCGAGTCTGAAGAACAGACTCGACGAGTCGCTTGAAGATTGTCCTTGAGACCACCCAGTGTGTAGTCCTGACCGAGTTGTGGGTGACTCAAAGAGTCGCAGAGAGTTGGAAAGGTTTTGACAGGTGGACCGAGTCAAGTTGGGACTCGCCGAGTTGTCCTTGCGACTCGGCGAGTTGAGTCGCGGTGGCCCCGTGATTCAGGCCCAGGTGGAACTCGTCGAGTCGGGGGAGTACTCGACGAGTCAAAGGGAAAATCCTTGAGAGTTGGTTAAAACGCGTAGACTCGCCGAGTCACTATAGTGCACTCGCCGAGTCCGATCCAAATTGACCAAAGACTTTTGACCAACTCAACCTGTGTTGACTTGATATAGATGGTCAACCTTAGTGATACAAGTAATAATTATAGATTCATGATATCATAGGAGGATTACAGCTCGAGGGTTCGAGCACGAGTGATTCCAGGTTCACGATTAGCGACTTAGCAAGGCATACGAGGTGAGTCTTCTCACTATACTGTACCCGGAAGGGTTTTGACTGTGTGACCGGAAGGTCGAATATGATATGAGATATATGCCTTATGTGTGTTAAGTTATTCGTTATATGTGCCATGTACGATATGCTTGATATGGGCCGGAAGGCAACATGTTATGGGCCGGAAGGCGTGGTCATATGGACTGTAAGGTTGACGTGGGTAGGACCGGAAGGTTTACCCAGTCGGGACGGAAGTCCCCTGAGACACATGGACCGGAAGGTCAAGGCCTGGAAAGGCGTACGTGCGTAGGTTGTATTTTGGGGAACTCACTAAGCAATTATGCTTACAGTTGTTGTGTTATGTGTTTCAGGTACTAGCGAGGACTGTGGGAAGGCGCCGCCGAAATCGTACACACACTCGGGGAAACCATTTTGTGATCTTTTGTTATGTAATCGGTTGTGACTAAATTGTTACATTGGAACCTAAACTTATTACTCATGTTTTGATGATTGTAAAAATGAAAAATTTTTGGTTTGGAATTTTATGACGTTACACATTGTCAACCAAGTTCCAAACTTGATTGTCATACACAGATTGAATCTCGCTGTCTATAGCCTCTTTCCATTTGGTAGATTCAGGGCCTGCCATGGCTTCCCTATAGCTGTTAGGTTCATCCAAATTTACCAGTGTACTATCACTGGTAAATGTATCACCTTATGTAGCAATATGAAAACCATAGTAATGCTCAAGTGCATTCCTAACTATAGTGGAACGCCTTAGAGGTACAAACTCGTCAGTTGGTTCAGCAGGAGTTTCCTCCTCAGGTTGATTGCTAGGGTTTTAGGTTCCTTCACCACTTGAATCTTGAAGTTCTTCAAGGTCAATTTTCCTCCCACTGTTTCCTTGGCTTATAAATTCTCTCTCGCGAAAGACCCTTCTCCTTGCCACACAAACCACATCCTCACTAGGTCTGTAAAAGAGGTAACCAAAAGAATTATGTGGGTAGCCGATGAAAATACACCACTCACTATGAGGTTCAAGCTTGTCAAGAGTCTCGCGTCTCAAGAAATTCTCGCAACCCCAAATCTTGATGTGATCTAAATTGGGAGCTTTCCTAGTCCACATCTTGTGAGGTGTTTTGGCAACCTTCTTGGTAGGGACTAGATTAAGGATATGGGCAGCAGTCTCTAAGGAATACCCCCATAATGAGATAGGTAACAAAACTCGACTCATCATGGAACGAACCATGCCCAACAAGGTTCGATTGCGCCTCTCAGCCACACCATTAAGTTGTGGTGTTCTGGGAGGTGTCAATTGTGAAACAATTCCACATTCCTTAAGATAGCAAGGAACTCTATACTAAGATACTCTCCTCCTCGATTGGATCGGAGCATCTTAATGTTCCTCCCCAGCTGATTCTCCACTTCATGTTTAAACTCTTTAAACTTTTCAAAGGTTTCTGACTTACGTTTGATTAAGTAGACATAACCATATCTACTGTAATCATCAGTAAAAATCACATAGAAGCGGTTAGCATCCATAGTGGCGGTTCTAAAGGGTCCACACACATCTGTGTGTATGAGGTCCAACAAACCTTCACCCCTAGGACAAGTACCTGTGAAGGGTGACTTTGTTATTTTTCCAAGCAAACAAGACTCGCAACTATCATCTGACTTTAAGTCAAATGACTCCAAGACTCCAGCCTTCTGGAGTTGGCCTATGTGCTTCTTGTTAACATATCCAAGATGACAATGCCACAAGGATGCTTTATCCAAACTAGTGGAATAATTGATATGCAATACATTATTTCCTAAGTTATCTACAACCGACACAATTTCACATACACCATCACAAGGTAATGCTTTAAAATAAAGAACATCATTATAAAAAGCATTAATACCACCACATGCATTATCAAATGAAAAAGTAAACCCTTTTTTGTACAAACCATGAAAAGAAATAATATTTCTCGCCATTTTGGCCGAGTAACAGCACTTATTCAAATCAAACACTAACCCACTACTTAGCACAAAGAATAAACACCAATCTTGGTGATAGGTGAAGCTTTCCTATTCCCCATGATTAAGTTTATCTTTCCGTGCTCCACATCCTCACTTCTACTTAGGCCCTGCAAATCAGAACATATATGAACACCGCAACTTGTATCAAGAACCCAAGAAGTAGTATGTGGTAAGTTATTAGACAATATAGTGTAAATACCTGTATGTGTAAGTTTAACCTTCCCATCCATAACATCTTGCAGGTACTTGGGGTAGTTTTGTTTCTAGTGCCCTCTATCATAACAATAGAAGCATTCAACTTCTTTTGTGTTGGAAGAAGGAGTGATAGAACCACCTTTGGTTCTACTCAAAGAGTATCCATCAAGAGACTTTCCCTTAGTACCCTTCGAAGGGGTCTTCCTCTTTTTCACTCTACTTTGCCCGATTGCCAAGACAGGGGCGTTGTTAGGAGTGGAGTAGTAACAATCGATTTACCTTTGAGACCACTTTCGGTGGTCTTCAAAAGTCCTTGAAGCTTGCTGAGTGTGACTTCCTCCGTGTTTATGTTATATGTCATTCGGAATTGATCATAACAAGTAGGTAAGGAGTACAATATGATGTCAATAGCCAACTCCTCTGGGAAGTTCACATTCAATTTCAGCAAACGGTCCACATACCTTTGCATTTTCTGAAAGTGGCCCGCGATGGATTCACCATCCTTCATTCGGGTTGTTATCATGAAAGAGATGATGTCATACCTCTCTTGACGAGCACTCTGATGGTAGCGGTCCATCAGGTCCATGTGCATCTCAAAAGGGTAAAAGTCCTCATAGGACTTCTAGAGTTCAGTTGTCAATGTGGCCAACATGATACATGCCACTTTGGTAGAATCTCTATCATGTGCCCTAAAGTCAGCAATCTCATATGGAGTAGTAGTAGACTCATTAATTTCTTTCAGCTCCTAGTCGAGGACATATTCCTTGTCCTCGTAAATTGTGACCATCCTGATGTTTCTGATCCAATTCATAAAGTTGGAACCATCAAAGATAAATCTCCCACAAAGGTTCATGAGAGAGAAGGAGCCTATAGGGTTTAAGCCCCGGAGCAGCATTATTGGAAGACATCTGGAAAAAAAAAAAAAAAAAAAAAGAAGAAGAAGACAGGTTTAGATTAGATATGGAATCCTAATCAGACACCCAAATGTAATATTAAGGCTAGGACCTAACATGATACTTTATAACTTGGAAGAGGGATGCCGTAATCCAAGCTATAAAATATTTGAAGGTAGGCGAATGACGATTCACCAATTTCCACCATGAAAACCGAAATAAAGTATTAGGTTTTAATTGGATTGAAACTCCTAGATCTTTTGAGATTCATTGAACTTTTCAATGGCATGTATAAATCTTGATTGTGCCCTCTCAAGTTTGTGATTGGGATGCCGAGGATCACAAACATGTTGTGAATAACCATGCAAATTAACTTGGTACCCTTAATATTTATCACCTAATCGATGTGTTGGTTACCCACACATGCTCCACCGATCTATAATAAACATTAATTCACCATTTTCTAGTCTTACAACTCCATGTTAGTGTGTTGGTTACCCAGACACGCTCCACCAACGACTTGGTAAGGTACAGAGTGTAATATCATGGGTTAGCACCAATTTCACATTTTCCTAAAGTAACTAAGATTGGGAATTTATAAAAGGTTTAGTTACTTTATATTTATCATTATACTTTTAATGAGAATTGTCCTACTCATTCGGCTAACGTATCTCCACTAGTCAAGGAATCAGTGGGTGAGAGTGGACACCCATTAAGCTGCCATTTTATAGGCAACAACCTTATACCCCCTTTTAGACTGGCTTCGTGAATGAGGCCTACTAACGGTAAAACCGACTTGCTCTTATATATATATATATATATATATATATATATATATATATATATATATATATATATATATATATATATATATATATATATATATATGTATATTATTAACTTATAATACAATAAAGTATAAGGGTTGAATTTGAACTTTTAAAACTCTAGGTTTGGAATTAAAGTTTTCTAAAGTGACTTTACAAACTCCAATACTTAAGGTCAAGTTTTGAAACTATTCAAAACCTTTCATATTCAATTACTTATGAGTTTTTAATAACTTTAAACAAAATACTTTTGGAATTCCATAAGTTGAGGACAAGTTATGGAGTCCATTAATTTGCATTTAGATCAAGAATTCCACTAACAAACAATTTGCAAATAATTCCTATGATCTACTAAACTCATAAGCATAATCATTACCACATCAAAAATAGGTTTTAGAAGTCCAAAACAATTTAGGGTAATGATTCTAGTCCATTTCCAGCAGCAAAACTTGAAAATCTGCACACAGGGCCATCTTCTCGTCGAGTGCAAGAACCTACTTGACGAGTAGGTTAAGTTTACACTTGGACTCGTCGAGTCCCCCCATGGACTCGGCGAGTACACTAATCAGTGAATAGATTTTTGAATTTTTCAAGTACTTTGCATCAAGTATAATGAAAACAAGCCTAGGTTCTAATACCACTGATGGACTTTGAGCATTCTAACGCTATTATGGTGTACATGCAACCCTAGAAACCTTGGATCTATGTTTTCTCTATTATACATGCAAATTTGATTTTCCAAGGTTCTCAACCTAACTAGCATGTTATGGGGTACTTGTAATATAAAAACTTGATAGAATAACTTACCTTTTCGTTATGGTTGATTGCTTGGAGTTATGAGAGCCTGGCACCAATAATGTGGATTCCTCAAGTGGAATCACAAATCACCAAACCATCTTGGAAACTTGAGAGAATAGTATGCACATAGTAGAAATCAACCACCCTTATGTTCTCACACACCCTAGTGCCATCTCATGTGCCAAAGTCCTCTTTATATAGTATGGAGGATTAGGGTTACATTCATGTAAACCCTAATACCCATGACTTTTCATTTCCATAGGATCCATGGGTTTAAAACTCCATGGACTATCCATGCAAGCTTAGCCCATCCTAAAAGAACTTGGCCCATTCAATGTGTGTGTGTATATATATATATATATATATATATATATATATATATATATATATATATATATATATATATATATATAAGAGTCCATATTTAATTAGTTCCATTTGATCACTAAATTAATTCCAAATTAATTCTTGATCAACACTAATTAAATAATATGATTTGATGTTAATATATTATAACTAATAATATATTAATAAATCATAAATACACTATTCTCAAAAGATTATCCATATAAATTGTTTTGGTGAAGTGCAACCCAAATGGACCATGCCGGGTCGGGTCAAGTACATACCAAACATAGTTACGGACTTAGACACCTTATCCAACAGCTATTATCAGAGATTTATCAAGGATTTCTCTAAGATCATTGTGTCATTGACCCGTTTAACCAAGAAGAATGTGACTTTCTGGTGGGGCCCGGGCCAGCATTCAACTTTCAAGACCTTGAGACAAAGGTTGTTGAGGCCCTAATTTTAGTACTACCTAAGGGGTTAGACGATTTGGTAGTGTACGGTGATGCATCGATCTCAAGTTTAGGGGCGGTACTGATGCAGAGGGGGGAAGTGATCGTGTATGACTCGAGGCAGTTGAAGTATCATGAGGCAAATTACCCCACTCACGACCTGGAATTGAGGATAGTGGTGTTTGCCCTCAAAATTTTGGAGGCATTACTTGTATGGGGTGCGGTGCACCATCTATACTGACCAGAAAAGTTTGAAGTATTTGATGGACCAGCAGAATCTCAACATGTGACAGAGGTGGTGGTTAGATGAAATAAAAGATTATGACTATAAGATCTTATACCATCATGGGAAGGCCAACATGGTGGCCGATGCTTTGAGCCGCAAGATTGCGGGTTCCCTGATTGGGAACGTTTGTTTAAGGATGAAAGTGATCTCTCCATTGTTGGATATGATCAAGGAGGCTCAAGTGGAGGATTTAAAGAGAGAAAATTGGAAATTAGATCAGATACGGAGTCAGATTCCTTCATTTGTCTGGGATGGTATGGGTCTCTTGACCAAGTGTGGACGAGTGTAGGTTCCAACATCTGGACGGGAGAGGCAGAAAATATTAGAAGAGGAACATAAATCCAAGTTATCTATACATCCATGGGATACAAAAATGTATAGAGACCTGAGACTGAGTTACTGGTGGCCATGCATGAAGCGGGAGATCGCCTGGTTTGTGGAGCGGTGCTTAACCTACCGGAAGGTCAAGGTCGAACATCAGCAGCCTCATGGCAAGGTTCGACCGCTACCCATTCCCATGTGGAAATGGTAAGAGATCACCATGGACTTCATCACGAAGTTACCAAGGACGGTTAGGGGTGTGGATGCCATATGGGTGATTGTATATAGATTGACAAAGAGTGCCCACTTTATTCCAATCTTCGAGAGCATATCCACAAAGAATTTAGCAGATATTTATGTACGAGAGGTGGTTGTTAGGCACAGGGTGCCAGTGTTAGTAGTCTCCGACCAGGATGTTCAATTCACATCTAGATTTTGGAATAAATTCCATGATGAACTGGGCATTCAGTTGCATTTCAGCACGGCATACCACCCCCAGACAGATGGCCAGAGGGAGAGGACGATCCAGACACCCGAGAATATGCTTCGGGCTTGCATGCTGAATTTTGGAGGAAGTTGGGATACATACCCCCATTCACAGAGTTTTCATATAACAATAGCTATCATGCTAGTATCGACGGACCCCCGTTTTAGATGTTGTATGGTTGGAGGTGTAGAACCCCAGTTTGTAGGGGCGAGGTTGGACACCGAGTCATAGGGAGCACTGAGGTAGTGCTCAACCCTATGGGGTTGATTCAGCAGGTGCGCGACCGGCTGCGAGTTGCACATAGTCTTCATAAAAGTTATGCGGACTAGCGTTGATCGGATCTTGAGTTCCAGGTGGGGGACTTTGTGTTACTGAAAGTGTCGCCATGGAAGGGAGTCATCGGGTTCTGGAAGAGGGGCAAGTTAGGGTCTCGATATATCGGTTCGTTTAGGATTTCGGCCCAACTCGGTAAGCTGGCTTACCGGCTTGACCTATCGGGCGAGCTTAGCCAGATACACAACACCATCCCAGCTTCGGAAGTGTGTCACAAATGAAGCCACAATCATTTCTCTGGATGACATTCAGGTGACTGAGAGCTTGAACTACATTGAATGGCTCATTGTGGCCATGGATAGGAAAGTTAAGGTCATTCGTAATAAAGATGTGAAGCTAGTGAAGGTGCAATGGAAGCACCGACATGGGAGCTAGAGGAGGAGATGCGGGAGCATTACTCGGATTTGTTCGCATCAGCAGACTTCGAGGACGAAGTCTAGTTCAAATGGGGGAGATTTTCAACTCTTGTTTCAGGTATCAAATTGCCTTTTTAATTTTAGGGTTTTAGACTATAACTCGACGAGTTGGGAAGCTCCAACTCTTTGAGTAGAGTTCATTTATGGAATGCGAAAATTAGGACCTACTCGATGAGTTGGAAGGCCCAACTTGATGAGTAGGCGTTGTAAAAGGAAACTCTAATTTTTAGGATTTGCACCAATATAATCTCCTTAAAACCTTGAGGCCGACCTTCCATCAGCCTCCAAACCCTAAGAACAAATGTGCTAAACCCTAATCTCCATTTTCTCCCATATTGTGAGCTAGAGTGACTTTTGGAGCTTAAGAAGGAGAAGATAGTGAGAAGAAGGAGAAGATCCAATGAACAAAGCCCTCACTCTAGAGCTTGACCATCTTGTGGACTATTGTAAGCATCCAAGATTTGATTTTTTTTATCTTTGAGTATGGCTAAATCTTGAGTTTACTCTCCATTCCCTATCATTCTTGCTTGATTGCATGCATGGGGTTAATAAATTTTGCAACTTTATGAATATACAGGGAAAATGGCCCCATAGTGGGCTAGATCTAGCTTTTTGTCAAGCGTGGATGACACGCATGGGTTTTAGGGTATATTTTCCCTCTTTGGCCATTTTGACTTCAAGACATGCATTTCATATGCATGTCCATAAATTCTCCATCTTTGGAATGTTTTGAGGATTAAAAACTCTTCTGGAAAGGAGGGATTCCAGATCCCTAGAGTCTTGAACCATATGGCAAAGCATTTAAGCTTTCCAACCTTTGTTAAGGGTTTTAGAGAATTCAGACTAGTTCCAGAGGATAAAGCTGGAAACTTTATCCTTCTAGACACCTTAAGATGTTATATCTAGGCCTTAGAGTCCGTGTAATCGACGTATCATCCGAATATGAAAACAGGGGGAAAACTGTAATGCCCGCAATTTCGGACTAGTAAATTTAGAGACAATGAGCATCAAAACTGAGTTTTTATGGAAGATTATTTAGAAGGATAAATCTTAACCAAGCTATAGTATATGTTACAAGGGTTCCGTACATATAAAGAACGCCGAAATCCGAGTTATAACGAACAAGTTATGGCTCGTCGAAGTTTTACAGCAAAATCGGCACGGCACCGGGAAACGTAAATAGAGAATTTATGATAGATGAGTTTTTAGCCTTAGAAATATAAATAAAAGTTTTGGTATACGTTAAACCGAGTGCGTGCATAAAAATAACTTCCAAATCTGACTTCGTATGAGGAAGTTATGATTTTTCTAATAGTTGGCTTAGCAATGCACAACCCAAAACTCGAATATTACATCAAACGGTTTTTGGCCAACATGACCTAAATGAGAGTTGAAGATATCATTAATAGGAACTCAACGATAAAAAGACAGACAAAAATGGAGTCCGTATGAAGAAGTTATGAATTTTACGCGGTCATCCAACAGTATAATCTCCTCCTACTGTTAAATTTAAGATCGATCGAGAATTAGCTGACGGAGTCAAAACGAAAGTTGTAGATCTTGTCTTTACCTACACGTGGATATAAATAATGTCAATAACAGAGGTTGTATGCGAAATTTATGAATTTTTGAAAATCGGTTGATTTGCACCGTGTGTGCGATGCCACGTTTCAGCACCAGGCTCAGCCTTGGTGTCTCCAGCTAGCTCACGACGTGAGCACTAAGGACTCAAGACGTGAGTAACCCCAATTCAGCCTATAAACAGATGCACAAAGGCAATCGAGTTCCTCACACCTCCCATCACTTCTCTCTCTCCCTAGAACCTCTCTTTAGCCTCTAACCCCCCCCCCCCCTTAAAGCCTAGGTAAACCCCCTAGCACCTGAAGGAAGCCCTGAGGCTCCCGAGGGCTCCAAGAAAAGAGCTTTTTGGTTTGGAAACGCTACTCCAGCAAAGCCCGGTTTTTAATAAAAATCCGCTGTAAGTGAGATACGCCTACCATACTTTAAATATAGCTTATATATAAATATAATATTGTTATAGATGACATTTATCAGTTATCAAATACATTATATTTATTGATCTACATACAGGAATGATGTATAGGTTGTGATTTAGTGAAGTATTTAAAGTGGGATTTCCAAATAGTATACTTTGTATACCAAACGGACCCTACCTCCGATATAATCCTACCTGGTTGTTCCTTACTTGATAGATCATGAAGTAGACTTTGAGTTAATGATGAACCTAGACAATTAATTAGTTGCAATGAATATAGACAAAAACTTAGCAATAATAATGCTAGGATTCTTCGAAGGAAAATAGAATCGTTAAAAGCGAAGCACTACCGAGTTTGGAATCATCACTATAACAAGCGAGTGCGTGGTTATTTTCATCTTACACATAGATATGAAGTATTTTATATAAACTACATGCTATGTGTGCATATTATCTGTATACTTGTTATCTATGTTGGATGAACCATTTTTATACATGTTTTAATGATTTAAATTGTATATGTATTTTATATCTACAAAACGTGTTGGGTATAACATGGGTAGATTAGTGATGAGATAAATGATGAGCGATGAAAGATGAGATGAATGATGAGCGATGATATATGAGTGATAAAATATGGTGAGAAGCAATGAGTCAAGTGATGACCCAAGCGATGGTCCTGTCGTCTAGCAGAGTATGGATGACAACCACGGACTATTCTAGACAGTCCAGTGGAAACATTAGCAGGCTCGCAACCTGTAGGTGTTGTGAACGAGATGGTCACTCGGTATAATCTAAAAACCCATTGACATGTATTATGACTGGACTCTTGAAAATGATATTATCAATAAACAAAATAAACCCTAGTGACTATGTGACTTAGTTCCTATTATATAAACCCTGGTGACTATGAGACTTAGTGCCTAAACCCTGGCGACTATGCGACTTAGTGCATGTTGTATCAACCCTGGCGACTATGAGACTTAGTGCCTAAACCCTGGAGACTATGCGACTTAGTGTCTGTTGAGTAAACCCTGGCAACGATGGATTTCGTGTCGAATCCTTAGGATGATCCTTAGGAATGAATGAACGAGGAATAGCTGATTCTTAGGGTAGATCCTTAAGAGTAAAGAAGATAATGGGGATGGGTAATTTGGTTGATTGTTTGATGTTTAAACATAATTATTATTATTATTGGTTGAAAACCCTATGTACTCACCAGGTTTCCCAACCTGACCCACTCCAGCTTATTTGTATCATAGGTGTCGATATGAAGTTACATTACACTGAGAGATTAAGGAGATATAAATCACTAGTGATAATGTATGTAGTTTATGTTTATGCTTATGTTTCTATATTGACAATGACATCCCAAATGTTTTAAAATGAATAAAAATACATTTCTTTGGAAATGCTTTGATAATGTATTTATCATGTTTTCCTAGGAACAAATTCCACAACATATTTCTTTAAAAGATACTCTGATTTTCAAAATAAAGCATAAACAAATTGGTCTTTTCTAACCGTGAAAATGGGGACGTCACAAAATCTCGACGAGTTGCTCTAGAAACTCGATGAGTTGGACTGGGTTTTCCCGTCTACTGGATATTAAGTGAACTCGAGGAGTCGATGAAATAACTTGGTGAGTTGGCTAGGGTTTGTCCTATTTTTTTGGATTCTGAAGGAACTCAGCAAGTTTCTAGATGCACTCGACGAGTTAGGGTCAACGTGGACTGTTGACCTTGACTGTTGACTTGGACTTTGACCAGGGTTGACCAAGTTTGAACTTAAGGGTATTTCTAGTATTTCGGGATTTTGACAAGTTATCACATGATGATTGTAGACATGTAAACTAGAGCTGCAAGTTGGGACTTATCTTATCAGCTCATCATTTCTTGAGAGGTGAGTCTTCTCACCATACCAGTGGATCCAAGGCACCAAGTCCGGTCAATTTCATGATATATGGATTGATAGTTGATTATGTGATATGTTGCTATGATAATTGTATGGAAGTCCTCGGGGGGTTCCCGTGGCAATATATTAAGACCCTGATGAGGTTCCTATGGCATTTGGTATAAGTTCTTGGAGGGTTTCCACGACTTCCTAGTATGTTTACATGTTTATCTCGTATGATATTTCTATAGTTAGTGTAGACCGCGTGGAGGTTCCCACGACAGTTAGCCAAGAACACGTGGGGGTTCTAGTGGCGGCTAGCAAAGACCATTTGGGGGTTCCCATGGCAAATAGTTAAGACCACATGGGGGTTTCCAGTGGCACTTGGTGTAAGACCTTGGATGGTTTCCATGGCATCCTTATATGTTGGTACGCATGGATTATGTGTTGTATATAGCTTATAGAGCTATTATGGATTATGTGATTATGTGGTTGTGTGTGACATCCCCAAAATCACAGCCAGAAAAGACCGATTTTGTTTATGCTTTATAAAAATCAGAGTACTTCATTTTATAAAAAGGTTGCGGAATTTGTTCCCAGAAAAACATGGTAAATACGTTATTAAAACATTTTCGAAGAAACGTATTTATTTCATTTTAAAATGTTTGGGATGTCATCGTTAATACCGAAACATAAGCATAAACAGAACTTACAATGATTTACACTAGTGATCTACATCTCTTTTAAATCTCTCAGTGTAATGTCACTTCACTTCGTCACCTGTGATATACATAAACTGAGTGGGTCAGTTTGGGAAACCTGGTGAGTACATAGGGTTTTCAACCCACAATAATATAATTACTATGTTCAATCAAAAAATCAACCCAATTATCCATCCCCATTATCTTCTTTACTCTTTAAGGATTTAACCTAAGAGTCATCTATCCTGCATTCGTTTATTCCGAAGTCCCTTACCTCCAGGGTTATAGGACTGACACTAAATCCATAGCTGCCAATGTTCGTTCATAAAGCACTATTTCCATAGCTGCTATAGTCTATTCATCGGGTACTAAATCCATAGCTACCAGTGTTTATCTAATAGGCACTAAGTCCATAGCTACTAATTCCTTAACAGGTACTAAATCCATAGCTACCGGTGTTTGTCCAATAGGCACTAAGTCCATAGCTGCCAATGTTTATTAGTTAGGCACTAAGTCTATAACTGCCAATGTTTACTCACATCATCTTTTATCTCTCATCATTCATCTACCCGTATCATACCCAACATATTCGTGTATATAAAATACGTATACAGTTTAAATCATCTAAAACATGTATAAAAACGTTCATCCAACATAGATAGCAAGTATACAGATAATATGCACACATAGCACGTAGTTTATATAAAATACTTCATATCTATGTCTAAGATGAAAGTAACTATGCACTCACCTGAGAAGGTGGTGACTCGGTACTCGGACAGCGCTTCGTTTACTTTAAAATAATTTCCTTTGATGAAACCTAATATTATCACCACTAGATTTTAGTCTAATATTACCGTCATTAATTATTAGTCTTATTATTATTATTATATAAGCGTTTAAACAATACTTTCCAACTACTATGTACAGACAGGGGCCAGACATAAAACACCGGAGGGCAGGACCATTTTGGCGTATAGCACTTCTGAAATCCAACAACCCTATGCGGCCCTTTAAACCAGATTCCCCGTACCGCGAGTAGTTAAAAGATATTATAACGACACTTATATAAGTCATAATAATAGTTCAAATATTTATTATAAATTTATAATAACAATACTAATTTTAAATATAAACTATATTTAAAATAGGGTAAGCATAACTTACTTTCAAGGGGATTTTAGCTAGGAGTCGGGCTCTGCATGGGCAGAACTTCGTCGCTGAATCTTTCTAAGAAAGATTCGTGCAGCGCTTCAGCGCTCACCTTACTATACTAAAACTACAGAAAGAGAAGTCGAATCACGAGGGACCGAAATGCTCAAGGGATAAGGAGAGAAAGACTCTTGAATCAAGAGAATGGTGCAAGAAATATGAGAGCCCAAGGCTCTTATTTATACTAATTGAATTTTCAAAAACTACCCTCCATAATTACTTAATGACCTTTTAGTTATATAAACAACTAAACACCCCTCTATAATACTATTTTAAATGGATTTAATGATATTTGTACTAAACTAATGTCGAAAGAACTCAACATTAGTCTTATAATGACCGCATCGTCGATACCTTTCTAATGATATATACATATGTATATATATGTGTACGTATACATGATTTATACTTTATTTTAATACGTAAATATGCTATTATAATTTGTAACTCGTTCATACGAACTCCGTTTTTGACGTTCTTTATATCCACGCGTAGGTGGAGACGTACTCTACAACTTTTGTTTAGACTCCGTCGGCTAATTTTGACTTTATTTTTAAAGTTATATTTTTAACACACCGGGATAGGATTGGTCCGTTAAAATCTCATAACTTCTTTATCCGATGTCCATTTTCGTTTGTCTTTTTATCGTTATGCTACTAATAACGAGATCTTTGATTCTTGTTTAGGTTGTACACCGCTAATCCGAAACTTCGAAAAATCATAACATCTTCATACGAAGTCAGATTTGGGAGTTCTTTTTATTGATGTTCTTAGTTTAATATATTCTACGACTTTCGTTTAGAGCGCTAAGGCTAAATCTCTCTCTATCATAAATTTACTATTTACGCTTCCCGGCGCCGTGCCGGTTCCGACGCGAAACTTCGACGGGTCATAACTTCTTCGTTATAACTCGGATTTCGGCGTTCTTTATATGCACGGAAACCTTGTGACATATTATAAAACTTGGTTAAGATTATTTATTCTAAATAATCTTTTTGTCAAAAAGTCGTTTTCTACCCCTATTGCCTTTAAATTGACTAGCCCGGATCTGCGGGCGTTACAATTATCTCCCCCTTAGGATGATTATGTCCCGGAATCATCAACGAAAAAAGGGCTCGTATAATGACTCCATACGTCATCTCTTCATCCTAGGTAATAATTATAACTTCTATATTCCTTCAAGTCTATCTCTTAGACTCATTGACTGTAAGCAATACTCGATCGTGCACCTGCTTTCTACCTCAGGCTAGACTTCAAATTATGACCTATCATCATGTGATGCACGTTTAGACTTAGGTCTCTTAGAGTTAAATTCTAAAATAGACTATGCCTTCCTTCATGTTTTAATGTGATATAATCACACTTTAATATGTAGCGTTTCTGGCTACCAACTTCTTTAACAACGAACGCGATACTTCTATTGATCGCTTTGATTTCAATTGTTTGGTTTAAGTCGGACGCTACATTGAACTTGGTTCCCTGAACCACACAACATACTCATCGTAGTCGGACTCAATTTGGTATGACCACTAGGATCGGAAATCAACAATCTTTTTAGTCATTATCGAAACGATGGTAATGACATACTTGAAAAAAAACGAAATCAATTACTAGCTTCTTGGTAACCTTGTGACTTTCCCTGATCCAAGTGTGAGTCCTGTGCTTCCGGTAGTATAGGCCTCTACTACCATTCACACCTACTCATACTCGTCCCAAGTATTGTCTCGCAGTTTCCCAAGTCACTATGCAACAATTCATACAATTATTCAACACATCAGATAACAAAATGAAGGTTTTATATCATTTCTTGAAACGATTACATAGGTGTTCAAGTTCACCCTAGACTATGCCTCTACTAGGCTACATCATACGAAACTGTGACTACTGCATAATTCGATCCTCAGGTAAGAAGTCCTCATTCTTGATTCCTCGCACAGTTCTCTGCTTCGTCGAGGATCATGTGAAATGCCCTTGGCCTTGGTGGCGTTTCTGGTCTTGCTGCTTTATTTTTCCTTGGGCAGTCTCTGGACATGTGCCCCTTGCCTCCACATCCGTAGCATACTTTGTCATTATGCGTGCAGTCTTTGGAATAGTGACCAGTCCTCCCACACTTGTAACAAGTCACTTCTTCGTTGCACTTTCCACCATGCTTCTTCTTGCATCTATCACACCATCTTGCTTCACCTCCATTTGCTCCTCCAAGCTTTGAGAATTTGCTTTCCTTGTTCGGCCTCGAAGATCCTTCAAACTTCCGCTTCTCTCCTACCTTATCTTTTTCTAGACCCTTTTCTCTTATCTGGGCCTCTACGTTCTTAGCTGCCCTAACAGCTGCTTTCAAGGTAGTTGTCATTTTGACCATTAGGCCAAAGTCAATGGGCAGCCCGTTAGCAAACCTATCAATCTTGGAGAGTTCAGTAGGCACCAAGTAGGGGAATAGCTTCATCCTCTCAGTGAATGCGGTGGCATACTCGTCAACACTCATCTTTCCTTTCTTCAGGTTCTGAAACTCGTTGTTTAGGTCTATCAGATCTATCTCCGAGCAGTATTGCATTTTCAACTGTTCCAAAAACTCTTCCCACGACATCCTTAAGGCTTCTCCTCGTGGCATCGTATCTGCCAATAGCTTCCACCAGCTCAAGACTCCAGTTTTCAGCTGTCTTACTGCGAAGACAGTCTTCTGTTTCTCATTACAGCTGTAGCTCTCAAACACCATCTCCATCTCAGAGATCCAATCCATAATCTCAACCAGCTTCGAGCTTCCTGGGAGACTTGGTGGTTTCGCACCCAAGAAATTCTTGTACATCCGCCCATCCTTGTTGTTTCTCCCTTCTGGGCCATCCCTTTGCTCACCTTGAGTCCCTACTTGACTCACTTGGCGGTTGTAGTTCCCTTCCTCAGATTGCTCGGGAACGGGCTCCGTCGGTTCAACATGTACGGTAGGTTCGTCCCTGTTCAACATTTGTCTCATTTCTTCCCTTTGTTCAGCTAACATAGCCCGAATCATGGCTTGAACTCCAGCCATGGTGACTGGCTCAGGCGCAACTTCTTCAACAACAGGTATTTGCTGAACCACTGGGGGTTGGTTTCGGTTCCCATTCGCATTTACGTTTCCGCTACGGGTTCTTGCCATCTTGATCTCTACACCGAATAAGGTGAATCTAGATCTTAATTTAGGATTGATGTCTTAAATCATCCTTATCACCCCGAAACGTTTATATGCTAGTTCTAATATCGTAGTTAAACGCTTAGAATCCTAAACACATAAGGTTTCCCGATCCGGTCGGCAACAGACCATAGATCCGAACAAATCATATCATGCGCAAAGCATTTAGCACATAAAAGCAATTTAGGCATTACTCCTAAAATAAGCTAGTGCTCACACCTCACAATCATCGCTTAGCATTCTAAGTTTAAGTCTAGAAATAAATCCATATTCCTAGTTCGCTTAAACTAATGCTATGATACCAACTGTGATCCCCAAAATCATGGCCAGAAAAGACCGATTTTGTTTATGCTTTATAAAAATCAGAGTACTTCATTTTATAAAAAGGTTGCGGAATTTTTTCCCAGAAAAACATGGTAAATACGTTATTAAAACATTTTCGAAGAAACGTATTTATTTCATTTTAAAATGTTTGGGATGTCATCGTTAATACCGAAACATAAGCATAAACAGAACTTACAATGATTTACACTAGTGATCTACATCTCTTTTAAATCTCTCAGTGTAATGTCACTTCACTTCGTCACCTGTGATATACATAAACTGAGTGGGTCAGGTTGGGAAACCTGGTGAGTACATAGGGTTTTCAACCCACAATAATATAATTACTATGTTCAATCAAACAATCAACCCAATTATCCATCCCCATTATCTTCTTTACTCTTTAAGGATTTAACCTAAGAGTCATCTATCCTGCATTCGTTTATTCTGAAGTCCCTTACCTCCAGGGTTATAGGACTGACACTAAATCCATAGCTGCCAATGTTCGTTCATAAAGCACTATTTCCATAGCTGCTATAGTCTATTCATCGGGTACTAAATCCATAGCTACCAGTGTTTATCTAATAGGCACTAAGTCCATAGCTACCAATTCCTTAACAGGTACTAAATCCATAGCTACCGGTGTTTGTCCAATAGGCACTAAGTCCATAGCTGCCGATGTTTATTAGTTAGGCACTAAGTCTATAACTGCCAATGTTTACTCACATCATCTTTTATCTCTCATTATTCATCTACCCGTATCATACCCAACATATTCGTGTATATAAAATACGTATACAGTTTAAATCATCTAAAACATGTATAAAAACGTTCATCCAACATAGATAGCAAGTATACAGATAATATGCACACATAGCACGTAGTTTATATAAAATACTTCATATCTATGTCTAAGATGAAAGTAACTATGCACTCACCTGAGAAGGTGGTGACTCGGTACTCGGACAGCGCTTCGTTTACTTTAAAATAATTTCCTTTGATGAAACCTAATATTATCACCACTAGATTTTAGTCTAATATTACTGTCACTAATTATTAGTCTTATTATTATTATTATATAAGCGTTTAAACAATACTTTCCAACTACTATGTACAGACAGGGGCCAGACATAAAACACCGGAGGGCAGGACCATTTTGGCGTATAGCACTTCTGAAATCCAACAACCCTATGCGGCCCTTTAAACCAGATTCCCCGTACCGCGAGTAGTTAAAAGATATTATAACGACACTTATATAAGTCATAATAATAGTTCAAATATTTATTATAAATTTATAATAACAATACTAATTTTAAATATAAACTATATTTAAAATAGGGTAAGCATAACTTACTTTCAAGGGGATTTTAGCTAGGAGTCGGGCTCTGCAGGGGCAGAACTTCGTCGCTGAATCTTTCTAAGAAAGATTCGTGCAGCGCTTCAGCGCTCACCTTACTATACTAAAACTACAGAAAGAGAAGTCGAATCACGAGGGACCGAAATGCTCAAGGGATAAGGAGAGAAAGACTCTTGAATCAAGAGAATGGTGCAAGAAATATGAGAGCCCAAGGCTCTTATTTATACTAATTGAATTTTCAAAAACTACCCTCCATAATTACTTAATGACCTTTTAGTTATATAAACAACTAAACACCCCTCTATAATACTATTTTAAATGGATTTAATGATATTTGTACTAAACTAATGTCGAAAGAACTCAACATTAGTCTTATAATGACCGCATCGTCGATACCTTTCTAATGATATATACATATGTATATATATGTGTACGTATACATGATTTATACTTTATTTTAATACGTAAATATGCTATTATAATTTGTAACTCGTTCATACGAACTCCGTTTTTGACGTTCTTTATATCCACGCGTAGGTGGAGACGTACTCTACAACTTTCGTTTAGACTCCGTCGGCTAATTTTGACTTTATTTTTAAAGTTATATTTTTAACACGCCGGGACAGGATTGGTCCGTTAAAATCTCATAACTTCTTTATCCGATGTCCATTTTCGTCTGTCTTTTTATCGTTATGCTACTAATAACGAGATCTTCGATTCTTGTTTAGGTTGTGTCGGCTAAAAATCAATCGATCTAAAATTCGAATTTCGGGCTGTACACCGCTAATCCGAAACTTCGAAAAATCATAACATCTTCATACGAAGTCAGATTTGGGCGTTCTTTTTATCGATGTTCTTAAATTAACATATTCTACGACTTTTGTTTAGAGCGCTAAGGCTAAATCTCTCTCTATCATAAATTTACTATTTACGCTTCCCGGCGCCTTGCCGGTTCCGACGCGAAACTTCGACGGGTCATAACTTCTTCATTATAACTCGGATTTCGGCGTTCTTTATATGCACGGAAACCTTGTGACATATTCTACAACTTGGTTAAGATTATTTATTCTAAATAATCTTTTTGTCGAAAAGTCGTTTTCGACCCCTATTGCCTTTAAATTGACTAGCCCACATCTGCGGGCGTTACATTGTGTGTGGTATGCTCTGGGTAACTCACAAGCATTAGCTTACAGATTGTTGATTTGTTCCAGGTACATCTGAGCCTAAGGGCAAGGGCAAGGCTTGATGGTGTGGCATGCACTCTTCGGCATTTGATTTGATGGGACACTATGATGTTTAAAATAAAATGTTAATTTTATGGATTTTGAAAACAATTGTCATTGTTACTTCATATTTTATGAGAATGTTTTGGTTAATTAAAAATGAAAATTTTATTTGAAAATTTGGGTCGTTACGGAAAACCTAACCTAGCAACATTGGAGATCCCAATGGTCTAGGTTTAATAGGACAACTGGTTGGGGAAGACTCAAAGAAGCACTAACACAAAGGTATGCTCACTCCTATGATATTTATTTTATGTTTTCTTTGATGATATAGGGATGAATTCTTTATTCCTAATAATGTTGATAGCTTTTATAGTGGAATAGTACAGATTGTTCCAGATTAGCATTACCTATATGAGATGGATGTGGGGTTGCATCTTTGGGAGCTGATATGGCTAAGCTCTTTAAAAGTCTCATGAATAAAGGATTGTTCACGACCGAAATGAACACAAAGGTAAAAAAATGATCTATGTTTAGATATGATATGTGTGATACTTCTTGTTTTTTATTGTACTATAAAAAGTGGTTAGTTCAAGACTCTAGTTCACTACCTATAAAGTAGATCCGAGTAGTATTCACCATGAAAGGTTCAAGTTTTACAAAACATATTCAGATGCATGTCATATCTAAAATCCCTTATTTGAATATCAAACACTACTAGAAAAATAGCCTTTTACGATGCGCAAATCACGACACTCGTTAATTTAAGTTACGCAAACGAGAGTGACATTAAAAAAGTGTCATCTCTTCAGAAAATTGAAGGATTTAGGTCATGCATTATTGTGTGCCTTTAAATTAGTGTCAAAAGAAAAAAAATAAAAAACACAGAGGACATTGTATCCTAAATGCGCGTCCACTGTATGTGTCACTTTATAGTTTTGATGAGCGTGCGTTCCTTAGTTACAAGCGGGAAAAGAAAAGCCAAAAAATTAGAAAAGCCCGCTACCCTCCCTGCCCTAAGCATTTTCACGCATCTTTCATTCTCCTCACACTGTTTTGCAACTTCTCAATCAAAGATCGAAGGTTACGATTTCATCTCCATCTCTCGACTTCATCATCTCAATCAAGAAAAAGGACTTCTGATTTCCATTCATCTGCTTCATCGCTGCTGTAATTTCATCTTATTCATCTCTTTGTTGTTCTAAAGAATACTCTCTAACAGTTTTCTTGCACTATTCCTTGACCTGCTTCCTTCTAGATACACTTCTTCAAATAACTCCAACAACAACAAACCCTAACCCTACATCCCTCATCCTCTTCCATGGCGTCGTCAATTACCGGTGATGATTCATATACCACCATATCTCCGATGAATTCCAATTTTGCAACTTTAATTTGTAAAGATATCCTGCGTACGATCTTTGAAAAGCTTCCGGTGGTAGATCTAGCATGGTCGGCGTGTGTGTGCAGGTTGTGGAGTTCAGTAGCTTCTGATCGAGAGATTCATGTTATGGATTTCAAGGCGCCGTTGAAACTGTAATGGTGTTCATCGTGGCGGAGGGATTAGGGTTTCTAGAGTGAGAGACGAAAGGGTAAATTTGGGTAAATGTCTGTAAAAGGAAGCATGTAATGTTGTTCTCTATTAACATCGCTCAGCCACCACATTCCTCCCTCTTTGTGTTGCAATCACAGATACACGCCACTGTTAAAATCACACAACTACTTCACACTCCTACTAGCATAAGCTTCCATATTCTTGAACCCCATCTTCGAACAAGAAGTGTGAGTATCCCAAACATGTTTCCTTTAAAAAAGGTATATATTATTTTTCTATTTTTCTTACATGAAGTTTATCAGAGCTATTTCTTTCTTCTTGAATTATGAAATATGAATACTGGTATGAATTATGAAATATAAATATCTCCAAACCTGTACTTGATTTCATATCCTTTATTCGTGACTATAACTCATGATTGATTGCAGATACCTTCTAACCCAATTGCACTTATCCAAAGTAGTTTCCTTTATCTTATTTATTGATTCGTGTCAGAAGTAGAAGATTTATGATTACAAAGTTTATTGGGTTTAGTTCCACATTCTTGTAGAGCCAATTTTTTGGAAGAAAAATACGCTCGAACCTCAAGAAATGTAATATACATACATTTCATCCACTTGAAGTTGTAAGATCCGAAAAATACAACTAATTTAAATTTTTCAAAAACCACCCAATTTTCATTAAATTGTTTACAAAAAGGTTTCCAATACAAATCATTTAGAGTATCCCCAGAATCACATTGCTACAAAATCATGAGGAGCGGTACGATCGCGCATTCGCCTTGCCACGGTCTCCTGAAGAACCTGAAAAACATTAAACCACAACTGTAAGCCCGAAAGCTTAGTGAGATACCCCCAAAATACCAACCACATATACGCCCTTCCAGGCTGCGACCTTCTGGTCCAAAACATATTGCCTTCCGGCCCATAACATATAAAACACACACAACATAACAGAACATAGAACAGCCATGCATATCGGGTCTACTGTGTGACTGGTCCGCCGTATCGGGCCTTCAGTCCACCGGATCCATCCTCCAGGTCTAGTCATGTCCTTTGAGTCTACAGTGGGGTTGGTCCGCCCGTATCGGGCCTTCAACCCACCTGGTCCACTCTCTGAGTCTACAGTGTGACTGGTCCGCCCGCATCGGGCCTTCAGTCGGCCTGGTCCACTCTCCGAGCTTCAGCACGTCTGGTCCGCCCTTGTGGGGCCTACAGCCTATCCGGACCGCTCGCTGGGCCTTCGGAATAACCGGTCCGCCCTGGGTATCTTGGCCTACAGCACAAAGCAGGACCCGCGTCAACCCATCTCCAGTCCAAACAACCATGTGCACATAACATACAATCATATAACAGTCATAGTCAACAAACGGAGCAAGCAGATCACATAGCATATCATTACCCTAACCAGGTTACCGACCTAACCAGTCACTAGCATAGCATCACTTTATATATATCGGGAAACTGACCTTAACAAGGTCTCCTAGCATGTACCATCCTAGCTACCAGGATGCAGACACATCAAACAATAACATAATAATCACATCCGAATCTCAATCCAATAAAGGGCCGGCCTTGGTGCCTTATACCCTGTTGATACAGTGAGGATAACTCACCTTGAAACTGTCGGCTGAAAGGATAAGATCCCGCTGCTCCGAACTCTAACACGAACTCCTCCACTGAACATAAAAACATACAACTCAATAAATACCCTTAATTACCAAAATACCCCTGGAAGACAACTGGTCAACCTTGGACAAGTCAAAGTCAACCCCCGACTGACCCTACTCGCCGAGTCAACCCGATGACTCGCCGAGTCCTTATGCTCAGAACTTCCTTCAATCAGCGACCCAACTCGCCGAGTCGCTCCAAGACTCGTCGAGTCCAACAACACTGAGTCTACTCACACCTAACTCACCGAGTCATCCCTTGACTCACCGATTCCTCGACTCAACCAGAAATATTGGGACTCCTCGACAAGACTCGTCGAGTCCAAGAACAGACTCGCCGAGTCCAAGGCTATCTTCAACCTACTCGCCGAGTTGTTCTTCCAACTCGTCGAGTTCCAGGCCATCTTCAAGCAACTCGTCGAGTCCACCCATGTGACTCGTCGAGTACCACCGGGCTGAATCCATACAGAAGCATCTCAGGCCATGCAATTGATCCAAAACATAGATCCAACCTCCTACAATCCATCCATCACGTAAAGTGGCAAACTTTACGTGAATCTAAAGAGATCTAGGCCTTATTCACCTTAGAACCAAGGTTTGGGACATGATAGCTCCATTAACAACACATCAACAGGGGATTTAATGCTCTTAAGATCTTCTCCACTCCAGATCTGAGGTAGCAACCTCAGATCCATCCTCCAATCATCAAGATGCCACACCACCAAGCTCCCCACACAACCCCAAAATGAGAAACTAGGAAAACACAACCCAAGAACGAAAGTATTACCTCCAAAGGATGCCTCAACAACAATGAAACTCGAATCCAAGCAAAGCCCTTTGATCCAAGCCACTTCTCCTTCAAGATTTCTTCAACCCACACCTCTCCAAGCTCTAATTTGCTCAACAATGGGACTCTCCACGAATTTAGGGTTTCTGGGACTCAAGGGGGAATAAGGGAGGCTGTGGAGGGGCATAATGCTCTTTATATACGGCTCAACCCCGCAAATTAGGGTTTTCTCCATACAGCACCTACTCGCCGAGTCCATCTTTGGACTCGCCGAGTAGGCCACTTGATACGTGTGACAACCATATATTTTCCAAAAGCATTGTAACGCTCAAAAGTCAAATACAACTAAATTAACCTTCAAAATAAAGTATTCAAATATCTAAGTTGGGATGCATCAAATACTAGATAACGTGTCAAGGTTTCCGAAAACATAGAGAACGCTCAAAATCGGGTATATTGAAGAAATTATAACCACTCGTATAATTACGACACGCCATTAAAACAATTATTTGGCGTAAAAAGTAAAATCTCAATAATGTGCATTTTAACCTTAAGTATCTAAACGAAAATCGTAGATCTCATTAAAAGGTGAGCGTGCATAAAAAGATCGCCCAAATTGGACCTTGTATGAAGAAGTTACGAATTTTCGAAGTTTCGTAACAGTAGTAGAGGGCTAAAAACTCGAATTTAAGATCGAGTGTAAATTAGCTAACGCAATCCAAATGAGAGTTGAAGATCTCTGCAATAGGAACAAATGGATGAGAAGACAAACAAAAATCGACGTCGAATAAAGAACCTATGAGTTTTTAAACGAACTTTAGGAGGCCCGGCCTATTAAAAATATATCATTAAAAATAAAGACAAAACTAGCCGACGGAGTCTAAATGAAAGTTGTAGAGCATAATCTCACCTACGCGTGGATATAAAGAACACGAAAAACGGAGCTCGTACGCGAAAGTTACGAATTTTAGAAGAGGATAGGGTGGATTACGCCCCGCGTTCTCTGGGAGTACGCCCCGCGTACTAGACCCAGAGTCGAGTCCCATCGGTCCGCCCAAGCTACGCCTAGCTAGCCAGGAGTCGTAAGCCATGACGCATTGTTATGCCCCACATAACTGAAGTACGCCCCGCGTACTGACTACGCCCCGCGTACTTCGGAGGTACGCGCCGCGTACGAGGGTTTCCAGCCCTATAAATAGAAGGCATAAGCTTGAGTTTTTGCACACAAATCACAATCCCTCAGCCATTCTCTCATACTTCTAAGCTCCAGAGACCCTCCCCTCACCTCGGTTTCCGCACTCGAGCCCCCGACGAAAGATTTACGTTGCAGAGATCCCCGAAGGGCCCGACGACGCAACTATCCGCGATCGAAGTTCTACTTAACTCTAGTCTCTTTCTTCAAACTTAACGAGTGAGTTCATACCCCTACTTTTCAATTCTTTTTCATGTTTTAAGGGGGGAATACAAGTACATTACACGTTAAAGTATCATTTTATAAACATAAATGAAATTTCTATCTTCGAATATCGATACAAACATCTTATGTATACAAGAGCGATTATGTCACTAAGTTATTTCTACTAAATGGAACATACTATCTGAAAAACTATAATGGGTATAGTTAACAAGTCAGTCCTACATTTCACATATACATCTTGAAAAACGAAACACTTTCAAAAGAAGTAAGGTCATTTCATTGTAAATCTACTTATACTAGGCAATGTGAGATATTCAAACTTCAACGTACATTTTTGTATAGATTTCAAGTCCTGTATTATATACCATAATCTCTTGGATGGAGAGCGTGATACTTGTGTATAGATCTATACGGGATTGACAATCCCGTACCTAAACTACTAGCTATAGTTAGACCGGCAGGTCTGGGGTGACAAATGTCATAACACTGCAACACCTGAAGAATGTTGTTACAGGCCATCAGTGTCAATAGTATGGTTATAAAACTCACATAAAAAGTATAAAACAAGATTGATTTACGAGATTCATATGTGCATTGCAGTTTTCTACATTATTTTTCATACAAAGTTGTTTTTTTTTTTTTTATCATTCGAGTATAAAAGATACTAACACATTCCAACTTTGGAAACTTTTGAATCATCTTACAAGAAAATATTGGACTTTCTAAAAACCTCGTTTATCAAATTACTACCAAAAAGGATATACTTTTCAACTCGAAACACTCATGAACTCACCAACTTAATTGTTGACACTTTTCAAAACCACTTGTATTTCTCAGGGAATCATTGATACAGGTAACTACCAGCTTTTGGGAGAAGGAACACAAAGGATGTTTTTATTATTGAACATTTATCATCATATTGTAATATTCTTTTGATAACATGTATAGCGCAACAATATACGTTTTCATTTTATATATATGATGGTTGTGTTACTTTCTTTACAATATTCAATTGTTGTGATACTACGTGAAGTCATCCACCCCCGAATGTTTCTTTACAATATTCAATTGTAGTATGGCAAGTTGCGATACCACGATTGAGCCTTGGGGTATGTAATCAAATCAAGAATAAATATAGTCTGATCAACTATATTTATCCTGGATTTGACCAATGTACGTCGAGGAATGGTCGTAGTAGTCAACAAGCCAAAAACTTATAAAATCTAGATTCGCTAAATTGAAATACTATAAGTCTATTGTTAAAAATAATTGAACGATAAAATATTGCGCTCAGTAAAGATATAAATAGGCTTAGGAAGTCGTTAAATAGAAATTTCTTTTCTTATAAAAATCTCATACCTCTATCCCAGTACAGACAAATGGCCGGATTTCCTTTATCGGGAGACCCCTACTACCTAAATCAAGGTAACGGCGGCTGGATAGAAGAAGACCCGGAGGAAGACCCGGAGGAGATCGAAGAAGAGGTCGAAGAAGAGTTCGAGGAGGGAGTCGAAGAAGAATTCGAAATCGAAGTCGGAGAAGAATACGAAGTCGACGAGGAGATCGTGGAAATTTCTAGCGGAACAGACTCCGAACCGGAAGTAATCGACCCTCCCATCCCCCATCCTCCCGTAATCAGACCATATCAACCGGGACCTATTCCCATCTGGGGAAGCCACCTCTACTACTGGAGCCGTCATCAAGGTGTACGCCCTCCATTCGGCATGTGTCGGGATTTTTACAACGTTAGTGAGGGAGGCTCAGCTGATCGAGCACTTCCTGTTGTCGTGAACGCTATAGCTAACCAGAACTACCAGGCAGACCAACAAGCAGCCAGAGTTTGCGAGATCAATGCTGCTACCCAAGGTAACGCCGCTGACATCCGCCGTTTGGAAGGACTACATGAGAATACCCAAATCTACACGGGAACACTTCAGAACCAAATGATAACAGCTCTAGACGAAATAAGAGAGATGAAAGAACAACAAGCAGATTTCGAGAGACGACTGATGGGAGTCAAACGGTCAGATGCCGAATCCAGCTCCAAACGCCACAAGTAGAGTTTGTTCAAGCTCCAACAATTTTGATATAAACTAGGACCTCGGATAAAGTTTTTCTCTTATTTTCTATTGCATCTGTAAACGGAGACCTCTAGATAGGTCAAATTTTCCTAAAACTAGAAGCATAATGTAACACACCTTAGGTGTGACATATATATAAATATGCAATACTTCTTTATATACCTCTCGAAACCTCTGAAATTAATTAAATTATTGTATTTAATTTGAAACCAAAAACTAAAGTCAAAACAAATTACAAGATACGACTAACCCTCAACTACATGATTGTCAAAACATTAGAAACTTATAGTATTCGTTCTTATTTTCTCTACCAGAACATGCCTCCTCGTAGATCAACATGCAGAAACTCAACTCCAGCACCACCTCCACCACCCCCTCAACCTATGGATGCAGCTATGTTCCAAACTGCTGTAACAGCCGCTGTAACCGCAGCGATGGCTCAAATGAGCAACAACGGGTCAGGAGGAGGAATAAATAGCTTTACAAATGGCCCAAGCCAAGGCCGTTCTGGAGTCTGCACTTACAAAGACTTCACTAATGGAAAACCTATTCCCTTTTATGGCACTGGGGGAGTATTGGCTCTATCCCAATGGATAGAGAAAACAGAAGCCGTATTTGAAATTTGCGCATGCCCTGAAAAAAGCAAAGTAAAATTTGCTGCCTGTACATTCTCTGAACGCGCCTTGACATGGTGGAACGGCCACGTCAAGACACTAACCCTGGTGGTGGCGAACTCCATGGGTTGGGAAAACTTGAAGCGAATGCTCCTTCGGGAATACTGCCCAAGAGGCGAGATTCAGAAGCTTGAACAAGAATTGTGGAACCTTTCGATGGTAGGCTCGGACATCGCAGGCTACACCAATAGCTTCAGCGATTTGATAACACTTTGTCCTGGGATTTTGATTCTAGAAAGCCAAAAAGTGGAGAGGTACATCTGGGGATTATCACCCCAACTGCGAGGAAGTGTGCTAGCTTCCAAGCCCATGACCTTCGACAGTGCCAACGAACTGGCGCAATCTCTCGTTGATCATGGCGTCTGCCAAGGAGTCACGACTATCGTAGCTGAACCAACCAAAGGGAACAACGACAACAATAACAATGCCAACAACAACAAGAAGAAGAAATTCTGGAACAAGAGAAAGGGGCAAACCTCGCAAGAACCTTCAAAGAAACAAATGGTGGCGGTTCATGCTGCTACTGCTCCCGTCACAACTCCTACAACCCCGACGCCAACAAAACAATATGCAAGGAACTTACCAAAGTGCAGCAAATGCAACTACCATCACCACGGTAATTGCCGCGAGATGTACTGTAAGAACTGCGACAGGAAAGGTCACACTGCCCGTTTCTGTAAAGTGCCAGCGCGGCCAATCACTCAAGTTCCTGGTACTGGGGTAAGCCAAGCATGTTATGGATGTGGAGAAACCGGGCATTTCAAGAGGGACTGCCCCAAGACAAGGAATGTTGGTGGTATTGGGAGAGTGCTGGCGATAGGTCAAAATGAAGCAATAACTGATCCAACAGTAGTTACGGGTACGTTTCTCCTCGACAACATTTATGCATGCATACTCTTTGACTGCGGTGCGGAGAGAAGTTTTGTGAGTCATAAATTCAAACATCTACTTAACCAAATACCCCAACCACTTAATAAAATATTCACTGTAGAAATGGCTAATGGAAAAACAGAAAGCACAAGTGATATGTACGTTGGGTGCACATTAAATTTAAACGAACACTTATTTCAAATCGACCTTATGCCCATTTCGATAAGAAGTTTTGATGTAATCATCGGTATGGACTGGTTGAGTCTTCACCATGCCGACATCCTTTGCCATGAAAAGGCCATTCATCTCAATCTGCCCAACGGTGAAAATCTCATCATATATGGAGATAAACCTAGTTCAAATTTGCAAATCATCTCCTGTATTAAAGCACAAAAATATCATCGCAAGGAATACCATGCCTTTCTAGCCCACGTAGTAGACCAGAAGCAAGAACCAAAGAACATTAAAGACATTCCGGAAGTCTGCAACTTCCCAGACATTTTCCCAGAAGATCTCCCAGGAATCCCACCGGAACGTCAAGTCGAATTCAGAATTGACTTAATCCCCGGAGCAACCCCAGTAGCAAAGTCACCTTACCGTTTAGCTCTAGCCGAGATGCAGGAACTGTCCAGTCAATTGAACAAGCTGTTGAACAAGGGATTCATCAGACCAAGCTTCTCACCATGGGGAGCACCAGTCCTATTCGTGAAAAAGAAGGACGGGTCTTTTCGCATGTGCATCGATTATCGAGAACTGAACAAACTGACAATCAAGAACCGATATCCCCTTCCACGTATAGACGATCTGTTCGACCAACTACAAGGAGCGAGCTACTTCTCAAAGATCGACCTAAGATCTGGTTATCACCAACTATGAGTACTGGAAAGAGACATCCCCAAAACGGCTTTCCGAACACGATATGGTCACTACGAGTTTGTAGTAATGCCCTTCGGATTGACAAACGCTCCAGCAGTGTTCATGGATTTGATGAACCGAGTATGTCGTCCCTTCCTGGACAAATTCGTGATAGTGTTCATAGATGATATACTCATCTATTCTAGAAACCAGGAAGAACACAGCCAACATCTCCGCCAGGTTCTGGAAACATTAAGGGCAGAGAAACTTTACGCAAAATTTTCCAAGTGCGAATTTTGGATTCGAGAGGTGGATTTCCTAGGACACGTAGTAAGCAAGGAGGGAATACACGTGGATCCCTCAAAGATCAAGGCAATAGAGAATTGGACGATTCCAAGAACCCCTACAGAGATCCGGCAATTTTTAGGACTCGCCGGGTATTACCGAAGGTTCATACAAAATTTTTCCAAGATTGCCAAGCCACTCACCACACTAACTCAGAAGAATGTGACCTTCGACTGGGGAGAAAAACAAGATGCCTCGTTTCAAACGCTAAAACGAGCATTATGTAGTGCGCCCATCCTAACCCTGCTAGAAGGGACGGAGGACTTCGTGGTCTATTGTGATGCATCAAACCAAGGACTCGGGTGTGTCCTGATGCAACGAGGGAAGGTCATCGCCTATGCCTCAAGACAACTAAAGACTCATGAAGTGAACTACACAACGCACGATCTTGAGCTAGGAGCAGTCGTCTTTGCTCTAAAGATATGGAGACACTACCTCTACAGCACGAAATGTACGATCTTCACTGACCATAAAAGCCTTCAACATATCCTCAACCAGAAAGAACTCAACATGAGACAAAGACGGTGGGTAGAACTACTAAGTGATTACGAATGCGAAATTCGATATCACCCCGGAAAGGCTAATGTAGTGGCTGATGCACTCAGTCGGAAGGAATACTCAGGTCACCGAGTGAAGTCCCTAACTATGACGATCCATTCACACCTATCCACGCAAATCAAGGAAGCCCAAATAGAAGCCTTGAAATCCGAAAATGTGGCAGGAGAAGCCCTAAGAGGAATGGATAAGAACCTTGAAACCAAGAACGACGGAGTTCGTTATTTCATGGATCGAATATGGACACCAAAGTTTGGTGGATTCAAAGAAATCATCATGGACGAAGCCCATAAAACACGATACTCCATACATCCCGGCTCCGACAAGATGTATCTCGACCTCAAGAAGTTGTACTGGTGGCCGAACATGAAAGCCGAAATTGCTACCTACGTGAGTAAATGTCTGACGTGCGCTAAGGTCAAAATAGAATACCAAAAGCCTTCGGGTTTATTACAACAACCAGAAATACCCGAATGGAAGTGGGAGCGAATAACTATGGATTTCATAACCAAGTTACCCAAAACGACAAGCGGACTCGACACCATTTGGGTAATTGTCGACAGGTTAACTAAATCAGCACATTTCCTACCGATCAAAGAGACGGATAAATTGGAGAAGTTAACAAGGACATACCTCAGAGAAATTGTACGACTGCATGGTGTGCCCGTATCCATTATCTCGGACCGAGATAGTAGATTCACCTCAAGGTTCTGGCAATCGCTACAAAAAGCTTTGGGGACAAGACTAGACATGAGTACCGCTTATCACCCTCAAACCGACGGCCAGAGCGAGAGAACCATACAAACCCTAGAAGACATGCTGAGAGATTGCGTAATCGATGTTGGCAAAGCATGGGACACACATCTACCCTTGGTCGAGTTCTCGTACAACAATAGCTATCACACCAGTATCAAAGCTGCCCCGTTCGAAGCCCTTTATGGCCGCAAGTGTAGGTCACCTTTATGCTGGGCCGAAGTGGGGGACACACAACTAGCAAAAGGAAAAGCAACTGACAACACACTTATTGGGCCAGAAATCATACGGGAAACTACGGAGAAGATTGTTCAAATCCGAGAACGTCTAAAAGCATCAAGGGATAGACAAAAGAGTTATGCAGATAAGAGACGAAAACCCTTGGAATTCCAAGTTGGAGACCGTGTCCTACTAAAAGTCTCGCCTTGGAAAGGATTGATACGCTTCGGAAAACGTGGGAAACTGAACCCCAGATACATCGGACCATTCGAGATCCTTGCCAGGATCGGTCCAGTGGCTTACAAACTTAGACTACCTCAGGAACTCCACAACGTACACCCTACCTTTCACGTATCAAACCTAAAGAAGTGCTTATCCGACGAGACCCTTGTCGTCCCTCTAGACGAAATTAAAATAAATGAAAACCTCCATTTTGTAGAGGAACCAGTAGAGATTATGGACCGGGAAGTCAAAAGAACTAAACAAAGTCGCATACCTATCGTAAAGGTCCGATGGAACGCCAAGAGAGGACCTGAATACACCTGGGAACGAGAGGATCAAATGAAACAAAAGTACCCGCATCTTTTTCCTAATATGTAAACTCTATCTTAGATTAAATTTCGGGACGAAATTCCCTTAACAGGGGGATGATGTGACAACCCTATATTTTCCAAAAGCATTGTAATGCTCAAAAGTCAAATACAACTAAATTAACCTTCAAAATAAAGTATTCAAATATCTAAGTTGGGATGCATCAAATACTAGATAACGTGTCAAGGTTTCCGAAAACATAGAGAACGCTCAAAATCGGGTTATATTGAAGAAATTATAACCACTCGTATAATTACGACACGCCATTAAAACAATTATTTGGCATAAAAAGTAAAATCTCAATAATGTGCATTTTAGCCTTAAGTATCTAAACAAAAATCGTAGATCTCGTTAAAAGGTGAGCGTGCATAAAAAGATCGCCCAAATTGGACCTCGTATGAAGAAGTTACGAATTTTCGAAGTTTCGTAACAGTAGTAGAGGGCTAAAAACTTGAATTTAAGATCGAGTGTAAATTAGCTAACGCAATCCAAATGAGAGTTGAAGATCTCCGCAATAGGAACAAATGGATGAGAAGACAAACAAAAACCGACGTCGAATAAAGAACCTATGAGTTTTTAAACGAACTTTAGGAGGCCCGGCCTATTAAAAATATATCATTAAAAATAAAGACAAAACTAGCCAACGGAGTCTAAATGAAAGTTGTAGAGCATAATCTCACCTACGCGTGGATATAAAGAACACGAAAAACGGAGCTCGTACGCGAAAGTTACGGAATTTAGAAGAGGACAGGGTGGATTACGCCCCGCGTTCTCTGGGAGTACGCCCCGCGTACTAGACCCAGAGTCGAGTCCCATCGGCCCGCCCAAGCTACGCCTAGCTAGCCAGGAGTCGTAAGCCATGACGCATTGTTACGCCCCGCGTAACCGAAGTACGCCCCGCGTACTGACTACACCCCGCGTACTTCGGAGGTACGCGCCGCGTACGAGGGTTTCCAGCCCTATAAATAGAAGGCATAAGCTCGAGTTTTTGCACACAAATCACAATCCCTCAGCCATTCTCTCATACTTCTAAGCTCCAGAGACCCTCCCCTCACCTCGGTTTCCGCACTCGAGCCCCTGACGAAAGATTTACGTTGCAGAGATCCCCGAAGGGCCCGTCGATGCAACTATCCGCGATCGAAGTTCTACTTAACTCTAGTCTCTCTCTTCAAACTTAACGAGTGAGTTCATACCCCTACTTTTCAATTCTTTTTCATGTTTTAGGGGGGGGGAATACAAGTACATTACACGTTAAAGTATCGTTTTATAAACATAAATGAAATTTCTATCTTCGAATATCGATACAAACATCTTATGTATACAAGAGCGATTATGTCACTAAGTTATTTCTACTAAATGGAACATACTATCTGAAAAACTATAATGGGTATAGTTAACAAGTAAGTCCTACATTTCACATATACATCTTGAAAAACGAAACACTTTCAAAAGAAGTAAGGTCATTTCATTGTAAATCTACTTATACTAGGCAATGTGAGATATTCAAACTTCAACGTACATTTTTGTATGCATTTCAAGTCCTGTATTATATACCATAATATCTTGGAGGGAGAGCGTGATACTTGTGTATAGATCTATACGGGATTGACAATCCCGCACCTAAACTACTAGCTATAGTTAGACCGGCAGGTCTGGGGTGACAAATGTCATAACACTGCAACACCTGAAGAATGTTGTTACAGGCCATCAGTGTCAATAGTATGGTTATAAAACTCACATAAAAAGTATAAAACAAGATTGATTTACGAGATTCATATGTGCATTGCAGTTTTCTACATTATTTTTCATACAAAGTTGTTTTTTTTTTTTATCATTCGAGTATAAAAGATACTAACACATTCCAACTTTGGAAACTTTTGAATCATCTTACAAGAAAATATTGGACTTTCTAAAAACCTCGTTTATCAAATTACTACCAAAAAGGATATACTTTTCAACTCGAAACACTCATGAACTCACCAACTTAATTTTTGACACTTTTCAAAACCACTTGTATTTCTCAGGGAATCAGTGATACAGGTAACTACCAGCTTTTGGGAGAAGGAACACAAAGGATGTTTTTATTATTGAACATTTATCATCATATTGTAATATTCTTTTGATAACATGTATAGCGCAACAATATACCTTTTCATTTTATATATATGATGGTTGTGTTACTTTCTTTACAATATTCAATTGTTGTGATACTACGTGAAGTCATCCACCCCCGAATGTTTCCGCCATTCTGGTTTGGGGGTGTGACAATACGCGACCATAGTCGCGACCTGACTCGCCGAGTCTATCCATGGACTCGCCGAGTCACCCTCCAAAACTTACACTTTTAGCCCTCCAACTCTACTCTTGAAATTCCGGGATGTTACAGAAGTAGTTATAAATGAGACTTTTAAGTTGTTAAATATGTCCTTTTGCAGCGTTGCTGGATTCTTTTAGCATCATTTTGGGAAGGAGGTATTTGTATATGTGATTTGCACACCATGTGGTGCTTGCATCAAGAGAAATGTTATCTTCTACATTGTTGGAACTGGTGATACCTGACACTACTTTTGCATTCCATGCTATAATGATTCCCGTGGAGACACTATCAATGTTGATGGAACTAATATTTTGAAAGCTAGATTTGAGAAAAAGAAAAATGATGAGGAGACTGAAGAATGGGTATGTTGTGTACCCTTATATATATATATATATATATATATATATATATATATTCTAATTTATTGTGGGGTCCCATCTGCACTGCAGTGGGTTAAATGTGACAGGTGTGAAGCCTGGCAGCATCAAATATGTGCGCTATTTAATGGTCGAAGAAACGATGGGGGACAAGTAGATTATACTTGTCCAAATTTTTATATGGAAGAAGTTGAAAGAGGAAAGCGGATGCCTCTACCATGGAGTGCTATGCTTGGAGCAAAAGATTTACCAAAAACAGAAACCATACATATAGAGCAGGTTGTTTGGAAAACTGAAGCAGGAGAGACTAGAGCGCGCAAGGTTCTATGGGAAAACTTATGATAAGGTGAATGGTGATGTTATAATCCGAAAAACATAAACCATGACATTATTTAAGACAACTCCATACCATACATTGTGAATGAGAAAAGTATGTATCTTACATTTTCTTTATTATAAGGCTCCTGGAGCAGAAGCACTTGTCAGAGTTGTCTCTTCTGTGGACGAGAAGTTAGAAGTCAAGCAACGATTTCTTGAGATCTTTCAAGAGGAAAATTACCCTGTGGAGTTTGGGTATAAACCTAAGGTATTTCAACTGCAAGCAACGTACCATTTTCGTTGATTTGTTTATTATAGCATCTCTTCCTAAAATCTACTAAAATTCCAAACAGCTATCATTGGATGGATTTTTCAAAGTTTAGTGACTCAATAAGAAAAAGAAAATAAAAAGTTCAAATTACGCAATCCATTATCTTGTGGTTCTGGTATGTATGTGAATCCCTAAACTAGGCTTTTCTTGTTTTAGGTAGTTCTGTTGTTTCGGAAAATTGAAGGTGTAGAAGTGTGTCTATTTGGTATGTATGTTCAAGAATTTGGAGCAGAGTGTCCTCAGCCAAACCATCAGCATGCTTATCTTTCTTATCTGGATTCAGTTAAGTACTTCAGGCTTGATATTAAGGCTGTGACAGGGGAGGCTCATCGTACATTTGTATATCATGAGATTAAGGTTGTGACAGGGGAGGCTCTTCGTACTTCACTTGTTGACGTAATCTTTATTTGGATTCTGGTAAAATTAAGTCAACTCTAATTTAACTTTTGATTCTAAAGACTAAAACAAGTTTAAATTTTGATGTGAACATGTTAGAATGCGTTAACTCAATCAAACTTTGATAATTATAGCTCAAAAGCTCGTGATTCTCTAAGTAAGTTACCTTTTTACCCTTTGATGCCATGAAAAACACTCCTTGTTTGTTGCCTTCATGCATATCACAAGCATCTGCTCGCCAAGTAAGTTACCTTTTTACCCTTTGACTTTGTTGGTCAACGTAGTTGACTAATTTCTATCTTGCTTTTTTTGTTGGTTTAGAGGAGGGGTAGGGCAAGACGTGTGCAACCAGGGGAATGTTTCCAGAGCCATTTGCTGTAAGTTAACTAATTTCTGTTGCTTTACCCTCAATGTGTTTATAATACTTTTTCTGAATATCAACTACCCGAGCTTTTAAGAACTCCTTTAAATTCTCTTTCTTTGCAAATAATAAGTTGGGAAGTTGGAAGTATTGGAGAGTTTTTATCAGCTGCTTTGCAGCCTCCAGAGCCATAAGTTGTAAGTCTTAACTGTTCTTGATGAATTGAATCTTAATGAATGATTCAAATTGCTAAATGATAGAACTTTAATTTGTTCTAGGTCCAAAATACTTCCATTGGATTCGAAATTAGGGAAAATGCTGATAATGGGTGCTTTTTTTCGTTGCTTTGATCCTATTCTTACAATTATTGCTGGACTTAGTGTCAGGGATCCTTTTCTTTTGCCTCAAGAGAAGAAAGACGCGAGTAATCCAGCTACTTTCACACAAGGGAATTTTGGTATTTTCCTGATATTTTTTGTATGTGTATTTCAGCAAGCTAGTACAGCAAAATCTTTTGTATGTCTATTTCAGCAAGCTAGATAAGTCCATATGTTACTAAGTTTTGTTCTTTTTTATTTTTAATATGTGCATCATAGCGAGACATCAATGTCCTTCAAAACTATGGATTATGGCCATGTCTTACTCTATGCAGTAAGTATTAAAGGAATAGCAATGCAATTTCATTCATTTGTTTCATATTTTTTTATAGTTCTCTAGGGATATTTTTCCTTGTGTCATAGAATGATTGGATCCTATCTTGTTTTTTGATACATACTATGTGTTGTTGTTTGTGTTTCTTCCCAACCTGAAACTTGGAAAACCTGTGAATGAAACTTGGACAACCAGCCAAGATATTATATATGAAATCAGTCTTTTAAATCATTATCTACTTATTTTGGGCAGGATAGTTATATGTTGGAATTAGTAGAAACAAACATGGGGAAAGGTAGATATTTAACCATAACCTCAATAATATTCATATATGACGGTTTTATCCTAGGTATTGCTGTTACATCTGTTTCCAACTATTTTGAGCTTTTCAAAGTTGAATGTTGTAGTTTTGGTGAAGCGAAATACTTGCTTTATTGATCTAAACAAATGGTTTAAACAGAGTATATAGGCTAGAAACCTGATGTGATAAAGAACTAGAAACGAACTTGCATGTGTTTCTATTATTAATAATCTGATTTTTCATCTTAACATTCTATTGGTGCAGATAAATTGGGTGAGCTTACAACTATAAGTCTTCAGGACGTAATAGGAATGATATGTAATGCAGATAAAAGTACAACCTTTTTCCTCTCTGGGTATAAATTCTATTTAGTATTAAAAATTAGATGGTATTTCCTATAATTCTTTTTTTTTTGTCTAATTGTTTTCTAGATATTCATATCCTAAACCAAGCTCGTATCAATGCAATTGAAGATTTGGGCCAATGTATAACTGCTTATCCATATAATCAGCTGCTTAGAGCATTAGTCTTAAAGAATTATGAAAGGCAAGATGCAACTTTACTTAGTTGGAATTCGATGTACAGAGTAGATTAGATGCAAACTTAGATATTGTTAGAAATAGAATTGTATGACATTAAATTTTACGCAGTGGATTGTATTTTTTGTATATGATTTTTTATTTCTATTATGAGACATTAAATGCAAATTTAATTTAAAAATTAATAAATATATAAATATATTATTTTAGAACATTTAAATTATGATACGCAAAAATGTGTGTGATCTTCATTTATGACATAGCCTTTCTTGACAGGGGCTTCCTTGATACGCATTGTGTGTCATAAACACGCGCATCGTAAGGTTACGACACGCAAATGCGTGTCGTCTTCCTTTATGACAGGGCCTTCCTTGAAACGCATTGCGTGTCATAACCGCGCGTCGTAAATGCGCATCATAAATGCGTGTTGTAAATGTGTGTCGTCTCTCTTTATGACAGGGCCTTTCTTGACGTGCATTTGCGCGTCGTCTGAGCGTTTTACAACGCACAATGAGCGTCGTAAAAGGCTGTTTTTCTAGTAGTGAAAGTTATCTTGTTTTCTATTCAAATGTGGGGTATTTTTAGAGTCTAAATAAAAAACGTTAGGTATTGTTAGAACTTTGTTTACCAATTTACTCTGTGGGACTTGTCCCACATTGGAAGCAAGAAAGAAAAAGCTCCTCTTAATAAATTTAAGCATCATTAGTTTATCAATATAGAAAATCATTGAGCTAAGATTGATGGGCTTGGTTTGTGGTGTTGGAATAGCCTAACTGGACTCAAATTAGGCTAACATCAAGAGAATATTTTATGGTCAAAAGATGGGACGTGGGCCTTGGGGCTCTTGGGGTCTTCGTGATGAATTAAATATTTTTTAATTATGGAATTAACTTTTATTTTATTAAATTCATAATTACTTAATGACAGGTATTATGGTAGTTATTTTCGGTTTTTGACAGTTTCTAACTGTCATAATCAATACCTATAAAGACTTATTTTCAGTTATTTGTGGAGGGTTACAAAAATCACATCACACCACAAAAATCTCTTGCAAAATTGTTTTTCTGAAGATGAAGGGAACACAGAAATTTCTGATTATGAATCTTGCCTCTAAACAAAACTTGTTAATTTCAATACATCACATCAAAAGTTTGCTTATAAATAATCTTTAAAATCTTATCATTTATAGTCTAAATAATTTTTAAAATCAATTAAGTGTCCAACTTGTGTTTGATCATTACATAGTATAGTAGTTCATGAATTGATAATACTTAGAATCATAACATGATAACTAGTAACTTCTTAATTTGGTAACCAACATATTTAACTCAATAGAAATCAAACATAGAAAAAAGGGGGATTCGAAACTAAATGAAAGTACTTTTTAATTTTGAATTAAAATTGTTTTTTGTTTGTTTGCTTTAGTTAAAAATAATTTGAGTTAATTGCTAGTTGATATTTATGTTTTTCCAAACTTATAATATCAGATTAACCCCCCACCCCCATCATAGTTTATTTCACTTTGTTTAATTAATATCAGTTATTTTCTTGTTAAAATTTTCGTTCCCTGTGTTCAACTCCTCACTTTACTATACTACTACGCGACTAGACATATTGTCTATTTTTGTTTTAACCGGTAAAATTAGATAGGATTATAAGTTAAAACTGATAATACATAAATAAAACAAATGACATGGTAATAAAAGATGGTAATGGAGCAGTGTTTCCAGGTAACAAAGTGTTTCCAGGTAACACAGTGTTTCCAGTTATACAAGTTTAATATTAACTAGAAATGTTACCCCTACTACGCGGGGGTCAGAAGCTTTCAATATTGTTTCCGAATCGATAAATATGATAGACGTAGAAAGTGCAAGGGTGAAAATACCGTACTTTTCCCCAGACCGTTCTTTTCATGTTTTTATGAAAAAATGTAAAAGTTTTGACTGCAAGGATCAGAAGTTTCAAAATGGTTAAAGAATTAAAGGGATAGGAATTAGCAAATTTTTAGAAAATGGATCAAAATTGTCAAACCGTTAAAGTTTTGTGGCCAAACTTTAAATATTAAAAGGTTCCTAAAAAATATAAAAATATTGATTGCAAGGACTAAAAATGTCAAATAGGTAAAGAATGAGAAGCAAAGTGCAGGGACTATTTCTGCCAAAAAAATACCCAGTTTAATATTCTTAAGCTTCATATATATATATATATATATATATATATATATATATATATATATATATATATATATATATATATATATATATATATATATATATATATATATATATATATATATATATATATTAATTTGGTTTGTTTTAAAATCCAACTTTAACTATTGGTACTGGTGTTTATTGATATTGGTGTTGTTTGTAATATTTTCTTATCTAGAATTTGTAGTTTTTAATAAAATTATGGCCTTCAAGAAAAATCAAATTCTAAATGAAAGATGCTTCCCAGACCCCCTATGATTTGGAGGACAAGTCCTCCTTTACTGCAAGTAGTTAATAATTGTTAAAATTCATCTTGTCCTCCACTATCTCGGAACTCAAGTGGTCCGTGCTTATTATATTTATATATCTTTTTGTAAATTTATAAGAATTACATAAATACCAATATATGATAGAGTTTAATAATAATCAACAAATTTAATACATAAACACGTGAAATCTTTTTAATTCGTCTCACCCGTAATATCTATTGAATAGTATAAGTTCCTTAATAGTACATCTCATCAACATCACTATTATTAGAAGTATTAAAAAACATACAAAAATAACAAAATACAATATGATTTTTTGATATATTTGTGGAAATCTAGTAATTTTCTATTCAAGTGTTATAGTACTTCAACAATGAAAAGACATAGGTGCTTAGTGCTTATAAAATTTAGGGCAAGATGGCTTTTTGTAATTAGGTGAGCATAAGGGATATGCTTAGAGGCAGTCAAAACGGTAAAGGGGCTTAATTCTCTTTCAAAAAAAAAGAGCAGAATTCATTTATACCGGTTTTTATTGGTTACGATTCTTTTGAAATAAAGAATAATTAGCGGGTCAACATAACCGGTTCAACATTTGGGTTATAGGACTAGAATAGTGTATATATGTGTAAGGCGTTTTAAAAAATAAATAAATAAATAAAATACAACAAGAAATATTTATGATTTGTTCGGTCGTTGATAAATCTCACAGTTTAAAACTACTGATTTCAATAAAATCTTAGAATTGTAAGAAAAAAAAATCAAATTGAATAATGCTCAATGGACTTCAAATATGATAAGGATAGTATTGGGCTATGGGCTTTGTATGGGATAGTAATGGGTATAATAAACTAAGGATATGCTTAAAATAGAAGTGGGATAATAACATGTTTAGGGATGGAGGGTGGGTTTTCTTAACTTCAAGGATGGGATTTGTTGGATGTTTCAGGCTCAAATGACTTTCATATATAAGGGTCTATTAGGAATGAAATCACAAATACGGAATGAGTTTCAAACATAGTCTTCGTTTATATGTAAGTAATGTTGTAAATGAAGTGAGCTATTCGTGAACTGTTCGACGGAAAGTTTGTTTACGTTCTTTTATTTAATAAATGAATGAATATAAATATAAATTCTCATTCGTTTACTTAAACGAACGAACATGAACAATGGTTTCATTCGTTCAATTATGTTCATGAACGTTTGTTTATGTTGTTCATTTACATTTGTCTATGTTTGTTCATTTAAGTTCATTTTATGTTTATATATGTTCAATTGTGTTTGATTACATTACTATATTATATGTTTGTTTATGTTCGTACATGTTAAGTTATGTTTATTGATCTATGTTCGTTCGTTTATCATGTTCACGAACATTAACAATGTAAATTTTAGATGAACAAACATGAACAAAAAAACCCGTTCTTTTTTCGTTCATTTGCTCGGTTAACTTAAACGAACAAACTTTTTTTTGTGTTCGTTGGATTCATTTACAACCCTATCTATATGTATGCTTTTGAGCAAGGTGTCCGGAAATAATGTTTCAGCAAAAATAAATTCCGAGAAGATAGGTGGTGTGTGTTGGATGGTGTTGACTGTTGAGGGTTCCCATGTACCCCCCCCCCCCCCCCCCCCCCCCGAATAGAAAAAAAATCAATTGATTTTTTATTTTATTATCGGTCGGTAAGTTAATTCATTGATTTTAAAGTTCATGTGCAAAAAAGTAAAAATAAGCCTCCTAAATACAATTTGTCGTATAAAAGCAAAATCCATTAATTATACGATAACTTTTACGCCAATGATACTTAAAAACATAACAATTAAGGAATTAAAGTTGAAGATTACTTGTAATTGATACTTAAATTATGTGCTAAATGTGTGCTTTTATGTGTTTCCTCTTTGGCTTTGTAAACAATATAACTATAACATTAAACTTAAACCTACATATGTGTATGTAGAAAAATGGTCCTCTTGATGACATTGACCATGTTAGGTCGCCTATCTTGCACACCCCTCAAAGTCGCCCCTGATTGTCGGGGCATGTACCTGCCTATTGCAATAAATTGGGTGAACAAATACAAGGCAAAAGAATTCAATTATACAACATACATACACTGAATACAAACACTCACATGTGTTACATCATACAACAGAAATTTAGTAGCCAAAAACCAATAAAAGATGAAAAAAATACAAATATCATACACAACTTACACATAAATATATGTGGTCCAATATGTATGCTCTAGACTATTATTAGTTGCGAGCATTTGAAAGTTTCCAGTTTTTAGCTTTTAACAAAAGCTTAACTTAAACAAAAAGCTTCATTCATGTAACATCCTGCTTCCCATCATTTCTTATTTCAGGATCGTGGGCCAGAAGTCGATTGTGTAAAGGTTTTGCGCCTTTAGGAGGTAATGCTCATACCTTCTGGAAGGAGGGAATGATGGTTATGAGATCTAAACCTTTGAATTATGTTTTGGCCCGAATGATAGAACGGGAAAAGTCATAGCTCGGGTTCTTGCATGAAATATGGATTTTTGTTTGATAAGTTTTTAGTCCAAGATATTTAGATAAGGTAGTAGAGATCATCAATACCATTTTGTGTATATAAAGAGCATCGAAAACGAAGTTGGAACGAGGAAGTTATGATCGTTTGAAGTTAGGATGATTTTTGGGTTAGTCGTGCGCATTGCACGTACGAGGAGTACGTTGGCCGTACTAGGGCATCCCTAGTATGTTGGGCGTACCAGAAGTATGTTGAGCATATGCGATTAGTGCCCAAACCCTATTTTTGTGGTTTAATCCCTATTTAAGCTTATTAACTTCCCCAAACTCATTCCATTCTCAGCCTCCACCTCTCCAACACCTTCCCTTGGAACCCTAACCCTAGTTTGAGCCTTGTGAGCAAAAAGAAGGTGTTTTTGATGGGTTATGAGCATATCAACATTCCTATGTGATCATGCAACCCTAATTGCTTTGTATCTAAGTTTTTCACTATTGAACATGCAAATTGAATTCTAAAGCAATAACCCTAGATCTAGCATACAATTTTCAAAATCCATATGAAATTAGGTTTAGAAGATTACATTTACTTGTTATGTAGAAAAATATGCTAGGGTAAGAACCTTATGCTTCGAGCCGAAATTATAATGACCTGGAGGGTTTATATATGGATGAAGGTTGCTAGTGTTTCTAGAGGAAGACCTAATTTTCTGCTTAAGGCTTAAGCAACCCATGGACCTCTTACCAGTAGGCCTTGGAGAAAATCTATAGGGCCTCCCTATATGATTTTGTCCACTTCTAGTTAAGGAGTCCAATAGCCTAGTTTCACAACTATCAATGATTTTCAAAATAGCACCTCCATTATTAATCATTTCCTTTAATCCAAAAATTAATTTCTGATTAAATACTAATTAATAATATGATTTCCAAATAATATATTAATCTTATAATATATTAATAAAATCATTTGAGTACCAATTTACTATTTCAAATAATAAATTATCCTCTCTCTCCACTAGTCATCCTGTCAAGTTGCAAGTGTGAAGGCAACCCAAAAGGACCACGCTACAATCAAATCAAGTACATACCAATTATTGTTATGGGCTTAGACACCTAATCCAACAGTTTTTAAGTTATTTGGAGTGTTCTTGGTGCACCTTGGAGAAGAAGGAACTCATTGAAGAAGCGTTGGTTGCATTGAAGCTTGTATATCCAGACCTTGTTCACCTTGATATTTCGTTTCACCAAGAGTGCACACTTCATAGCAGCCAACGAGAAGTGGTCTATGGATAAGCTCGCAAATGCTTATGTGAAGGAAATTGTAAGACTTCACGGTGTCCCTCTTACGATTGTGTCAGATCGTGATAGTCGTTTCACGTCAAGGTTTTGGAGGAGTCTAGAAGAGGAGTTGGGTACAAAGTTGTGTTTGAGTACTGCTTACCATCCGCAAACTAATGGTCAGAGCGAAAGAACGATTCAGACATTGGAAGATATGTTGAGAGCATGTACCCTCGAATTCCAAGGGAATTGGGACGAGCACTTACCTCTAGTAGAATTTTCCTACAACAATATTTTTCACTCGAGCATCAAGATGGCACCTTATCAAGCCTTGTATGGACAGAAGTGTCGTACGCCGTCTTGTTGGCTTGAAGCCGGAGAGAAGCAGTTTATGGGCCCCGATATGGTCCATGAAACTGCTGAGAAATTGAAGGTGATTAGGGAAAGAATGTTAGCAGCTCAGGATCGTCAGAAGAGCTATGCTGACAAGAAAAGACGACCGATAACCTTCGAAGTTGGGGATTCTGTTTTGCTTAAAGTCTCACCATGGAAGGGACTTATACGATTTGGGAAACGAGGAAAGTTGAGTCCAAGGTTTATTGGACCGTTCAAAGTTCTTCAGAAGATTGGGAACCAAGCTTACAAGCTGGAATTGCCCGAAGAACTCAATGGTATTCATAACACCTTCCATGTGTGTTATTTGAGGAAATTCATGGGAGATGTTCCCGACATAATTCCAATTTCAGAGTTAAGGATGGATGAGAATAAACGGCTGATTGAAGAGCCTGAGGCAATTGTTGACCGTAAGACTAAGAAGTTACGACGCAAGATGGTAGACTTGGTGCTAGTCCGATGGAAACATTCGAATGGGCCGAATCTCACTTGGGAAACAGAGGATGACATGATGAGTCGCTATCCACATCTGTTTGCTGATGCATGATTCCGGGACGGAATCATCCTAAGGGGGAGAGAATTGTAACGCCCGGGTTTCAGGGCTAAGCATTTTTGTCAATGTAATAGTCTAGGTCAACTATTGTAACTCTTTTTGAAGTAATAAATATGAAATATTTGAGTATTATGTGAATTATGTGTGTTTATGTGTTTACTATTTCATTATAAATGTATAATTAATAAAGAATAAAAATGAGCGTCAAAAATTAAAGTGTGAGATAATCCCGATATCTCTACACAAAGTTGTAGAATATGTCTCAAGGTTTCCGTAGATATAAAGAATGCCGAAATCCGAGCTATAACGAAGAAGTTATGACCCGCCGAAGTTTTACGGCAAAACCGGCACGGCACCGGGAGATGTAAATAGTGAATTTACGATAGAAGACTTTTTAGCCTTAGCAATCTAAACAAAAGTCGTATAATATGTTAAACTAAGAACATCGATAAAAAGAACGCTCAAATCTGACTTCGTATGAAGAAGTTATGATTTTTCTAAGATTCGGCTTAGCAGTGCACGGCCCGAAACTTGAATTTTAGTTCGAGCGGTTTTTGGCTTACGCAACCTAAATGAGAGTTGAAGATCTCATTCATAGGAACTCAACGGTAAAAAGACAAACGAAAACGGAGTCCGTATGAAGGAGTTATGAACTCTTCGCGGTCATTTAACAGTCTAAACGCCTCCTACTGTTAAATTTGATATCGGTCAAGAATTAGCCAACGGAGTCTAAACAAAAGTTGTAGATCTTGATTTTACCTACGCGTGGATATAAAGAACGTCAAAAACGGAGCTCGTATGCGAAAGTTATGATTTTTCTAAGTTTGAGGGCTGACACGCGGTAGGGGTGACGTGGCACCACCAGAATTGGACACGTGGCACCACCAGAAGGCCACCACATGGACCAACTCGGCGAGTAGGTCCCCCCTACTCAGCGAGTACATCAGAATCCTCCCCTATAAATAGAGGTGTTGGGTTCCCTCATTTCCTCACCCCTCACCCCTCTTCTTTCTCTCTCTAAACTCTCTCTCCAAGCTCCCTAACCCCCCTAAAAGCCTAGGTAAACCCCCTAGCACCCGAAGGAAGCCCCGAGGCTCCCGGAGTCCCAAGAAAAGAGCCTTTCGGCTCGGGAACGCTGCTCCAGCGAAGCCCGGTTTTCGAGAAAAACCCACTGTAAGTGAGCTGTACCTATCCTATCTTTAGTTTAGCTTATGTTTTAATATAGGAATGTTATTAGGTCCTTAAAATAATTATTTGGGCTATTATTATGAGTTATATTAAGTGTTATTAACACTTATATAATAATAATAATAATAGTCATACAATTAATTTGTCACGGTTATCATTAGACTAAACCCTAGTGGTATCGATATTAGGTTTTATCGAAGGAATATCATTTTGAGAGTAGCGAAGCGCTGTCCGAGTGCTGAGTCACCACCTAATCAAGTGAGTGCATAGTTACTTTCAACTTACACATAGATATGAAGTATTTTATATAAATTACGTGCTATGTGTGCATATTATCTGAATACTTGCTATCTATGCTAGATGAACGTTGTTATACATGTTTTCAATGATTTAAACTGTATATGTATTTTATATCTACGAAAATGTTGGGGTAAAACATGGGTAGATGTAATAGGTGATGTGTGATAAAATGATGAGAGACCTCGATGTTGTTGTTGTTGATCCAGTCATCTAGCGGAGTATAGATGACGACCACGGACTCTTCTAGACAGTCCAGTGGAACACTAGCAGGCTCGCAACCTGTAGGTGTTGTGAACGATGTGTTCACCGGTGTACTCCATCCCCCACATGGTTGCCTATTAGGACATTTATTGTTGAGGAATCCCCTTAGCAGTAGTGTCCGTCCCGATGATGATCCTTAGGCTAGGTCCCTTATGATAGGTGTTTAGGGACGTAAAGTGAGGATAACGGGAACGGGTAATCGGGTTATTGTTGATTGATGAAATTAAGAAACTTATTTATTGTGGGTTGAAAACCCTATGTGCTCACCAGGCTCCCAAGCCTGACCCACTCAGTTTTATGTATTACAGGTAGTGGCGCATGAGCATAGATGTGATGTTTTGGACGAGGGATTACGGATATAGACCTGTAGATATGAAATAATGTAGTAAGGCTTATATTGTACTGTTTATACTTTTGATCTGTACGAACATGACATCCCGAGTCTTTTAATGAAATACATTTATATGGAAATGCTTTTGATAAATCTTTATCATATTATTGTTTTGGGACAAATTTCGCAACCCTTTTATTAAAAGATAACTCTGATTTTGAAATAAAGTATAAACAAAACCGGTCTTTTCTGGCCGTGATTTTGGGGATGTCACATCTCAGTTGGTCATGGTCTCTCACCATTACATTATCTCTGGTATGGTTTCTCACCACTATTCTATCTCTGGCATGGTCTCTCACCATTATATTATCTCTTTCTCTCCTACCCGTTTTACCTAATACAATATAAGTATAATAAAATACATATATAATTTAATGCGAGAAAAAAATCAAGATCTTGTTTAGCACAATTATTGGGAACACAATACTTAGTGCATCTAAAAATTAAATACTTGATATCTATGTGTAATATGGAAGTAACTATGTACTCACTTGATAAAAGTGGATGCCTTGGGATTTGATCAGAACTTCGCCTTGGTACTTTATCTTTTCCTATGACGTGACCTAGGTTCATATTACTAAGCCTTAGTCTTATATTCCTGGCGACTAATGATATAGTCTAGATTCCTCACTAATCTCAATGTCTACATCAAGATCTATGAAGTAAGAAACAATCAGGTAGTATCATATCGGACGTAGGGTCCATTTGGTATACAAAGTATATTGTTTGGAAATCCCACTTTAAACACCTCACTAAATCCAACCTAGACATCATCCTTATAAGTAGATCAATCAGTATAATGACTTGGAATCACTGATAAATCTTAATTATAGGTTCATAATAACAAATATGACTATAATTAAAAGTTACACTTGAATAAAATAAGTGTAACTTAACTTATAAAGCATTCTGATGAATACCGTGAATTAAGAAGGCATAATTATGACCTGAGAGCTTTTAATTGTCGACTATCTGACACCACAGGGCTTCGCCAAAGGCTTAATTCCAAAGAAGATTTTTGACCAAAAAGGAGAGAAAATCAAAGGAGAAAGCTGGAAGGTGTGGGAAATCAAATGAGGCTTGAATCCTATTTATAGGGTATTTTTGGCTTGCACATCACACACTTGGTCAGTGTTCCATGCGCACTCGGTCAGTAGTGTTGACGTTGCCTCGTATGGGTGGTGACACGTAGTAGATTATGGGTAGTGTGTCAGTGTACGCCATGCGCTCTACCGTTGCACGTGAATTTTTATAAATCTTTAAAATTTTATATCTTCTTCATACGAGCTCCGTTTTCGACATTCTTTATATCTACATGTAGCTATCGAAGAGATCTACAACTTTCATTTAGACTTCATCAGTTAATTTTGACTTTATTTTTAAAGTTATATTTTCAACAGGCTTAGACTGTTAAAGTTCATTAAGATTTTATAACTCCCTTGTTCGATGTCCATTCTCGACTGTCTTTATATCAACGAACTCCTATTAATGAGATCTTCGATTCTTGTTTATATTTTTTTCCTAACAATCGACCGATTTCCATTTCAGTTTCTGAGTTGTATATTGTTATGTTGAAACTTCGAAAAACCATAACTTTCTCTGACGTAGTTAGATTTAGGCGGTATCTATATGTACGCGCTCGGTTTTACGATATCTACGACTTTTGAATAGATTATTCATCCTAAATAATCTTCTATTAAAATATTTGTTTTATCGTCGTGAGGAATAATTATCTTATTATTCTTTAATCGAATAGCCCTATCTTGCGGGGATTACATCGGGTGTATGAAAAACCTTTCCTAGTATCCTTTCATCATTCACATCATCTTCGTCAAATTCAATATTCACATCGAAATTGTTAAGATTTTCTGATTCGTATGTTACATCCATGAAATCATTTGTGTCAACATTTTCATTTATATAGGGTTTTATAAATTGATTAGTTGCTTCGGTTTCAAACATCATGCCTGCACAAAACCACAATATATTTCCAAATATAATATTACCACCAAATTTTATCTAAGAATTTGATTGAAACATTATAAGTAAAATCACGACGAGAACCAAGAATAAAGTGCTACAATAGTTAAACAGATTATGTAATTAAAACAGGGGATGCAATGGCCACACTCTACTAAAAGACAATATCACTGACTGATATACTAGGGACCTAGGAGATACTCACATCTTCGACAACCTACCACGCAACAAGTATTGATCAAGACCATATCTGAAGGTCCCATTAGTGTATTCATAATTGGAGTAAACACAAAATTTGGAATCTTTCTTATGTCAAATCCACACCTAAAGAAAAATATTTAGCATATTTATATTATGGGAGGTGGTGTGAGGTCAAAGAACCCAATTGGTAAACCATTAGCATTAGAAGTTTGGAAATATGTAGTGAAATCTATCAATCATGGATACAAAAATTACATATTGACTAATGAACCATTGACAAATTAACAAACATCCTACTTTTAGACATAAATGCTAGCTCGATCATTCAGTAAGTCATGTTCACCTTCATACAATTGTTTAGTAATTAAAATACAATGATGTAATATGTAATTATAGGAGGACATATTATATATATATATATATATATATATATATATATATATATATATATATAATTGACTTATAAATAGTTTTAGAAAAAATTATGTAACGCCTGGTTCCTGGTACGTATTTACATAAAAATTTATGTAACACCTGGTTCAGGGCCTTCAACCTATCTGGACCGCTCATCGTGCCTTCGGTCTGACTAGCATGCCCTCCCGGGCCTACAGTCTTTTTGGTCTGCCCCGGGTATGTTGGCCTTTAGCAAAGCAGGTCCGCCTCAACCCAACCCCCAATCAAACAATCATGTGCACATAAATATTATACACTAGCATACATAACAGAAAAACCGACGAGTTGGCTCGCTTTATCATGATTATGATTAGTAAGGGAACTCATCAAGTCAGGGCGGTGACTCAGCGAGTTGGATCGCGATTTCAGGATTTCTGAATTATAGACCTCAGTAAGTTGAGTCAACCCAGAACGTTGACTTTGACTAGAATGTTGACTATGACTAGGGATAAAGTAGTCATTTTACCCTAAGAAAGATTTTTGGATATTGATTAAGTGTTATTGTGATGATGTTAGTCGGGGAGTCGTTGGAGCATCCGTCAGAGATTCCTCACCCGAGATTTCACAACTACCTTTACGAGGTGAGTTTTCCTCCAGTAGGAACGGGTCAAAGGCACCAATGTCAGCCTGTTTATGTATATTAGCATATATTGGACTTAGTTTGGATTTCAGGGTTAGCCCGATGTAGATTATATGTTTCTGGACTTTAGTCCGATGTCGGGGCAAGCCTGAGAAATGTTTGTATGATTGATATCTTCATGATTCTTTCATGTGTATGTTATATGTTCCGAGCTTCGGTCCGATGCCGGGGCAAGTCCGAGGAACGTTTAGCTTATGTGTTATGTTTTATATGTTCCAGGCTTCGGTCCGATGTTGGGGAAAGCCCGAGGAATGCTTATATGTTTATGTTATATGCTTGTTGATATGTTATATGTATATCAGACTTCGGTACGATGTCGGGCAGGGCCCGATGCTAGACTTCGCTTCGATACTGGATGTAGTGGGCAAGGCCTAATGTATGCTATTATGTGATTATGTGTATAGTATGTGGTAGTTTAGGGAGACTCACTAAGATTCGTTCATATAGTTTTTAATTTACTTGGAAGAGCCCTTATGGAATCGTGATTTTTCTTGCAATCAAGTTCTTTGAATCATGTTTTCTGTGATTTTTTCTTTGAAATCTCTGTGAATATAAACTTCTTTGTTTTTCCTGTGACTTATGATTTCTTGGAATTCCGATTTATTTGAAATCATTTTTGTGATTGTATGTAATACCCGGAATCTAGAAGAATAATTATGGAAATAAGTTCCCTTTACTAGAGACTAACACATCGAGTTGATGAAGGGAAACTCGACGTGTTGGAGGCTTTTGGGATGCACATTTTTGTGGACCAACTCGGCGATTTGGTGAAGGGAACTCAATGAATTGGAGGTTGATTGAGAAACCCTAATTTTTAGGGTGTTGCACCCTATTTAAAGGCCTTAAGTCCCTTGGTTGACCTCCTTACCAGCCTCCTCTGTCCAAAAAACCCTAATGGCGTGTATCACCTTCTCTTATGAGTGTGTGTGTGAGCTTGTAGAGGGTCATGAGTGTTGATCTTTTGTGCTCTTTTGAAGAAGCTTTGAAGTTGGAAGTGTAAAGCTTGGAGGGAAGACTTAGATTCAGAATTTCCCTACTTATCTAAGTCCTTTCGTGGTATCAAGTTTAAAACTTGCTTTATTATTGTTTAGATCTCTTTGTTTTGGGATTTTATATTGATTATGGGCTCATGGTTGGGTTGTTCAAGAAGTTGAGTGTTCCAGGGGTTATCATGTTAGATATGACCCTTGTATGGCCTTATTTGGCTTAAAGTTGCAAACTTTACTAGGTTCTAGGTCCCATTCATGCAATAAGTCCCTTGTTAATCACTTATCGAGCCTTAGGGCTTCTTTTTAGCATGTATGGACATAAAGTTGGAAACTTTATGTGATTGTATAGCCTTTGAATGCCAGATCTATATTTTGGGTTATGTCCTTGAAGATTAAGGGATTAATGGGTCAAGCCTCACTCTAGTGAGTTTAGGGTTTGGTTTTGACTTGTTTTGGTAGTTCCTAAGAGTAAAGCTGGAAACTTTACCCTTCTAGACATCATTTTGAAGAAGATCTGAGATTTGGAATTCCTAGATTGGATGGAAACAACTTAATGCATTAAGTTGTTGGATTTCTGGTTAACTCAGCGAGTTCATTAGTGAACTATGGGAGTTGATAGGATTTTTTCCTATTTGTGCAGTTAATGGAGAAACTCGATGATTTGAAGGACAACTCAGCAAGTTGGGTCAACTCGGGCCGTTAACTTTAACTTTTGACTTATGTCTTTGAACAAGTTTGTCCCAAGGGGTACTTGAGGTAATCTGAATTTTAATAAAGGGAATTATGGGCTTAGGATAAGGCACGTATGGGGTTGGGTCCAATTTGGAAAATTAGGCCATTAGTGTGCTTTTATAGATCTAGTAGTTTCTGGTATTTTGGGCTTGAGTTATTAATGGGCCATCAGGATACAAAGTGTTTGGACTAGAAAGATTGGTTGGGCCTTTAGGCAAGGCCATGTAAGGAGTTTGGGCTCAATTTGGAAAATTGGTTCATTGGTTGATTAGTGGACCTTTGGGCATTTCAAATTGTAGTTTGGGTCATAGATTTGGACAAGGATAGGTTGGGGTAAAATGGGCCTTTTACCCCAGGTAAGGATTTGTGGTTATGGATTGGATCCCGATTGCTAAACGGGTGTATTATTGGTATTGATAGTTCGGGAAGCCGTCAGGGCAGCAGTTAGGGATTCTTTCAGTGAGTTTTTGTAATGCGAGGTGAGTCTTCTCACTATATCCACGGGTCGAAGGCACCAATGTCAACCGATTACATGTTATGTGGTATGCATGTTGTCTCTGTGATACTTGCATGGAAGATCCCAGGAGGATCCTGTGGCATTTGGATATCAGACTATGAGGGGGAGCTCATGAAATTCCAGGTAAAGACCATGGGGGGAGCCCATGGCATATCAGATAAAGACCATGGGGGGATCCCATGGCAACTATATGTACGTTGCATGATATTTTGTGGTTGTATGTTGTGTGGTATTTGTGGGAACTCACTAAGCTTTGTACTTACGGTTTTCATTTTATGTTTCAGGTACTTCGGTTTTCAAATGAAGGAGCTTGGGGCAATTGCAACGCACACACCACATGTTTCCGCATTCTGTGAATTACTCAAATTCGATGATGTTTTGCTAAATTTTGGTTACCTTGAGTATATGGAATAACATGTATTAGCAATTTATTAATCTAAAAACAAAAAAATTTATGTCATGATTTTTGGAGCGTTACATTGTATGACAAATTTTTCACAACATCATGGAAGCAGCCGATTATAACGTCTCGTTGATGAGGTATTTTCAATTTTAACCCTAAGTATGAAGAGTTATTGCAGTTTGTCCCTTGTGTATGAGAAAGATTAAAAAATGGCCTATACTTTCATTTTTGTAATTTTTATAGCGGGCTCACGTACACGGGGCATACTCCTAGCGTACATCTGTGAGCCACAAACCCTAATTTTTAGGGTTTGGACCCTTTTTAATCAACCTATGGCCTCCAAACATCATCCCTCATCAGCCTCCAACACCTCCATACGACCTTAGCAAACCCTAGCCACTTATTTGAGCATTATTGACCCTTGTGTGTGTTTTTGGTGGCCTTGAAAGAGAAAGGAGGAGGTAAATCCCAAACCTCATGCTGATTTTTTTTTATTCAAATGCGTGTTCTAAATTTCCATTTTGTATTCACATATAATAATGGTGGGAGTAATTCTGCCAGAATTAAATCTTGATTTTCAATTATATCGTAATAGAATCTCCGATTCCGATTATGTCGGAATTGAATCTCGATATTTCCTCTGTGATTTGTGCATTTTCTATAATTCTTGGTTATGAGTTTTTGTGCAATTTACAAGTATGCAAATTTGTATAAAGGACTTTAGTTTTTTCTTTTTTATTTGGTAATGAACTATTCTTTCAGAATGGTTTGAAGAATGAATCAATGATTGATCATACAATAGAAAGACTTGGAATTGAGTTCAATAACAAGTTACGTTGAAGAATATTAAGTGTGATTATTTGGGCCATTGAAGAAGATTAAGTGTATCCGTTCAATAATTGTATATTTTAGGATGTTATTCTTAAGAAATTTATTCATTTTGATAACATTCTGTTAGAATATGTACAATTATATTAAAATGTATCGGTATGTAAGAATATTTATGAATTTGTATTTATTCAATGTGTATAAATATATTAGAATTGTGTTATTATTCAATTTCAGGTTCAAGAATTTTATTATTCTTATTAATATTCTAATAGAAAAACATTATCATAGAACATCATTCTGACGGAATGACATTCTGATAGAATTAAAATTGAATTAACTAAAAAAATCAGGATTCAAAATTAAGATAATAAAAAATTCCTTAAAATCCGATTTTTTTTTTTCTTTTTTTTAAATTTATGCTTCCTAATTTGAAACTAATGGAAATGTAAATTTTTACCCTTCTTTTAATTAAATAGTATTATTTTATTTTTTTTAATTAATAATAATGATAAATGTTTTTTTTAAAATAACTAAAATAATTGATCCACAGTTATTTTTATATCCATATAATAATTAGTTAAAATACAATAAGTTAAAAAACAAGATTTTTCAAACACAAAAAAGAATCAAACACATACACATGATACTATTTATTTCGTCGGAAATAAATTCACTTCCACTTTCACCTTTTTTATGTTTTTGCAATGAGAGAGTTAGTGGGGTAGTCTTTATCAACACCAAAAATGGCGACCAACAATCCTTTTCATATCCCTAATGTTTGATTCTTTTGTTTGTACCCGTTCAAGACATTGATCGGTAAATTCGGATACTACATATACAAGTCACTATCATGTTATTATTCCTTCTCTCTTAGAAACTACAAAATTATTTTATGTGTATTAGTAGTATATTCTAGTTTGTCAAGTAAAAGTTAAACCACACAATTATTTTTTTACTTGTATTATTAATAAATGTTAATTTGAATTTAGAAATGCGATTTTATAAGGGTTTATATCATATTTAGGTTAAGAAATATCTCTAACTTACTCAATTTAGTCATGAAAGTTCTAATATGGACAAGTTTTCCACTAAAATTAAACGAACGATTAATCAACAATCAAGTGAGAAACTAGTTTTCCTTTCCTTTATGTATCCATTAAATTTAGTTGATAATATATATTGCACCTAAGAAAACACCATTCAACTATAAAAATTCTTGATTTCCAAATAAACTACAAACACTATTATAGGAATTTGAGAAAAACTAGTTTGTTCAAACTTTAAATTATGCAAATGGATACCCAAATATCAACTACAAACTCAACATAAAACCGATCATTTCCCTCTTAAACTAACACTCTTCCTTTTCTGACTTAATGCGAATCTACGCGCCATAGAAGGATTATAAAACTTTCTCATATGTTGAGACAATCTATGAATACCACGAAGATCACCAATTCTTGAAAGCTGCATCAAGAAAGAATCAAACTTTTGATAAGGCAATTTCATATCTTTATTCAAAACTTGTTCCAAAAGACCACAAGCATCCTCTATTCTTTCACACCCAAAAAGCCCTTCAATCATTACACAATAAGAATCAGTATCACGGATATGAATATCCATCTCATCCCATATCTCAAACGCCCTAATCGGATCACTAATCTTGAAAAACATCATAATTAGCATGTTATAAGATTGGACACTTGGCACACAACCAGCTTCAATCATTTTCTTGAAAAGATTACATGCTTCTTTACTATCTTTATGATCACAAAGAACCTTGAGAAAACAGTTGTATGTAACAATGTCAGGAGGGTAGCCTTTGTTTTTCATATCTTCCAAGAATTTATAAGCATAATCAACTTTTCCAGCTAAGCACATCCCTTCAATCATTTCTCTATATGTTGAAACATCAGGGAGGCATCCACTAGATGCCATGTCATCAACAAGTTTAAAACATTCATCCATTTTATTTTCACGTGCAAATGCAACAATCATGATAGCATATGTTTTAGCAGTGGGTGAAGACATGAATGTACCTTTTTCTTTCATGAACTCTAAAAGTTCATAAGCTTCTGAGATCATTCCAGATTTACAAAATGTATCAATGGCAGTGTTGTAGGTGAAATTTTCTGGGGTATGCCCCATTTGGATCATTTCATCAAGTATTTGCGTACTTCTTTTAGGGTTTCTCACTCTACACCAACCGAAAAACAAGATGTTATATGTGCTAGCATTGGGCTTGATTTTGTTCTTTATCCTCATGAACATGGATTCAGCATCTTCAACTAAACAAGACTTGCAAAAAGCATCTATTAACACGTTGAACGCATCGATTTCTGGCTGGAGTTTTTTAAGCTTGACTTTTTTCTTCTTTGCAAACTTATGAAGATGAGTCAAATGCTTATCTGCATACTGCTTCAGAATCTTTATCAATGCTTCCATAGGCACTTTAGTTTTGTTGTTTCTCTTCATGTAATCTAGAAGATCACAAACTATACGATACTGTTTTGCCTTGTATTTTGTGTTTGATAGGATATCGATCATCTCATTATATGCCTGAGGTTCATGACTGTAGTTTTCTTGGTTCCCAGCCCATGTGAAAAACCGAAAAGCTAAATTCTCCTGATATCTAAGACTACCTAAAATCTCCATCACCAAGGGCGTAGTCAATTGAACACCAGCTTCGTCAAGAGACCTCTCCATGTAACTATTTTGTGGGTTGTTAGGCTTACAGTCTATGATAATATTGTACAAATTTTCACCAACAATGGAAGTTGGAACACATCCTTTAGGTTGTTTATATACAGTGGTATCATCAGAACCAGAATCACCATCTTTTTCATCCAATTCACCATCACTACTTAAAGGTGAAACTTGCCCACCAGCTGTTCGATCAAATGCATCATTACCACCTCCACTATAAGAGTGAATCAGTGTCAAATTACGATTACCAATTTGTCGAAACAAACTCAGAAGTGAAATGCGACTAAATTCCAATGATTTAAGTGACGAATTTGACATGGATGCATTGAACGAGCTATGATACGGAGGTATTGACGAACTTACAATTGGCGAGAGCTTATGATGATATAACGTGTAGGAGAAGATGCTACGGCGATGAATTTGGGTAACGAGAGTAATGTTGATTCGTAACATTTGCAAGAAATGGATTTAACGAAATCGAATCAATTAATCGATCGATAAGATTGATATTCACTTATTTGTACGCTCGTGAGAATGGTGTTTCTCAATTTTGACTCCCTATTAGTCAACATCTATATAGTTTATACCGTAGTTTGGATTTTTTTTCATTATTATTTAGGTGTTTGTTTTTTTAAGGTGTTTGGGATTATTTTTTAAGTATAAATTTTTTTTTGTAAAAGTTTTTTTTTTGTAAATTCTTTTGAGGAAACAAAAAGCTAAAAGTGGGTTTTAAAAAATATTTAAATAGTATTTTTTTATTTTGAGTGTGATTTAGCTTTAAAAATCTAAAAGTTACAAAAAAAAATCACACATTTTTTAAAACCTACTCTTTTATTATTTACAAAAAAAATTATTTGAAAAGAATTTTTGCATCTTCCAAACATCTTTATAATTTTTTAGAAAAATTAAAAGGCAAAAATCATTTAAAAAATATTCTAAACATCCTCCTATAAATGGTTTTTAACTAAAAAATAAAATCAAACTCTCGGTTATTTATATATTGATTTATACGTCTTATTTATGGAAAGTGACGTAAGATATTTTTGATAAGGAATGACTAGATATATCTCTTACTAGTCTAACTTGTTTTTCATATATTAGTGAGTAATGTGTTGAGATTGGCTACATGATAATGTGTCCATGCTTTCCCCATTGATAAATTTTCGTTTTCATATATTAATTTTTCTACTCTCATTTTTTTGTTTTCGTTTTCGTATATGATCAATGAACGGGTGCACTATGATTTAAGTTTTATATGACCAACATGGAAAAGAAAAATACTTCTCGAACTCAAAAACAAGAAAAGTGGATCCAAATTTGTACTTGAATCCTAATTATGTATTTTTACCTATTTAACTTGTGCTTCTAAAATGGGTCATCATAACACACGTACATATGATTCCATATCATCGTCTTAATTTTATTTTATTTTATTTATTTATTTATTTTTAAAGCAGAGTAAATTACATTTTTGGTCCCTGATCCAGTGATCCTCTTGAAACACGTTTGACAAGTGAAGGCTACGACCGGGTTCGCTTTAAACCCGTTTGCATTTCATCAAATCTCGCTCGCTATTTCCCCCAATCCTCTGCTGAAACCGTCTTCTGCCCCCTGAAGTCGCTGTCGGCTCCGATCGCCAGTTCGCCACCAGATATGAGCGGCCATGATTCAAAATACTTCTCCACAACTAAGAAAGGAGAAATCCCTGAGCTCAAAGAGGAGCTCAATTCTCAGTATAAGGTTCTACTTTTTTCTCTTTCGTTTATACACAGTAATATGTACCTATAGATCTATATGAGGTTATTGTAATTGGCTGTATTGATCTAGTCATTTAATAACTAGATTTGCGTAACTATATTATCAGATCTATTATCGTATCAAATGGTTTCATCGATGAGATCGTTGTAGTTTGTTGACTGGGAGCATGAATTTACATGTAGTAGGATTTTGAATTACTCTGCAAATTTGTTATAGTCTTAAGTAGTTGTGATTAGGTTCCTTCTCTTCTCTGAAGCTCCGATATTCTGTTCTCCTGAAAATTGAAATATATATACATGGAATAATGAATTAATCAGTCATGATGAGCTTTAGTTTGAGTTTGAGCGTTCAAGGCTACTGGTCTGGAAAACCATGAACTTTCCCTGTGAATACTTACAGGTGGCAGTAACCACTGAACTACACAGAAGTTGGACAATGCAGCCCTTGCATTTTACAAATTCTTTTAGTTTCAGTCTTTGGGTGTTTTACTTTTTTGTGATCCGAGAGCACATAATGATGGCTAATTTGCATTACTGTCAGCTGTCGATTTTATGAAAATCTTTTTTCTGCATTTCAGGATAAGAGAAAAGATGCTGTTAAAAAGACTATTGCAGCTATGACAGTTGGGAAGGATGTATCATCACTTTTCACAGATGTCTTGAACTGTATGCAGACTGAAAATTTGGAGCTCAAAAAGCTTGTATACTTGTATCTCATCAATTATGCTAAAAGTCAACCTGACCTAGCAATACTTGCAGTTAATACCTTCGTGAAGGTATAAACTCACTTTTCACATCTACATAATTGTTCCCCATTATAGACACTGATTATTTTTTACATGTAACAGGATACACAAGACCCAAATCCTTTAATCCGGGCTTTAGCTGTTCGAACAATGGGATGCATCCGAGTTGATAAAATCACAGAATATCTTTGTGACCCCCTCCAGAGGTGTCTCAAGGTTAATATCGTCTTTACTTCATGTTTTGATCTTCAGTAACCAATCAACTACAAAAATATTAAGATGATTTAAAATTGTCTTCAACAGGATGACGACCCATATGTTCGAAAAACAGCAGCTATATGTGTTGCTAAACTTTATGACATCAATGCTGAGTTAGTTGAAGATAGAGGTTTTCTTGATGCCCTAAAAGATCTCATATCTGACAATAACCCTATGGTAGTAGCAAATGCTGTTGCAGCTCTTGCTGAAATTCAAGATAACAGCAGTACACCCATTTTTGAGATCACTAGCCAGACCTTGTCAAAGCTCCTTACAGCTCTAAACGAATGCACTGAGTGAGTATGCTATTAAAGTCATTTACTATTTATCTACTAATTTGTGGTATTAAAGTCATTTTTGACATTATTCAGGTGGGGTCAAGTTTTTATATTGGATGCTCTTTCAAAATACAAGGCAGATGATGCTCGTGAAGCTGAAAATATAGTAGAGAGAGTTACTCCAAGACTGCAACATGCGAATTGTGCTGTAGTTCTTTCAGCTGTTAAGGTGTGTTGTGTTATATTTGATCTTTTACTTAATTTATCTTTTCTTATATTTCTGATTTATCTTTTCTTATATTTCTGATTGTTATTATTATTATTATTGATTCTGTAGATGATTCTTCAACAAATGGAACTCATCACTAGTCCTGATGTGGTACGGAATTTGTGCAAGAAAATGGCTCCTCCACTTGTAACATTACTTTCTGCAGAACCTGAGATTCAATATGTTGCATTAAGGAACATTAACCTTATTGTACAGAAGCGCCCTACAATCCTTGCCCATGAAATTAAGGTAATATTGTTTTTTTTTTTTTTTTTTTTTATCATTTTGTCTGAAAAAGAGTATAAAATCTAAAGTAGTACCTATTTTCCAGGTGTTCTTTTGCAAGTACAACGATCCAATCTATGTGAAGATGGAAAAGTTAGAGATCATGATAAAGCTTGCTTCAGATAGAAACATAGACCAGGTAATTAGGGTTTGTTTTGTTTCCTTTATTTGACCAAATGACTATTTTATCCTTACATTCCAATAAATTTTACAGGTATTATTGGAATTTAAAGAATACGCAACAGAAGTGGATGTAGATTTTGTGAGAAAAGCTGTTCGTGCTATTGGTCGATGTGCTATAAAATTAGAAAGAGCAGCCGAACGTTGCATCAGTGTTCTTCTAGAACTTATCAAAATCAAAGTCAACTATGTTGTTCAAGAAGCCATTATAGTCATCAAAGACATTTTCAGAAGATACCCCAACACGTAAGTTTCTAGAACCTTTGTAGTATTCCAAAATACAACACTTTAATCCAAATGTTTTGTTTCAGATATGAATCTATTATAGCCACACTCTGTGAGAGTTTGGATACATTAGATGAACCAGAAGCTAAGGCATCAATGATTTGGATAATTGGTGAATATGCTGAAAGAATCGATAATGCTGATGAGCTTCTAGAAAGTTTTCTGGAAACCTTTCCGGAAGAACCTGCACAAGTTCAGTTACAGTTATTAACTGCAACTGTAAAACTTTTTCTTAAAAAACCAACTGAAGGACCACAACAAATGATTCAGGTTGTTTTAAATAATGCCACTGTGGAAACCGATAATCCAGATCTTCGTGATCGTGCTTATATATATTGGCGTCTTCTTTCAACCGACCCCGAGGTTTGTTTTTTTTTTTCTATAAAACAGAAATTTAGGGAAAAAAAAAACTAATATTAAAATTACTATTTGATATGTCAGGCTGCAAAAGATGTTGTGTTAGCTGAGAAACCAGTGATAAGTGACGACTCAAACCAATTCGATTCCTCTCTCCTTGATGAACTTTTAGCAAATGTTGCCACTTTATCATCTGTATACCACAAGCTTCCGGAAACATTCGTGACACGTGTCAAAACCTTACAGAAAACAGAAGAGGAAGAGTTTCCGGAAGGTTCCGAAGGAGGGTATTCGGAAACATCATCTGCACATGTTCCTGATAACGGGACAATCACGTCACCGCCACCTGTCGCCCCTGTCCCCGACCTGCTCGATCTCATTGGTCTTGATAATGATAATAGTAATAGTAATGTGCTGTCGGTTGACCAGTCTTCAAAGTCAAAGCCTTCGTTGCCTGTTTTGCTGCCAGCTGGCAGTGGTCAAGGATTGGAAATCAGCGGTCAACTGGTTAGAAAAGATGGTCAGATTTTTTACAGTTTGATGTTTGAGAACAAGAGTGAAGTTGCGTTGGATGGATTTATGATTCAGCTGAACAAGAATACGTTTGGTATTGCTGCTGGTGGACCGCTTCAGGTCCCGCAAGTGCAACCGGGGACGTGTGAAATGACGGTTTTGCCCATGGTTCTGTTTCAGAATATAGCACCGGGCCCACCCAATTCCCTGTTGCAGATTGCTGTGAAAAACAATCAACAGCCTGTTTGGTATTTTAGTGATAAAGTCTCCTTGCTTGTGTTGTTTACAGAAGATGGAAGAATGGAACGTGGTGCTTTCCTTGAGGTAATTTTAACTTTAACCTTTTTTTTTTAAAGTAAATTTCATTTTTAGTCCCCGAGTAATTTCATCTTACAATTTTGGTGCCCTATTAGAGGAAAAAAATTTTGAAGAAAATCAGGGGCCAAAAGCGTTGACATAATTTTGTAACTGTGATTGCAGACATGGAAGTCGTTACCGGATTCGAATGAGGTGTCGAAAGAGATGGAGGGAATTGTGATTAGCAATGTGGATGGAATTGTGGAGCAGTTATCTGGTTGGAATATGTTTTTTATTGCTAAACGTAAGAATGGGAATCAGGATGTGTTGTATTTATCAGCTAAGATTCCAAGAGGGATTCCATTCCTGATTGAAATTACAGCGGTTATTGGTGTCCCTGGAATCAAGTGTGCTGTCAAAACACCAAACCCGGAAATGGCCCCCTTGTTCTTTGATGCCCTGGAATCACTCCTCAAGAGTTAAAAAATTTGTGGTGTTTATCTTTTACTTAAATGTGGACTTTGTTGGTTTTGTATTTGTTAGAATATTATTGTGTACATGTTATGAAAAGTTTGTATTTTTTTTAGGTGCTTTTTGTTGAACAAACTTTAACACTATTTTGCATATGTAATTGATGTGGAATGAATGAGATAGTTTGGTTGGGAGTCTGTTGTAGAGATCGAATTGGATGTACAAGACCAAATTCCATGTTTGTAATTTTTTCGGTTTAACCAATGGAGAATCATTCTGTTATTAAATCGAAAGACTTTATTATTATTATTTTTAATAACTACTAAGTAAAACTTTGAATTTTATGAAAAACGTTGTAGTTTGAAAATTTGTTATTTTAACTATGAAAAAATTTGTTTTTCATGATTTAAGCATTGAGAAGTTAGGTTTAAAACATATTTAACCACAAAATATTTTTTCGGTGGCGTTTGCAATTCATGATTGGGGATAAACTCTATGTAGTTAAACTAGAAAGTATTATTTTGGTGGTTAGACAAAAAAAAAAAATCAAATTATGATGGTTTTTATGGAAATTGTCTTCTTTAAAAAAAATAAAAATAAATAAATAAATAAATATCCTTGGTAATGATATCATTCTATTATTTTGGTCGTTAGACAAAAAAAAAAATCAAATTATGATGTTTTTTATGGAAATCGTCTTATTTAAAAAGTAACATAAATATCCTTGGTAATGATAATATTCTATTTTTTTGATGGCTACAAAAAAAAATAATAATAATAATAATAATAATCAAATTATGATGATTTTTATGGAAATTGTCTTATTTAAAAAAGTAACATAGATATCCTTCGTAATATAATACTATCAATAAGGGGAAAATTGAATAAAAGTCACTATTTTGGTAAAATTTATGGTAAGACAATTGTATTCTAGAGGGTGTTTGGCCTAACTTTTTAAGAGCTAAAAGTTTTTTTTTAAAAAGTTGTAAAAAGTTAGATTTTTCTGATTTTTTCAAAAAGTTGATTTTCTTTCTATCAAAAATCCAAAAGTAGGTTTTAAAAGTGTTTTGCCAAACATCTTTTATCTTCTATCTTTTTTTAAAAGATTTTTGGCTTCTCAAAAGCTAAACCAAACACCCCCTTAGTTTCGTCAAAAAAACAACTTTGTGGAAAACTGCTCTATTTGATAGTATCATTACGTGATCTTTTAATCGGTTTGTTTTTCGTTTTAAACAACAAAAGATTAATTGGAGTATCTGGTTATAAAACTCAATTATATTTTCTAACATCTTGCTCATTTTGTTATATATAAAATCCAATCGTTCTAAAGAAAAACTTTGCCAATTTTTTTTATATGTTGATCCCTTTGACTAGTTATGACATATAATAGCTTAAAATGGTTCCTATACATTTTTTTTTAATCAAAACTTAAAGGTTTGAGTGGAATATTATTACTTGAACCCTTAACATCAGGGAAGGAGGACACGTCGGATACCATTGGGCTAGAAGCCTTTTGTATAACAAATTAAACTGATCCACATAAAAAAAGTTATATTGTTAAACTTGGATGACTTTTATTTATGTATCTAAAATGTATTTGTTAAATAACAAAAATAATTAAATATAATAACTTTTATATAATTTATCCTTTTAATAAGAAAAGATATAAAAATCAGAGTAAATTTCACGAATCATCCCTTGTATAGGTGTTAAAATGCACGTCCAATCTTTATTTTCAAAAATTAATTTGGATCATACCTTAAAACGTAAAACATTGCACATTTAGTCCCTTAACAACATAAAATGATTATATTATCCTTTTCAACTTCTTTTTCAATTATATTTAAGGTTTTTATTAGTTTTAATTATTAAAAAACATTTTAATTTAATTTCTTTATTTATAATTAATTAAATTGTTTAGAAAAGATAGTGGCCCCACTACATAATCCTCCCCCCCCCCCCCCCCCCCTTTTAATGAATACTCTCACCTCTAGAAATCCTAAAATCTAGAAATCCTAAAATCTAAATACTCTTTCTCCCTTCTCTCTCATAAACCATCAGTCACCACCTCTCCATCATAAACCACCGAACACTACTTCTCCATCGGAAATCACCATCCACGCCGTAAAGTACCATTTCCCATCGTCGACTACCACCAAAAACCATTGCTTCTCTCTTTCTCTCTCTCTCTCTCTCTCTCACACACACACACACACACATAGCCGACCAATACAATCACTTGGCATAATCTACATTCTCATAATTTTTCATGTAAATGATGTGGTCTTCCCATAGTCTTCCATATCACTTGCCACATAAACATTCAATCACATCATTTCATTAAGAAATCTTCTATTATTAATCAAACACTTAATTCATTAAGTACCTAAACTAAGCATCCGTCTAGTAACTTGTAGGTATTTAACATAATACCATTAACATCTAACCATGCATACATACTCATTCATAATATAATAACTCATATAACCATACTTTATATTCATCTAATAACTTGTTGGTATTTAACTTAATACCTTTAACATCTAACGATGCATACATATTGATTCGTATGATTATAATTCATAGAATCAAAATCTAATGAGAATTATAACTCACTTTGTTAGTTACTGAAAACTAATTATCGATTATCTTCAAGTCCTCCTTTGATGAACATGCTCCTTTCCTTGGCCATAAACCTAATTGCATAACATATGATGTGAAAGATCTTGTATGCCCAAGAGTAATTATAGAATGATATTGTTAATAACATATGATCATTTAGGATCACACCTTATAGCAAGTTACAACTAATTGCTTGTTTATTACTATAATTTGATTATTAATAAATATATCAACACTTGTATTTCATTGGAAAAATATTATTTTTGTGAAAATAATATTTTACCAACATATTAAGAATTATTGTTTCTAGGAAATAATAATAAAGATTACAAAACTAGCTTAATATACATAAGATATGTATTTAAATGTTATGTACAACTTTATGGTCACTTTGAGTAATCATTAAGTTAACATATGTAACTAGATATTTGAATCAACTAAAAAGCATGTCATTTTTTTTCTCCTTTGACCCATATGAAATGATGGTATTAGACATGACTTTTGATTTGTTTATTACATCATGCCATGCTTGTAATAAAGCTCCATGCTTCTATTATTTGATGTCCAACTTTTATACTAAGTGTTGGTATAAAAGAAAGGCTTAAGTGATGAGTTTGACTAGTTTTTTTACTCAATATTCTATCCATATATGTAACATCTTGTTTCAAGAAGTTTCTTATTTCAAGATTGTGGACAATATATGGATCAAGTAAATGCCTTGGACTTCAAGGGAATATGGTTTAGAACCTACTGGATGTTGATAATAGTGGTTATGTGATCCAAGCCCTTGGTTTGTGTTTTGGAGTCAAAGGGTAAACGGGAAAAGTGATGTTTTGGACTTCTTTCATGAATTAAGGAATTTAGTTCGATATGTTTTAAGTCAAAAGTAATTAGAGGGAACTTTAAGGATCTTCAACACCTTTCTGTGCATATAAAGAACATCGAAAATGGAGTTTAAACGAAGAAGTTATGACAGTTTGAAGTTGAAATGGAAATTAGGAGTTTTGTCCTACGCCCTACGCATGGCGTAACTAAAAATTACGCAGGGTGTAACTTGCTATTTATGGACGCGGTTTTAATAACCTACGCGTGGCATAGGTTATGTTACACAAAGCGTAATCGCTACAAATCAAAACCCTAACTCTTCGGTTTTGAGCCCTATTTAAGGGCTCTAACTTATGAGAAACCCTCTCCTGAACAACCTCCATCACCTAAGATCATTCCTGAGAAATCCTAGCCTCCTGTAACATCCCCATTTTTACAGCCAGAAAATACCGATTTGTTTATGCTTTATCTTGAAAATCAGAGTATCCTTTAAAGAAATATGTTGCGGAATTTGTTCTCAGAAAAACATGATAAATACGTTATCAAAGCATTTTTGAAAAAATGTATTTTATTCCTTTTAAAACTTTGGGATGTCATCGTTAATACAGAAACATAAGCATAAATAGATCTTACATTCATTTACACTAGTGATATACATCTCATTAATCTCTCAATGTAATGTAGCTTCATATCGACACCTGTGATACAAATAAACTGAGTGGTTAGGTTAGGAAACCTGGTGAGTACATAGGAATTTCAATCCCACAATGCTATATTATATATATTTTAGAACTCACAAGTATACAATTTCATTATGTGTAAACAACTCTTACCCTACCTCGTCAATCCTCTCAACGACACTGTTCATACTCTCGGATCTAAATTTTACCTTTTTACTTAATCCATACTCCCAGATCAAGTAAGTCTAATCCATGCTCTCGGATCAATAATTGTGCCCATTCCAGACTCTCGGACTAGGGACAATTGACTATGCATCAATCCATATTTTCGGATTAATGACAAATAACTATGTCCTATCCATACTCTCGGACTAAGGACAATTGTCTATGTCTAAATCCATACTCCCGGAATAATGAAAAATAACTATGTCATATCCATACTATCGGACTAAGGACAAATGACCATGTCTAATCCATGCTCCCAGATCAATGACATATTTTAAAGTTCTATTCTCCGTGTATATCTTACTCGTACTCATAAGAAGATACAACCCAATATGCCTCATAATTAATTTAGGTTTACTCTTTATCCTAAATCATCATATATTATCAGGTATGTTCTTTAACACGTATTTTAGGCAACATCAAATAATTCGCACATAAACATATATTTAATACTTCAATCAATAATTGTATTAAAATTATGTTAATGAAAGTGATTATACACTCATTTGTTAAGGTGGTGATTCCGAACTTAGACAACGCTTCGCTTCTTAAAAATAATTTCTTTCGACGAAACATAGTATTATTACCACTAGATTTTAGTCTAATATTTATTGCGATTAATTATTAGTCTAGATTCATCACTAACTCAGAGTCTACTTCATGATCCATCAAGTAAGGATCAGCCAAGCAGGACAATTGAGAGACAAGACCATTTCGGCATATAGCTTTTCTGAAATACAACAACCAAACCCAACGTAACCATTCTAGACACCTCTCCCATTAGTAGTTCAATCAGTATAAAAACTTTGAATCACTGATAAATCTTATTTATAGGTTCGTAATAATGATATTTTATTTAAATATAAGCTATATTTAAAGTAGGCACTAAGTCTGCATAGTTACCAGGGTTTAGGCATCAAGTCTACATGATCACCACGGTTTAGGCACTAAGTCTGCATAGTCGCCAAGGTTTAGAGTACACCGGGTGAAGACACCGTTCACAACACCTACAGGTTGCGAGCATGCTAGTGTTCCATTGAGCTATCTAGAATAGTCTGTGGTTGTCATCCATACTCTACTAGATGATGGGTCCATCATTTGGGTAAAAGGCTTCTCTCATTGGTCACCTCTCACCCTTATCTCATGGTCTATATCACCTCTCATCTCATCATCCGACTCATATTTCATTTACCCATGTTTTACCTAACATATTTTGTAGATATAAAATACATATACAATTTAATTCATTTGAAGCATGTATAAAATCATTCATCCAGCATAGACAACAAGTATTCAGATAATATGCACACATAGCACGTAATTAATATAAAATGTTTCGTATCTATGTGTAAGATGAAAGTAACTATGCACTCACAACATGTGATTTATATTAAATATTTCATATCTATGTGTAAGATGAAAGGGACCATGCACTCACTTGTTAAAGTGATGATTCCAAACTCGGGCAACACTTCACTTTTAACGATTCTATTTTCCTTCGATGAAACAACGACTTTTATTAAAAATTGGGCTCCGCTGGAGCAGAGCTTCTAAGCCGAAAAGCTCTTTTTTCTCAGAGCCTTCGTGTGCTCCGGGGCTTTCTTCTAGCGCTAGGGAAGTTTCCTAGACTGGGGGGTTAGGGAGTCTAGTGAAGAAGTTAGAGAGAGAAAGAAAGGCTTATGGTGTAAAGAAAATATGAAGAGTTCATCTCTTATTTATAGGGGTTTTAGCGTAGAGTAGACCCTAAGTTTCATCCGTATCTTCCGCGTACAAGCTCCTTTTTCTACATTCTTTATATCTATGCATTGGTATTTACGAGTAGTACAACTTTCATTTAGACCTCGTCGGCTAATTCTCATTCTATCTCAGATTTACAAAACTGTATTCGAATTCACCGCACTTGAAGAGTAAAGACTAAGTTTCGTCCATATCTTTAACATACAAGCTCTATTCTCGAAATTATTTATATCCACGTGTTGGTATTTAATAGTAATACAACTTTCATTTAGACCCTGTAGGCTAATTTCATTCTATCTTGGATTTACAAAACTGTATCGAATTCGTCGCGCTCAAAGAGTAGGGACTAAGCTTCACCATATCTTTCGCATACGAGCTCTATTTTCGACTGTCTTTTTATCATTTAACCCCTATTAACAATATCTTCATTTCTCATTTAGATTATTTTGGCTAAAAATCGACCGATCTAAAATTTGAATTTCCGGGCTGTGCATTGTTATGCTAAATCTTAGAAAAATCGTAACTTCCTCATACGAAGTCAGATTTGGACGTTCTTTTTATACACGCTCTCAGTTTAACATATACTACGACTTAAATTTAGATCACTAAGGCTAGAAAGTATTTTATCGTAAATTCACTTTTTACGATCCCAGTGTCGTGTCGATTTTGCCGTAAAACTTCGACGCGTCATAACTTCTTCGTTATAACTCGGATTTCAGCGTTCTTTTTATGTACAAACCCTTGAGACATATTATACAAATTGGTTAAGATTATTTATTCTAAATAATCTTTTGTCAAAAAGTCATTTTTGACACTTACTGCCTCTAAATTGACTAGCACGGATCTGCGGACGTTACAAATACATACCAGGAACCGGGTGTTACAATGTGAGCATCCTCGACCAAGAAAAAAGTTTGAGGCTGTAACAACCCAAAATACGATCCAAAAATTTTTGTTTTAGTATTACTAAAAATCACATCATCGAATGTCATATATAATAAAAACTATGAAATGAATAACTCAAAAGTCATAGTAACTGTGTCAAAACAAAGATGTATCAATCATATCAAAATATCTGAATAAAACTCCTAGGTTAAAACTGAAGTTGTGGTGTGTGCGATGCCATCAACCCGAGCTCTTCCCCTTGCTAGCGGAAGTACCTGAAACCAAAACTGAAACTTAAGCACAAAGCTTAGTGAGCTCCCCCAAACTACCACATATCATACAATAATAAATTAACAACTATTAGGCCATGCCCACTGCATTAGACCGAAGTCCGGAACTAACCAGGGTCTTGCCCTCTGCATCGGACTGAAGTCCAGAAACTGCATCGGACCGAAGTCTGGAACTGACTGGGACCTTGTCCCCTGCATCAGACTAAAGTCCGGAACTAGCTGCATCAAACAGAAGTCCGAAACTGACTGAACATAGCATAGCATAACCGTAACTACTAGCATAAACAAATATATTGCATCGGACCAAAGTTCGGAACACATAACACAAAGACATGCTTGAATCACAAAGACATCAAGCACACTGAACTACTGTACCGGACCGAAGTCCAGAACTACTGCTAATTAAACGGGCCGGAATTATGGTCATAGACCCATTCCTACTGGAAGGAAAACTCACCTCGTAACGCTGGTTGTTGAGATGCTAGCTCTAAAACTGGCTGACTGCTGCTCCAAAACTGTCCGGCTACAAATCCCAAAAACACTAGATCAGGTACTGATAAATGCCCTTAGGGTAAAATGACTATTTTACCCCTGGTCAAAGTCAACTCCTTAGTCAAAGTCAACTTTTAGTTGACCGGACTCGCCGAGTCAGGGCGTAGACTCGCCGAGCCCCTCCATCACTAGATCCGACTCCAACTCATTGAGTCCCTTCCCACTCACTGATTCACCCTAAACTCTCAAATCGCGGAAAAACGGGGACTCGCGACTCGAATCGTCGAGTCTGAAGAACAACTTGCCGAGTCCAAGGCATGTCATTACTATACAGTCGATTTTGCTTGATTCCAGTACATCCAATACATATATATGGGTTCCTAGGACTGATTTCACACGTAAAGTTTCCAACTTTACGTTCATGCAAGCACATAAGAAGCTAAAAGGCCCAATAAGAAGCTAAAAGAGGAGATCTAGGTTTGGAATGGGTGTTTAGCTTAATAAAGGTGGCAACCTTGAGCTCAAGGAGTCCAAAAATGCTTAGATCTGAAACCCATTCATCTTAACTTCCCATAAAACAACCTCTATGTCTAGAAAATGGTAAAAGAAGCAACAATAGCAAGCTTTAAGAAGATCTATATGATGATAAGCCAAAAATTCGAGCTTTATACCTTAATAGAGGCTGGAATAACACAAGAAACTCAGATCTCATTTGCTCCTCTTGAGAACCTTTCTTCTCTCTTCTTCTTATAACTTCAAAAAGCACCAAAAATCCTTCACAAGGTGAGAAATACTCCAAAAAGCTAAAAGGGAGGCTAGGGTTTGGTAAAGGACGCTCTAAGGGTGATGGAGGCTGGTTTGGGCGCATAAATACGTTTAAATAGGGTGCAAACCCTTGAAATTAGAGCTTCATCCAGACAGGCAGACTCGTCGAGTCCCAGCATATGGACTCGTCGAGTAGCCAACTTAAATCGCGTGATCATCCCGTCTCTACTCCACGAGTCAGACTATAGACTTGTCGAGTACCCCCTTAAGAAATGAAAATACTTTATTTAAATTACATATAAGAAATGGGGCGTTACAGAGGCACTCTAGACATAATCAACGGTGAAGTATCATCCATAGTTGAGTGTTCAACCAACTCGATTCCAAACATATATACCTATTACCATTTCCTTAATTTTAATTGTTTGTATTGATGAGTTTTCCAAGTATCATGAATTAACATATATAAATAAAAATAGGATGCTATAATTCATAAGCCTATGCAAGTACATTGTGTTTCTTGCATCTTTGGACCAACTATAGAATGTACTTATATTTCCTTACCAACAATGGGAACTATGTTACTTAATTCTATCGATGTGTGTGTTATTTTTCGTAATTACAACTCTATGCATGCATTTTTATGTGTTTGTTTTCTTTCTGTTGTTTTAAAAATTGAGTTTTGGACGTCATTTAGCATTGTACCTTAATTTTTTTTAAAATACCAAATTATCCATCATGGGCTGTCGTTCTTTACGCTGGTCTTAGAACGTACCGTGTGTGTGTGTTCAGGTTCATTTGAGACCATGCTAATTTTGTGAGACCGTGAGATCAAATCTAAAAATAATTTTAAAATGCAAAATAAAAGGAAAAATCCAAAAATTCTTTTTTTAATTATTATTTTCGGAACTTTAATTACCTATAAAAAAATTACCGTCTTTTTTTTTAAAAAAATCATGAAATATTCTAGTAGAATATTACGATGTAAATATTCTAATATGATTTTTAAAATGTTAGAATATTATACTACATTTCTCAGATATGTAGAATATTCTATTTATTCTACTAGAATATGTAAAAAAAAGTTTTGTTTTTATTTTTTTATATCTTTTATAGTATTTTTTTTGGAAAATATAAATTCCGAAAATAATATTTGAAATATTTTTTTTCGAAAATTTTCAATTATTTTGCATTTTAAAAATGTTTTTTGTTTTATCTACCAAATGAATGGCTAGGATTGCGTCCCACGGTCTCACAAAATTAGGCCGTCTCACATGAACACACACACACACACACACACACACATATATATATATATATATATATATATATATATATATATATATATATATATATATAGAGAGAGAGAGAGAGAGAGAGAGAAATGAATATACCTAACAACCTTATATAAGCTTAGGTACCTAACCATATCATACTACGTAATTTTGTATCATATTTGCATTGTAATCACCCAAAGTTCTTAAAATTCAACCTCATAACTTGATTGCTTCCAAAATCTTTGGACTTTCACCGTTATCTTCCTTCAAATGACGTCTTTCTGTCCGAGACCCCCTGGTGGACTTCATATACTACCGTTACAAATCAAATGGTGTAGGAGGAATATAATAGTGAATGTCTGAAAATCTTTGAAGTAAATCAAGTTAAGGGTTGTAGTATAATGTAGTTAGGTACCTAAGCTTATATAAGGTTGTTAGGTATATTCACTTTACCCATATATATATATATATATATATATATATATATATATATATATATATATATATATATATATATATATATATATATATATATATATATATATATATATAATATCAACCATTTAAAAAAATTGTGATAAATAACCAAAAGAAGTAGGAATCTTTAAATAAATAGGAAAAAAAAAAAAAAAGACCTACAAGTGAAGTTTTCAGAAATCATTATAAAATACGAAAGGAAAACTATATGCAAGCACGTAGGAAGAGGATTCGAAAAATCCTTCAAACTGTTTTCATAATTTACATTGAATCTATTTTAAAAACGACGGATATTATGACATTTGAGGATATTTGTTATTATATTTTAATAAAAATATCAAAAACCGCCATTTACTAATGATTATTCTTAGAAAATAATAAATTTATTATAATATTATTTGCTAGTTTATTAATATAAAATAAGATAATCTGATTTGATATACACCTTGGTTTAAAATTTATATTAATGTATTTAAGAGGAGAAACTTAAGAAAACATTTAGATGAATATGAATTTTCACGATTATAAAAACAATAAGATTTTGCCATTGACGAATTTGATATCCTGCCCGAAGTGGATAATTTCGGAAATAGAAATGACTATGGTAAGTGATATCTATATCAGCATAACATTTCGATTTCCAGGTATTTTACATTTTGACATTTGGTATGAGAATTTCTTGCAAATTGGTCACAAATGGCAATTAAATGAAAATAGGGGGTTGCATGCATACGTTGGGCGTACGTTACGTACATTGAGTGTACGTGGTCAATGGTCAAGCCCTAATTTTTAGGATTTGTATCCTATTTAAACATCTTTAACTCATTGATACCTCTTCATTCTTCAGCCTCCACCTCTATAGTCGGCCCTAACTAACCCAAATCCATTTTTGAGCATCCTTGAGCCATTAGTGTGTGTGTGTGTGTGTTTGTGTTCATAGAGGAAGGAGAAGGAAATGAGAATATCTTGGAAGCTTGGAGTAACATTGGATCTGGAAGTTTTGCACCCTCCTACATCTCCAGAAGGTATAAAGTTTAGACCTTGAGGCTGATTTGGTTAGATCTAGCTTATATGATGTTATAATGTGCTTCTGCCCCCAATCAATGATTCTCTTGAGTATGACATGCTCTAGACCTAAATAAATTGTCCTTTTAGATGTTTTGGAGTGTCTAAGGTCATACAAATGCAATCTTGGTCATTAGTTTCCTTCCATGCATGGGTTATAATGTCTTAATGAGTTAAGAAGTTAGGGTTTTTAGTATTGAGCACTTCCTAGCCATGCAAAGTCATAAAATTGGAAACTTTATGACTTAAGATGTTGGTTTAGGACTAGAGCTGGATTTTGGACGAAATGGCTTAAGGGATTAAGCTCTTAATTGAAGGAGAAGTTAGCTGGCACATACGCTGGGTGTATGCTAGAGTATGTTGTGCGTACGTGGTTAACAACCTGCTTTTTGGTCAAGCCCCTAGTACCTCGTGCGTACAAGCTGAGTATGTTGGGCGTACTCACCCCTATTCTTCCTTATTCTTGATAAATCCATAGCCGCCACAACCACCAACTAGATTCACATGTTGGTAATGTTATGCTTTATTGGTTATGATGGAAGGAAGCAAATGAACCAGTAATGCCATGAATAGTGATGGGTCCTAAAAAGAAACAAATTTTAAGGAGTAATCGACATGTTGTTGATTTCAAGAACATGATGTTTGTTACCATTCTTCGTGATTGAAACTTTCTAGTACTGAATCTAGGTTAGTAGGCAGGTTTTTATGGGTTTTTTTAAACATATCTTGGATGGTTAATTTTTCCAACGAGATGTGGTAGGCGCGGAGGTGTTTGGTCATGTAAGGACGGATTGAGAGGTTGGAAAGGCGGAATCAGGGATGATAAAGACGATGGTTTCTTAGTTGATAGGAAGAGGTCTTGTAAGATGTCTAGGAAGGTGGCTATGAAGTTGAATCTATTTTATCGGTGATCAAAGTAGGTAATGGTGATGAGAGAGAGAGAGAGAGAGAGAGAGAGAGACCATGTTTTTAATTAATAAAACTTTAAATTAAATAAACAAAATATAATATATATATATATATATATATATATATATATATATATATATATATATATATATATATATATCACAAAGACATTTTAATATTTTTAATTTTGTGAGTTACCAAAATTACAAACAAACATACAAAATGAACATCAATAAAAAAAGATTGAAATTTGAATCAAAACCTAAAAAAATAACATAGCAATAGGATCATTTTTGCAGTTTTGGGTATAGATTATTGGACCGCTTTAAAAAGAAAGAAAAAGAAAATGTGATGTCCAAAGCCACGCCATCATTTTTCTCACACACATAATTCATAAAGGAAAGGAAAGGAAAGAAAAGGGGGTGAAGGTGAATGAAATACCTTTGCGCACTTTCTCTCTCTATCTCTATTTTCTTGCTTTGCTCAACTCAAAGTACACGGCTGACCTCTCCGTTCACAACTCCACCTCAATCGATAGAGGTACATACGTCTTCCCTTTCTCTGTTCGTGCGTGTGTTACTGGTGCAAATTGATCGTCTGTCTATGTTCTTGGTGTCTCTAAAGTTATTTCGGAGTTGCGTTGATTGCTTTTTTGATAACCTGTATTCAATTGGAATTTGTTTCGTTTCAATCGATTTTGTTTTAGGGATTTTGCGTTTAGGTCGAAGACTGTGCTATTGTAGACCGACGTTTTTTGAATTCCTTCATATTGACTTGAGGAATGATTATTACTGATCGAATTATCGTAGAATAAGGTTTGGTTTTCGATTCTGAATGATAACTTACTTGCTTTTCTTTGATTGTATTGGTTATTAATCACTTTGATTGTGCAATTTTGGTTTGAATTTAGGATTGAGTCGAGGAATAACTTTGCTGATTGGATTAACGCCTAACGACAATTTACTTTTGGATTATCGAGTCATATTAGTGCTGAAATTGACGGTTCTTCTGTATTATTGTTGTTTGTTTAGTTGAATGTTTAGGATCGAATTGAGAAATACAACTACAATTAATCTTAAATCTTTGTGTGTATTGATTTTAGGTCATGTAATCTCAAATTTGTTAATAATTATCTTCCATAACTTTCATACACATCCTTGTTGTTCTACACAGTAATATCTTTGACCTTCTTGTGACATATTGATGATGTATTGATGTTAACTTACAGTTGAGAGGTGTCTTCTCCATTACTAGAGAACAAAACCACAATGACACCATTATCAATATCTTCAGTTCGATAAAATCCACAACTGAGTAAAACAAAAAAATGGGAGGCTGCTGTTGCTGCTTTTCCAAAGGAGTAGAACTCAACACTTCACCCCGATTCTATCATGTTAGTATATACTGTATGGGACTGTGAAATTACCATCTTACCCTTCATGTTGTCCCAATGTTAGTTTTTTTTTTTTTTTTTTTTTCTTCTTGATTGTGCAGTATCCAATAGCATCAGAGGAGCGGCAACCTTTGTCATCATCAAACAGTGGTGGAGTTTCTGCACTATCTACAGGGCTTTTAGTTGATACAAATCTTGAAACTTCTTCAATACCAGATACATACAGACCTCCCCCTGCCCCTATCCCATATGATGTAAATGTTGACCATCATCCGAGAAGTCCACTCAGTAACAATCGAGAAGCTTCTGGTGTTGGAGAAATAACAATCAGTAGCAACAACAGTCCCGGTGGCGAAACTGTAATTAAGGAAACAAAAGGGTCTGAATGCAAAGACCTTACAAATATTGAACTTGTTGAAACAAAAGAAGTAGAAGATGAGCTTGACAAGTCTGGTGAACTCAAGAAGCCTACTGGACCTATTTTGCCACCTGAGGAATGTCCCACCTGTCTTGAAGGTATTTTTGACTTAATGGGTTAAGCCAAAAAAACAAACCATTTAAGCTTCTTCTTTTTTTTTTTTATAAATTTTTATTTTGTGCAGAATATGATGAAGAAAACCCAAAAATAATAACGAAATGTGAACATCATTTTCACTTGTCATGCATTCTTGAATGGATGGAAAGAAGTGACACGTGCCCTGTGTGTGATCAGGTTGGTTAAAAACAAAATATAGGGGCTTTTATGTAATTTGGGGAGTATGAAATTTTAAAACAAGGGAATGTTGTTATTTGCAGGAGATGATAATCAACTTTCCCATCAACGAATAGCAACAAATGCATGGTTTGGGTTACTAGCAACCATGCATGGTTTGGGTTACTAGCAACCACCGTTTGAATTTGATTTTTTTTTTTTTTTTTTAAATTGGAAAAAGAAATAAAAACTTGAAAAAACTAAAACCAACAAGAAAAGCAGTATCAGTGAAGTTGGTTTGAAGAAGAAAAAATGTTGGAAAATGAATATTATTTTGTACAGAAGTTTTCAGGAGTCAGTCATGATGTTGGTCTTTTATACTTGTTTGTAGAAAGAAATTTATGTGCATGATTTGATTTCACAAATAGATGTCACTTCATGTTTTAGTAATTTCATTGTGTTATCTTTAATTACATAAAATTCGGTTATATTGACTTTTATGTAGTTTTCCTTTTGGATTATTACATAAAGGAATCGGACATATGGGGTAGAAAAAACATGTGTAATCTACCCTAAACAAAAACAAAAGCATTACCATTGACGTTTAATGAAGATTATTAATTAATAGGCAAAGAGATGATCTTGATTTCAAGATTTGTCCCTTTCTAAAAATAATTTATGTATTAATAAAATAAAGTTTTTTGTTATATCGGTAAATACAAGTTGACAAAGCGATGTCGTCTTTGTAGAAAAAAAATGAAGAAATTATTGTTATCATTTTTGTGAAAATGAACGCTTGCAAATTTATTCTGAATATGTTATTTATATCTTTTATGTTTTCCTCTTTGACTTTATTTTTATAGTTTTAGTGGAAAAGGTATAAAATTTGGAATGTAATATATATATATATATATATATATATATATATATATATATATATATATATATATATATATATATATATATATATATATAGGGGATAGGGAATATACATTACAGTTCCACCTAAGCTTAGGTACTAAACTTATAAAATATGTCGTTTTAACATACTAAATATACTCGGTTTGGTTTCACTTGGTAAATATATCATTCTCCATAACATTTCTTTTTTTCATTATCGTTTTATCATCTCCGTTTTTTTTCCTCAATTATCGTTTATTACTTCATCCAAGTGAACATTACTAAACCCTAAACCTAAACCTAAACCCAAAATTTAAACCCTAAACCCTAAGCCCTAAACATAAACCTAAACCCTAAACCCTAAACTCTAAACCTTAAACCTTATTATGTCGATCTTGAATTTACATCTTGAAGTATTAATCGTGAATTCATTAACCGTAATCTTTATATAGTAAAACAATGTATTTTCAAGAGGTTTAGTATCTAAGTTTAGATGGGGCTGTAATGTATATTACATTTTCTCATATATATATATATATATATATATATATATATATATATATATATATATATATATATATATATATATATATATATATATATATATATATATATATATATATGAGACTTAAAGTGACATTTTATCAAAACTTAACAAACATAAATCTTGGAGCAATGACAATCTTTTAGTTAATTGGTAAATAAGGAAATCCTGAATTTTTGCATTATTTATGAAAAGCATAGCTTTTTTTAACATAAATAGTCAAAATCCCAACAATTTTTTGGACAAGAAGTTGATAATTGTTTATATATTTGAGATTTTAGTATGTGAATTTTCAAAAAAATTATATTTAGGGATAACGATAAAAGGCGTGTTTGGCAAAAATAGTTGTTAGCTGAAAGCGGGTAGCTGGTAGCGGGAGTGTGTTACGGGTAGCTGGTAGCGAGAAGCTGTAACTTTTATTTATTATATGAATGTTTGGCAAAAATAGTTGGAAGCTTTTGAAATATATAAAATTATATAAAATGACAACTGATTAAAAATAAATAAATATATTTTTAATGATAATTATGAAAATTGATTTCAAAAGCTTAGTGGCGTTTTGTTAAATGTTACATGAAGTAATTTTTAGATTTTGAACGTTTTATTTAAACTAAAAACTAAACGCTTGTACTCTTAAACGAAACTTTTTGTTTAAACTAGAACGTTTTGTCAAAAAATAAAAACTAGAAGCTCCCAAACAATTTCAAAAGTTATATGCCAAACACGCCAAAAGTCATTAATTTTTTTAATATAACAGAACAAATATTTTTATCTTAATACAATCTTTCTTTTTGTGTCCTGTGTCCTGACTTAGTGTGGTATCTTACACATCTAAGTCTGGTCTTGCTTTAAAACTAAAATCTCGATAACAAAGTTGTAGAAATATATGTTATATAAAGATATAATTTGAAAAACATGCCTCCAACAAAAGGTTACAAAACACGATTGTTTTCATAAAAATAAACCTCGATTAGAAAACCAAAACAATTATTTTCAAATATAAAATATTTTTTTATCATATAAAAATACCATAAGATGATACCATATATCGAGAAAATAAGAAAAATAAATAATACAATAAGATTATAATAAATCACTAATCTTTGGTTAGACTAATATAATGCTTTAAGAAAGATAAAATATAATGGGATTATAATAAAGCAAGAGTTTAAAGACCTTTAGTTAGAGAAATATAATAAAATAAAATTATATAAGATTATACATCTCTCAATGTTATATATATATATATATATATATATATATATATATATATATATATATATATATATATATATATATATATATATATATATATATATATATATATAAAAGCTCAGGTTCATTTGAGACCATTCTAATTTTGTAAAACCGTGAGACTAAATCTAAAAATAATTATAAAATGCAAAATAAATGGAAAAATCCAAAAATTCTTTTTTTAAATATTATTTTCGGAACTTGAATTAACTAAAAAAAATAAGAAAAAATAAAAAAAAATTTCCGTTTTTTTTAAAATAAGTGAAATATTCGAATAGAATATTACACTGATATATTCTAAAAAATAATTTTAAAATGCAGAATAAATGAAAAAATCTAAAAAAAAAAATTTAAATATTATTTTCGGAACTTGAATTAACTAAAAAAAATAAAAATAAATAAAAAATAGATAAAAATAAACTTTTTTTTTTTAAATACGTGAAATGTTCTAATAGAATATTACACTGGTATATTCTAAAAAATAATTTTAAAATGCAAAATAAATGGAAAAATCCAAAAATTCTTTTTTTAAATATTATTTTCGGAATTTGAATTAGCTAAAAAAAAAATTTTAAAAATAAAAAAATATGTCTCATGGTCTTACAAAATTAGATTGTATCACATGAACCTAACCCCATGTGTGTGTGTATATATATATATATATATATATATATATATATATATATATATATATATATATATATATATATATATATATATATATATATATATATATATATATCACCGTCTGTGTTTTATCGGTTGCAGCTTATCCCTATCGATACGTATTTTGGAAGCAGTTTATTGGAATATCCCTTCTCCACTCTGGTCCTTCTCTACTTCTTCTTTCCTTCCTCTTCTTTGTTTAATCGTTTCAGGTTTTTAGGATAATACAATGATCGCCTTCAGGCTTTCGATCTACGCCCCCTTCAACCTCTGAATCCACCATCGACTTTGGTAACCGACATGACCTTCGGGTTAGTTTAACCTGGATTAATCCTCCCCTGATCCACCGATGTATGAAAAGGCGACTGTTGTTCCAGTTTCTTCCACTTTCTTCTGGTCGACTTCTTGGTCTGGGTTTGCAGCTTCCTCCCCACCGTCATCGTCTTTCTTTTTCTATTTTGTTCTACATACCTCCACCGCCTGGAGGAAAAACATACTTTCAATTCCTTTGTATTCTTTGTGTGCCTTTTCTTTCTCCCCTAACTACCCGCTTTGATTTTTCATTTAATGAATAAAATTGGTATTGTCATTAGCTTCTTTTTCAGCTTCCTTTCTCGACTATGTATGTTTCTTGGTGTCTCTCTCTGTAATAGAGAGAGAGAGAGGGAAGGGAGAGAGGCGATAGGTAGGTGAATCAAAGAAGGATTGATGATACATCTAGGGTTTTCAGATGGAAGATGTGGTGGGCGTTATAGAAGAATCGAGATGAAGAGAGGCAGTGGGTTATTTGAGGAGAGGCAGCGACAACATTTGGCCTCCGATTTCCCATTCTAAATTACACAGGAAAAAAAAACCCAAATTGTTGTCTTCCTCTAACTCAACCACTGCTTTTGCTCCATCTTTATGTTCTCTGAAAGAAAGACAACCCTAATTCACACCACCACCAACAAATTGTACGTCGCCTCTAACGACGACCATCACCGTTTATACCGCCGACCATCATCGGTGTTTGTCCACATATGCGTCGACGACTAACAGGTATTATTTATTTAATTTTTCCAGTTACGAGCCCTAACATGTTTTATTGTGACTACTAATAGTTTTCCTACCATTTCTATTTTGATTTTATTCATTCATTACAACTGTTTGCATTCCTATCTACTTAATTTCAAGCCCTTTTCCTCTAAAATTCCATGATTACCTAATTGAAGGTACAAAATCTGGGATTATCTTTTGTTCAAGAAGTTGAAGGCATTGAATTGCCAGAAAAGTCAATTGAAATAGACCTGCGAACTAGGGTTTGAGTTTTAATGAATTTGCTATTGTTTTTTCATTTTGGTTATTCTAGCAAGTATTTAGGGCTTATCTACTTTACAATCTAATGCTTAAAATCACTGTTAGATGTTTTTAGATTATATTATGCGTTTATAATTTTTGGTGATCAAATCAAAATGATATGCATTCGTTCTGAGTTTGGCTGCATTTCATGAAATCAACATGCTATTAGATGTGGAGAGACACTTCATTACAAACCCTTATCCCCAGTCTGCTCACTAGATTCTACAAACCATTACCAAGTGATTTTTTTTTTGGTTTTTAGGTGTTTAGAAGACGTAAGTACCCATATTTTCTCCAACAAGAGGCTCAATTGAAAGTTGTTTCAGGTATATGATCATCACAGACTTTTACTTTGAGTGTTACATGTATGGATTCTAATTTTGAGCTTTATTGCCATAATTTTATACTTTTATGAAAATTCTTGACTATTGAGTTTGTTTTATAGGTCTTGAAATGTTAAATCAACATATGTCCAAATGTTGTATTACAGGTTGTGGTCTAGAAAAATACAACTGGCTGATATTCTCTGTATTTCAACACAGGTTCTATTCATCATTCCAAGTTCTATTCACTACATTAGAAGTACAATGTTGCAGCCATCATTTGGGGTTGTATGTGTGCCTAATATATTCTACATAGTCACAAATATCTAAGGCAGTTAATGTACATTAAGCAAGATTGAAGAGTCAAGAATCGATGGTTAAAGCATGAAGACCAAGTCAAGGATCTTTTTGATATTGATTTTAAAAATATGAGGATTAGTTTAAACATTTCTCATTATCTTTCCATTTTTCTCCTATTATTATCCATATTTTTACTTTCTAACTCTTGACTTGCCTTGAGTACAACATGCTTTGCTCCAAAATTAGTAAATATATATAATCAACACTTCACTAAAACATCCTAATCTCCCTCTAATCTTAAATTTTGATTGCACTTTTAAGATCCTTCATATTAAACTTCAAATTCATGTCAGACTTTTCAAGGTCTATTAAGGAATGAAAATAATTGATTGTATGTGTTGATTAGGTTGCTGTTATGCATTATGGAACTGGATTGACTAGGTGTAGAGATGTTTTGAGCTCTGAGTTTGAATGGTGCTCTGATCTTAACACTACTTTATTTCTAAAGGGAATTATTGATGCCGAGAAGCCTGGTTTTATTGCTTTTACGGGTGGATTTCATTTTCGAGATTATGTTTTAATCATTTCCTTATGAGGTTTTAATTTGGATGAATTGAAGTTTTTCAATGATATACCTTGGAACCACAAAAACTATCATTTGGAATGGACACTAAAATGGACTACTCTTAGATGGTTGTGTAGATGGTTACCATAACGATAATGAGGATACTTTTGTTTTTTATTTTTTTAGTTTTACATATTGATTATATTAACTAACTATTTGATCATTTGATATCCAACAGAATTAGAACTTTAGTTTCATTTTAGTCAAATTTTTTATATGGAAATGAGTTAATTATAGTTTATTTACAAATGATCATGGGCCAAATTTTTTTGGAAAATTCTAAATTCTTTCTGGCCCATGCAAAGCAAAGCATGGGTCTTTTTTGGTTTATATTTAAACATGACTTTTAATAACTTTTATAATAAAAATCTTACAATATAAAGATTTTTCTAAAAATTATCGTCTGAAACTCAATATTATGTAAACGATTACCTTTTTTTTTTTTTTTATAAAATAATTGTCAGTATTTTATAATTTTTTATTAAAAAAACCATGACTTTTTTTTTTTATATAAATAAGACCACATTTTTACAAAATTTAAGAGATTTCTCAATGTAAATATAGTAAAATAACATATCAACAGTTATTATATATTATTCATATAATATAATTTGTGATATCGTAACATGTACAAATTTAAATCCTTCTTAATAAATAAAGGTTTTTTTTTGCGACATGTTAATCTTTCATGAGTTTTGACACTTGTCATTTTGCGGTATTTTTTAATAAATGTTTATTCCCTTTGTCATTTTTTCATTTTTTTTTATCTTTCTTAATTAACACATCATATTTACACCTTAATTAATAATTGTTTTAATTGAAAATAACCAATAAATTACAATATTACAACTCATATAATATTTAATATGTTTCCTTTTAAATTCAAATTGTAAACTTCAAATTTAAATAAATTTTTGTTTAAACCTTTATATATATATATATATATATATATATATATATATATATATATATATATATATATATATATATATATATATATATATATATATATATATATAGATCCGGTAAGAAATTTTTTTTGATAGGAAGGTAAGAAGTTTTTTTTCTACATACTTTTTTGATGAACAAAAGAAATGAATCACTAGATGAATCAAAAATAACATGATTCACCAAAAAAAATCTCAAAAAAACACACCGATGATTCATTTATACAATGATTTTGTTGTTATTCAATAAAATTGTCATAAAAGTGAATTTTTTCTTAATTTACTTAAAAATGAATCATGGAGATGTTTTTTTTTTGGGATTTTTTTCTTGTGAATCATCTTACTCTTAAATCATCTAATAATTCATTTTGTATGTTCGCTAAAAAATATATGTAGAAAAAAAACTTCTTACCTTCCTACAAAAATTTTCCTTCTTATTTGATCTTGACTATATATATATATATATATATATATATATATATATATATATATATATATATATTATTTTATCCAACTCGTATAGTATACGAGTGTCACAACTAGTATATTAAAGACACAATATATCATCTTATATACTTACTTTATGATTTATGATTAATGAACATCTATATTTGACCGTATTAAAACATGCATTTATTTATAATAAATGAATAAGCAAAAACAGTTTATTTATTTATGTATCACGAAAATAATATCACCTATAGTGAGATAATAAAATTTATAGATATTTCCGAAAATAATTTATTTCACTTTTAAAATGATTTTTAACAAATAAACATTTATTTTCATTTATTTAAAATATCAAAATTCTCTTGTTTAATTTATCGTTTTCTTAACACATGTATTTTATATTGATTTTATTTTGCTAAATATGTAGCTCAAAAAGTTAAAAGACTATATAAATATATAAAATTATCATGTTCTTTTAATATTTGATATTAATGATGGTTTTATTGCATCATAATTTGCTTCTACAACAACAACAATAATAATAATAATAATAATAATAATAATAATAATAATAATAATAATAATAATAATAATAATAATAAGACAAAACTGCAAAAATGGTCCCTGTGGTATGCAAATTTTTAGGGTTTTAATCCAAACCATAACTTTTTTGGATTGGTGGTCCTTTTGAGCTACTTTCTTTGCGTTTTTGGTCCCTCAGTAAACTGAAAAGACTATTATGCCCTTCTGATATATATTTTTATTCTTTTTCTATTTAATTTAAATGAAAAATAAAATAATTACCTAATTTGGGGCCCACTTCTCCCTCTCTCTCTCTCTTTCTCTCTCTCTCTCTCTCTCTCTCTCTCTCCCTCTCTCTGGATTACAACCAAAAACACATACGACTTTGTTCTTCATCTTCTTCCTCCTTTCACCATATTCTCTCCTTCCAAAAAACCTAATTTCTCCCATCAAAAATGCTCAATTCCTACATGTAGAAAACGCAATCAAGATTCATAAACACATAAGCCACCATCATTCGCCACCAACAGTCTCCATCCCCCTTATCTTCACAATCACAGAATGAAACGATGGTATTTGAGACCCGACGATTCAGAGATCTTTTTCGACCCGAAACGCGCTCCAGCTGCAGCGATTTTCCATTTTCTCACAGCTTTATTGTTATACACATATTTAATCCCGATTTCTCTATACGTTTCAATAGAAATCGTGAAAGTTCTACAGACGATTTTCATCAACAACGACATTCATATGTACTACGAAGAAGCTGATATACCCGCACACGCGCGAACTTCAAATATCACCGAAGAACTCGGCCAAATCAACACGATTTTCTCAGACAAAACCGGGACTTTAACCTGCAATTCAATGGAGTTCATCAAGTGTTCAATAGCAGGAACAACATACGGACGTGGTGTTACAGAAGTTGAAAGAGCTATGGCGAAAAAGACAGGATCACCATTGGTTGTTAATGGAAGAGTTCTTGATGACGATAATGATGATGAAGACGATGATTCTGGGTTATCTGTAAAAGGGTATAATTTTGAAGATGAAAGGATTCCTCTATGGTTATTGGCTTCTTGAACCACGTTCTGATGTTATTCAGAAGTTCTTTAGATTACTTGCGATTTGTCACACAGCGATTCCTGATGTTGATGAAGAAACAGGGAGAGTTACTTATGAAGCTGAATCCCCTGATGAAGCTGCTTTTGTTATAGCTGCAAGATCAAGGGGGGGGGGGGAGAGAGAGAGGGAGAGAGAGAGAGAGAGAGAGTGTGTGTGGGCCCCCTATTTTTATTTTTTATATATAAATATTTATAGAAAAAAAGAAAAGTGGAAAATAAATATAATAAGGGCAATTTAGTCTTTTCAATTTATTGAAGGACCAAAATCACAAGCAAACTACCTCAAAAGGACCACCAATCCAAAAAAGTTATGGTTTGGACTAAAACCCCAAAAAATTGCATACCATAGGGATCATTTTTGCAATTTTGTCTAATAATAATAATAATAATAATAATAATAATAATAATAATAATAATAGATCTTGAGAATCTTATTTATTAGAATGAGATAGGGTGTGGTTGAAGTTGACAGTCATGTTTTTTCGAAATTAAGACTGTATCACAAAGATAACATGTGGACAACGATAACATATATATAATGAGAAAAGAACGGAAAAATAAAGTAATCGGTCACAATGGAACATAAACATGGGTACTTTTTAAAGATTTCATATGGTTTAAAGTAATTTACACGTTTGGTTTCTAACTTATTTGTTTAATTTAGATGGACCTTACTATATGTTTATGTTATATGCTTGGTAATGTTTGACTTAAAAAGACTACATTGCCTCTATACATTTATTTTATATATTTTTTATTATTTATCTATCCTTTTTTAAATTCAAAAAATAAAAATAAATAAATAAACACCCCACCAAACACACCCTACCTCTACCCCTAAGTCATGCCTCCATCCACAACAATCAATTCTTCACCGTGTATAAGAGCCTTTCTCTTTCACATTGAGTTTTATTTATTTATTTATTTTCGTTTTCTTTTCAGTGGATTTATTTATGGATCATTGTCCCAAGGGGGAGAGAGAGAGAGAGAGAGAGAGAGAGAGAGATGCAAAAGATAGAACAAATGATTTATTAGGTTATATGATTTGTTGGTTTAGAATGTCATCACATTCCTCGTTCAATTGTTCAAATGAGTTTTGAGTGGTTTGTGTTTGATCATACGATGTTGTTTTAATGCCTCAGTAAATGCATCAATGGTTGGGCCATATATGTGTTCTTTAGAGATTTGATTTGGGTTTTTGCATCTTATAGATTCGTTCTTTATGTGAGTTTTTTTCCTTGTTCGTGAAAAAAATGTAAACGGCTTCTTGTCTAATTAGAAGATGATAGAGTCGGTGTAAGGAAAGGAAGAAGACTACAAGAGGGTGATAGAGGTGGGTGAAAGGACCCAACTGATTATCAAACAAATTTTTAATAAATAATAACATTTAAATATTAAGTTAATTCAAAAAAGAAATGTACAGAGGAAATGTAGTCTTTTTACATATAGCAGGGACCAAGCGTGTAACAGAAACCTATAATAGGGATCATCCGAGTTAAAAGAATAAGTTAGGGATCATGTGCAAATTACCCCAAACCATAGAGCCCATTCATGTAATTTACTCTAAAAAATGTTGTGAATATTAGCAAGTCAAAAGTATTTGGAGTTGGAGCCACTCTAAAAGAAACAACCATGTGGGCCTTTCCATTCGGTTGTGAACCCTCCTCCCTACCTTTTAACTATCTTGGGGGTACTCGTGGGAGCTAACATGAACCTCATAAGGTATTGGCAACCAGTAGTTGGTCGGTTTCAATCTAAACTCAGTTCTTAGAAGGCTAGAATACTCTCATTTGGTGGAAGGATCACACTGATCAAATCAATATTAGGAAATCTTCCCACTTATTTCTTTTCGATATTTGTAGCACCGATCAGGGTCGTAAACACTCTTGAGAGAATATGGAGGCAATTACTATGGAGAGAGACAAGTAACCAGAAAAATATCAACTGGTATCCTGCGAAAAGATTATTTCTCCAAAATCAGTGGATGGGCTCGGTGTTGGATCCTTACGCTCTTTCAATATTTCGTTGATCACAAAATAGTGGTGGTCTGGTGGAGATACATAAGTTAACCTAATTGTATGTGTAATCGAATCATACAGGGAATACACAACCTAAAACACAAGCCGACTGAATATATAGCCAAAAAATCGATATGTGGGCTATGGAAGAACATAGAAAGCATCCAGGGTGAATTAGAGAGATTGGGTAAACCGCTAGGAGATGTCATGAAAAAACAAGTTAATGATGGTAAAAGTACACTTTTTTGGTTAGATGATTGGGGTGGAAAGGGAAGCTTCAAAGCAGCTTTCCCAACATTATACTCACTGGAAAAGAAAAAAAAAAGTTGTATGGTAGCTGATAGAATAGGTAAAATGACGAGATAAAATGGGATTGGAAATCAATTCCCAACAACATAGATAAAGTCATAGAACTAGCACTAATTACATCTTGGGTTGGTGATATTCGAATACACAACAGTTCGAATAAGTGGGTATGCACAATCTCTCCTGATGGTGAATTCCATGTTGACATCATGAGACACCATATGGATAAGCAACCAAACCCGATCAACGCATACATTATCGACTAGATCCCTGAAATTCCTATAAAGGTATCATGTCTTGTATGGAGGGAAAAAATGGAAAGAGTACCAACTGCAACTGGCCTATCAAAAAGGGGGTGTAATTTAGGGGTGTGCGCGGTGCGGTTTGGTGCGGTTTCGAGTCAAAACCGCAGACCGCACCGCATACGCGGTTTGAATATTTTAGAAACCGCAAACCGCACCACAGATGTTCAAAACCGCATGATGCAGTGCGGTTTGATGCGGGCGGTTTATGCGGTTTAGTTGCGGTTTGATGAGTTGTTAAACATTAAATCTATCAAAAAACCAAAAACCTAACCGGGTTAACAAAAAATGATTGCTTTCATTTTATAAAAACAAATACAATTTTCGAGTTAAATCGTTTTTAATAAATTGTGACTCATGTTACTATAGTTTTGTAAGTATCATTGTTATTGCTTTATATTGCCGTTATAATTGATATATTCTTGTAAACCATGAGATCTTGATCTAATAGTGATTTAATGTTACGTTATAGATATTTGGTTATTGTAAGAAATATATTTACATACATCATTTCTAAATCGTGATTTGAAGTTATAACAAAATAAAGAAAAAAAAGTATATATATAACATACGGTGCGGTGCGGTTTGAACCGCAGTTTTATAAATACAAACCGCAAACCACACCGCATAGTGCGGTTTGATAAAATGATGAACCGCAAACCGCACCGAGAAATTCTAAACCGCATTATGCGGTGCGGTTTGGTGCAGTGCGGGCTGTTTGTGCGGTTTTTTGCACAACCCTAGTGTAATTGGATGAGATTCGCTATGGGATCTATTTAAAATTGAAGAAACGGTACAACACGTTTTTGTTACATGTTCTTTTGCAATGATAGTTTGGGAATGAATCTTTAGATGGTGTCAGGTCAACTTCCCACAAGACGAATCTGTTGGGGACATCCTTAAATTCGCAAGATCATGGGGACAATGTGCAAGGAAACGAAGGATAATAACGTGTATATGCTATGACATGATATGGTGGCTATGGAAAGCGAGATGTGAAAGACTTTACAGGAAAATCAGGATATCACCTACTAATATAGTGGATAATATACAATTTATGGTGTTTGTATGGATTAAACACAGGAGTTCAAATTACCCTATTAATTGGACGAACTTGTGCATATACTAGATGATCTGTCCAAAGTGTTATTCTTCTTTTGCTGCTCTCATTTTTGTTTTTTTGTTTTTTTCCTTTTATGTAAACTATGTCTCCTTCTCCCTTCTAGCATCTTGCTAGTTGGGGTTTATTTTTTTTATTAATATGTATTTTCCGATTCCAAAAAAATATGGCGAGATTGTATATTACGACATATTTATTAATCTTGTTTTTCAGAAGAAATTAATACGAACGCCTGACATTATTTCTATAACTTAGCTATTATAAAGAGACCAATATCTGTAAAATTCTATTACACGAGAATAATTTATATTGCAATTGTTGGCATGAGGACCAATCCTTGTAATTGTTTATGGACTATTTCTTTACAAAATTATGCACAAGGGATTTTTCTATAAAAATCTATTACAAAGAAGCCCTTTATGTTGCAATACTCTACCACATCGACCATTCCTTTAATTGTTTTGGTAGTAAATTTTGTTTTGCACATCAGCACATGGAGTGTTCATGTGGTTTTTTATTAAACAATGATCATTTCTGTTGCGACTTTCTTTGATGACCATTTCTGAACTGTTTATGGAGCATTTTTATATTTTTTTCTTCACAAGAACCTTTTCTATAAAATTCTATTACACAAGGACCATTTATGTTGTAATTTTTTTTATCATAAGGACCATTTTGTAATTGTTTTGAGACCATTTATGTACCTTTTTTTTTTTTTTTTTTTTTTTTTTTTTTTTTTTTTTGACATATAGACATTTTCTATAAAACTCTATTACACGATGACCATCTGTGTTGCAAATTACTGTCATAGAGACCATTTAGGTAACTGTTTTAAAGACCATTTCTATAAGAAAAAAGTTTCTATCAAAGACATTTTATGTGAAACCATATTACACAGGAACAAGGTGATTGTTTTAGGGACCATTTTTGTAATTTTTTTTTCTATTAGACATTTTATGTGAAACCATATTACACAGGGACAAGGTGATTTTTTTAGGGACCATTTTTGTAATTTTTTTTTTCTATTAGACATTCTATGTGTAACCATATTCACAGGAAGAATTTACGATGCAATATTGTGCTATATGGATGATAGCTTATTTTATTTCCTTATTTTTATTAGTTTATTTTAGATTTTTAGATCTTTTTATCATTAATGCATTGTATTTTATTTATTTTTCTTTAGTATGGACCGTACCGGGTGCTTGTTATGTTGCATAAGATATTTTGTAGGTTTTTCGGTGCTTGTTGCGGTTGCGGGTTGATCGGAGACGGGCTTAGTAGGCTCCCGAGGCATTATTGGGCTTGGCGGAATCAAAGAGGAAGAATTGGGCTTTGAAAGATATTGGCTTGGATTATTTGGGCTTGTGAAGATGGATCATAAAATTCAAATTTTGGGCTTGGAGCATCCATTTGATGGCTAAATGATGATTGGTGCATTTCAAATTACAGGGACAAGGAGGGGGGACCAAAGGAATCTTTGGTAGTGGAAGGGTGTAGTGGCTTGGTGGACCAATAGCATTACAGCAACATTTGCGCGGGTGGAATTTCCTTCGCGCGGGTACCCGCGCAACTGCCCAGTTTGGGCATTTTGGTCATTTGGCTTGCCTTAACCTTTGGGGATCAGATCTGGAGGCTCATTCACGTTTTTCCACCATTAGAGACCTGCAAGAGGTGATTTTGGGAGCAAAAGATCATTTCCTTTCATCTTTCCAAATCTTAAGTAGTTTCTTTATGCAATTAGATTATTGTTCTTGTTTCTTTGTTGCCATGAGTGGCTAATACTCTTATTTGGTTAATTTTGGCTGAAAACCAATGAATGTTTGTGGGTTTTGAAGGATTTATGTTGATTATCAATTTATTCCATGTTTATGATTCTAGTTTGCAATTCTTATGCTTATTTGATACTTTGATCATGAGCTTAGTATTTGATTGAGCAATAGTTGATTTATTTCATTGATTTTGCATTGGATCATTGAATTTATCTAGAACAAAGGCTTTATGATGGTAGAAATCATCTTTAGCTTGTGAATCATATCTCCTTTATGGATGTGTAAGCATTTGACATCCTCTAGGAATTGGGGATTCCTTCATTCTTAAAGCTAATTGATTTCTTGGGATTAATTGCTTCAATTGACCCTTGATCTTAATTAAGAAGGTGTGTTGTGGGCTTCCCCAACCTCCATACTATCTATGAGGAATCTTGGCATATCATGCTTCATGATTGCTATAACCAATTTGGGATGAAAGATAAGCTTTGTATTAGATCCTAATGATAAACACACAAATGTTCATTGTGTTGAATTGCCTTAGTTAACCAATTATTCACAACCTTTGAGCATCTCATCAACTTGCTTAATTGCAAGGTTTTTAGTTATTCAAGTATTTTAGTTATCAAGTAATCAAACACCCCCCTTTTATTTTAATTGTAGTTAGTTAGTTTAATTTCACTAGTTCTATTAAATTGCATTGGTGATTGAATACAACCATTTCCCCGAGGATCGATACCCCTTTTTACCATTATATTACGTTTAGTTAGCAATCAAATGGTGTAATTTGCTTGGTGGGCTTGACATCACGACCAATGGACCATTTCTTGTAATTATTTAGGATGTAAAAAACAGTCCGCAAAAAGACTTTGTAAAATTATCAGTTATATAGTTATATAGTTGTTGAAAACTTGAAACAATCAATGTGAAACCATATCATACAGGAAGAATTTATGATGCAATATTATGCTACATGGACCATTTCTTGTAATTATTTAAGACGTAAAAATATTATACAAAAATACTTTGTTTGTAAAATTCTCGGTTATATAATGTTATAGTTGTTGAAAACTTGATACATATATGATTGCCATCTAATGCAAATGCAAATAACCTATTTAGTGACTTGTAGGAATTGTAAAATGCTTTTACACTAAACGTCACCATTGAAAGTTGTAGTACAAATTAGTTGAAAAGATGACTTGATATTTAATTTATTTTTCATATTGTTGTTGTGATAGAAATATTTTAAAAATAGTTACTTAAATACATAAAAATGGTCGTATTTTCAATTAATATTTTTACAATATGGAAACATATTAAATTTACTTATATATTAGAACAACTAAGTTATAATATAAGTTGAGTTTATGAGACCATAAGATTTTATGAGACAATAGGATATATATATATATATATATATATATATATATATATATATATATATATATATATATATATATATATATATATATATATATATATATATATATATATATATATATATATATATATATATATATAATCTATGGAAAATGAATATTGAGGGCATCAATTAGGAGCGAATAAAAAATTGACATATGTACATTTTTTTATTCATACACAATATATTATAGTTACAAAAACCATCCATAACAATCAAATGCAACTCAAATCTAATTCAATCAAAATATAACCGAATTATAAATTACTCTAATTAAAATGTTTCTTGATTTGTTCTCAACCTAACAAGACCCCCCTATTTGCTCCTCCATCTACGCCCTTCATCGGAAATCCACATCCGCACCAGTCGACATCCTCCATGTTCGAATATCAGTCTCCTTCCCACTTGTGACCGCCTGAAACTCGAAAAGAAACCCACATATCCCCTTCATGTATAGACTTTGCCCTAGCCACCGTCTCCCTCACGCTCTTACGGATGCTGAATGGTTGAAGCATTGATCTCCGACCGCCAACCCTGACACCATCTCCAGCGTATGCACCGACTTCTCTACCTCCGACTACAACACACACATCTCAGCCTCTCCAGCTATAACGCACACATCTGAGTTTATGAGACTATATATATATATATATATATATATATATATATATATATATATATATATATATATATATATATATATATAATGTCTAAATTAAATCAAAAATATGAAAAAAAGTTCAAATGAAATTTTATAAATTTTCAATTTCTTTTTCAAAAAATAAAAAATAAATAAAATACTTTTAATTATGTCAGAATATATGTAAATATTTTAGAATATTTATACATATTATAGAATATTTACATACTTTCTACATATTCTATATATTCTAACATTATTGATAGTTATTTATTTTTTATTTTTTGTTTATTATTATTATTTTTATTTTTTTGAAAAAAAAGTTTCAAAAACTATATTTATATAAATATGTGTGTTTTCCATTTTTTTTCATTTTTTATTTTTTTAAATATTTTTTTTACACCCAAAAAATTTATCTCATAAAATTCTATTGGTCTCAAATTTTATAATAACATTTATTTTACGTGTAGTTATCTTTATTATAACTTTTTTCGGCAAAGAAGATTTTTTGTCTTTTACATAAAGTGATTAGCCTATAAGAAAGTACATATATGATAATTAAGAAACTTACTCATTTAAAATATAAAATAAATTGAAAAAATGAACCAGAAAATGATTTGAAATTCAAAAGTAAGATGGTATACGGCTATATGCACGTTTAACGAAAATAAATAATTATAAAATAGCATGAGACTTTAATGTTAATTGATTCTTGTAAATTTGAACTAAAAAAAATATTATGTTTATTAAATATATCATATTTTTTAATATGATTCGTAGAATAAACATTATATCATTTATGTTTTATTAACCTAGTAGGTGTAAGATTAATGTATTATATGAATTAATTAAAAAAATTTAAATATAAATGTCTAAATATTTAATAACTTTAGATTTATAAGAAAAAAATAAAGAATTATTGAAATTGATTTTTTTATCTTTTAAATTTAAATAAATAAATAAAATAAACTAATGAGAAAATTTTGAAATAGAAAGGTAAATCCATTAATGAAATTGATATTAATTTATTACTATATTTATTGTAATTATTATATTAAAGTATTATGTGTAGTTTATTTAAATAAAAAAATCCATAAAATAACATGTGAAAAATAAATAAATTCAAAATAACCACAAAATGATATTTGACAAATTGAATGAGAATGTGATATGTGACAAAAAAAAAATTATTTATTAGAGTAGATTATTAGGATAGGCTTGGAACGAGTTAGTATTTGGGAGTGTAGTTTTTATTTGCAAAAAATATTCCATAAAAATGATTATAATTTTATTAAAGTTTAAAATTATATAAAACTAAAAGTTATTTACATTTTAGATTATTAGAATGCGGTAATTTATTTATTTTATTATACATCAATTCTTAATAGAAATAACTTTTTATGATAATTTCTAGATTTATTATAATTTTAATTGGTAACTGTTATTTTGTATAACGTTCCTATCCAAATTTGAATCGTATGTTGAAATATGTATAAAAAAGGACAATTATCCTTTCTAATAGAAATCTTAATATTATTATTTTGAAATATTTCTCATTTCAATTTCAATTACTTATTTACCATTAGCATCATTACAACTTATTGTTTGGTAATATTATTACATCATGAGATATTTTAGATATTTAGTTAACGAAAAGATATTCTAAATTGACTATATATTTTTTATTTTTTATTTATTTATGGTATAATTTATTCACAACAATTTTTAGCTATATATAAAAATTATGTTTTATATAGTTGTACAATGTGATCATCTAAAATATAAATTGTTATTTACGACTAAAAAATGTTATGCACAAATCACTACTTATTCATGCATGCGGTTTATCCAACAAAGAAGGAAAAAAAAACATGTAAATATTAAAGATATTTATGGATCGTAAACATAATTTATAATTTATAAAAACGATATAAACAATTAAGATCGGTATAATATAACATTTTGAAACATCTAAGATATAAAGTTGCTTAAAAACTTATTATATACTGACTCATCAGTATTACATAAATATTTATCGATTACATTATTATTTTAAAAACTGATAATCATCATATCAGATATAATTAAATGAAAAATAATAAAGTAAAAAACATTGACAAAAATACCCTTTGGTAAGGTTCTATAAAAAAAGGCTTTAGATGTGTTTTATGTGCACAACACATCAAACCACAAACCTAGACCAAAACCCCCAATTGTCTTTACTCCTCCAAGGCTCCAACTACAAGTCTAGAAATGCTCCAAAATTAGGGTTTGATTCACTTTCACTGGAAGAGGTGAGTGAGTTGATTGATCCCCCATCAATTCCCCTTTTCACAAATCTGAACCATAAGGTAAATCTCACATTCTATATTATTTCCTATTTTCTTTTTCCATTTATTAATTTAAAGATTGGTCTTATTTTCCATGTCATTTTTTCCAAGAAAAAGAACATGTCTCTATAAACATTCTGGCACTTGTCTTCCCCTATTTCTTGAGGTCTCAAATACCCTAAACCTCTTTCTTCTTTAATCCCCAAATGATTTCCACATAAAATGCATCATTTAAACCCTTAATTCTACAAATCCCTCTTTCTTACGAAACTCTTTTTCCATTGTTGTTGTAGGAAACTTAACAAATTAAAAGGGCTTGCCGCAAAAACTTGTACAAAGGTAAAAATTTATATGCAAAGAACCCATGGAGTGAATCGTCTCGTTTTCAACTCCGATCACTGTTTCTCTCATGTTTTAAGTCAGAAATTGTATCAATTTTTACTATCAGTGTGTTGTTTGTGATAGAAAGGAAAAAGAACCGGAATCTTGATGTCAAAATATGGCCTATGTTTCTGAATTGAAAAATGGGTCGGATTTGAATTCGGTCGAGATTCCAGGAGCTCGTAGAAACGATGAAGTGTCTCTAAATCCGGATTTGTATGTAAAGTATGAATGTATGGATGCCTCTATGGATGATAATGGATTGAGGGAATTGTTTGATCAAGTTCTTTCGTTTTTCTTGAAAGAAGAATCTGTGAAAAAAAATGTGCTTAGGCCTTTTCCACCTAAACTTGGTGATGGAGTGGAAGCCGATTTATTTAAGCTGTTCTTGACTGTGAAGAGAATAGGGAGTTATGAACTTGTTTCCAAGAATAACATGTGGGAATTTGTTGCAAAAGAATGCGGGTTTGAAATTGGGCTCGAGGCATCTTTGAAGCTGCTTTATATCAAGTACTTGAAAGAATTGGATCAATGGCTGATTGAAGGAGGATTTAAAGATAATATTGACACTGATGTTATAGCGAAACTAGATCTTTTGTCACACCACTTGGATGAATATATATGTTTTGAGTCTAATCGAATTGGAAAATCTTTATGTCGCGATGAAATTATTGGATTCAAAGATGAGGGTACTTCGGGGTTTAATCAAAATGAGGGAGGAATGGATCTTGACGTGCCATTTTCAAGAATCAATGGTGATGATAATGATGAAGAATTTAGGGTTTTGGATGACAAAAGATGCGAGTTGTCTTCAGATAATGTTGTAAAAAAGGTAGGGCTTTCAGTGATCAATGATGATGATAAAGAGTTAAGTCTTGATGATGAAAAACAAATCGATTCATCAATCAAGATTGTTGTCGATGAGATAATTAGATTTCATTCCGACAAAGATGTTACATTAACTGTTGAGAACGATGATGATATCAGCAATGTTGTGAAGAATGTCAGTAGATCTTCAAAGAGGAAGAGAGAGAAAGAATCTTTGTTGTTATCAGAAATGGTAGATTGGGTAGCAAATGCTGCAAGGAATCCTCATAATATGGCCTTTAAAACTTCACAAAGAAGTTCAAAATGGAAAAAATATACAGTTGATAAACTATGGAAGCAAGCTTTGTTATCAAGAAAAGCCCTTTTTGCAGAAATTAGTTTTGATTCAGGGAATGAAGCAAAAGGTTCTTCACAGGTATATAAACTCATTTGCCTTACTTATTAGTTTCTGATTCATGTAATTCACACTTTCTGTGTCTCATTTGATGTGTGAAAAATCGAAGATGTGAAATCTTGGAATCATTATATATAAATTAAAGTGTTTGATGGATTCATGAACCTTTTTTTTTGTAGAAAAAGAACCAGAGGATGCATCCTGCAATGTATGAAGATGATAACAGAGTTAATACTTCTGAAGTAAAAGTATGCTGCAAAAGTGCCACGTCAGCAGAACAATGCACATGCACAAACTGCAATCTGCGTACATCATCTCGAACGAAACGTGAATCCGGAAAGTTCCGGATGCATGAAAACACGGGCCCACCACAAAACCAAAAGCACAACATGGGCCCACTGTATCAAGCTGTAGTGCCAGCATGGACAGGTGTAGCGACTCAAAGTGATCCCAAGTGGCTAGGCACCCAAATGTGGCCCCCACCAGATGAAATCAACAAAAAGGGTAATTTGGTAATTGGATTAGGAAGACAAAACGTATGCGATTGTGAGTGTCTGTTTAAAGGGTCTGCTGAATGTGTGAGATTTCACATTGCTGAAAACAGATATAAACTGAAACTCGAACTTGGTGATCTTTTTTACAAATGGAGATTTAATCAAATGGGTGAAGAGGTGTCACTTTCATGGGAACCTGAAGAGGAAAAAGTATTCAAAAGTTTAGTGATAAAAGCTCGATATGATTTAGCACATAGCAACAAGAGTAGACATGAGATAATGAACAAGTTTTGGAAAAGAGGTGCGTATATAATTCGTGATAAATCAAAGCAAAATCTTGTGAGTTATTACTTCAATGTGTTTGTGTTGAGAAGAAGAAGTTATCAGAATCGAGTGACACCGAAAGATATAGACAGTGATAATGATGAAGAAGAGGTGGGGTCCGTTGGGGACAGATTTGGGTATGAAAAGATTCATGGGTTGTTGCTAAAATGCTCAGAGAATATGCAGTGTAGAGATCTTGAATCTTGATTGTTTAATTGTTGTTGTGTTTTTCTGTGAAATTTTCTTAAGATTCTTGTACTAGGAATCTTGAAGTGTCATCGCAGTCTTTTTTTTGTTTTTTAGTTTTTATTGGACTACAGTAGATATGTTTAGTAGATTGTGTGAACTTGTTTTAGTTTTGATGTTGTTGAAAGATGGCATTGTTTTTTTCAGGTATTGTGGTGTATGTTCTTTGTTTTTTGATCTTGAATCGTTTTTTTTTCTTTCTTTACATGAGAGTTTGAATGCTTGCGTTACATATCTGGAAATTATGTGTTGGGTTTTCTTGGAATTTTTGTTTGGAAATGTTTTGAATTGGCTGTAGTTTTTTGAAGTATAAATTGAAAGAGAGTAAATGGTTTATTATGAGATGATTCAGTAACAGTTTTAAGAACATCAAGCCAATATATATGCAATTTTAATTTTTATGGAATTTTTGGGTCTATAAAACTCCAAGGCAAGTTCAATCACAGTTATTACACTTAATTGTCCTTTTTTGTGTGTGATAAAACAAAAATGTGGTCCCTCTTTCCCTCTACACTTAAATTCTGCATAGATGCAAAGTTATTAGTTTTTGCACACAAAGTGTTTGATAAAAGTCCTCAAAGAAATTTTCATAGTGTTCTTGGGTTAAAGAGATCGCAAAGGGGATTAATTTCCGTGATTTTCCCTATACTTGTGGTAATAAATAAGTGCACTAGTAAGAATAATTTCGGTTTTTGGAAGATTAAGAATTTAAGATGAGTGTGTTACTAAAATATGGTATATGACTTCAACTTGTTGAGAGAAGGGCAAGTATGAATGAATACTTGATTAGGAGTTTAAACAACACTAAGAAAATGCTCATTATACTTTTTCCATCTCTTTCAGACAACATACTATATGAAGTAACCAATCAAGATAGTGCATCATGGTTGTGGATGAAACCCGAGTCTCTTTACATGATAAAGGCCCCAACGGATAAGTCGTTGTTAAAAGAATGTTTGTTCTCTCTCTTAGAGTGAAGGAAGGTTTTGTTTTGAAAGATTTTTTGTTACACTCGAGTCCTGGTGAATTTCCCCTTCTAATCCTTTGATTTATGATTTGGCTACTTTGGCCCTTACGTAGGGCATACCTGGATGCTATGTTGGGCGTAAGGGGGAAAAAGTGGAGCAACACCGTTTTAGGGGAGTACGTTGGGCATACTCTGAGTACGTGAGGCGTACTCCGCTTGGACTCAAACCCTAATCTTTAGGGTTTAGACCCTATATATTGAACCTTAAGTCCCATTTCCTCATCCCATTTCCAATCTCCATCACTTCAAACGTGCCCCTTGCAAACACTTGCCCCATTGTTGCATTTTGAAGCTTGAGAGTGTGTTTTTGTATGTTTAAGAGGAAGAAGAAGGTGGTAGTGGTGAAGCTTAGAAGCTAGAAGCAAGCTTGGATCTAGAAGTCTTGTATCATCCCCAATCTCCATAAGGTATAAAGTTCATACATTGGTGATTAGCTTGATAGATCTTGTTTGTTTGTTGATATTATGAACTTTTGTCCCCAAATATGGTATTCTAGTACATGTCATACTATCGAGTAAATGGGTTGTCCTTTTGGACGTTTTCCTAGGCTTAGAATAATAAAAATGTGTTATTGTCCCTTAGTTCTTTCCCATGTATGAGTTTGGTTGTCTTAATGGCTTAAGATGTTAGGGTTTTTAGTGTTAAGCACATTAAGGACATGCAAGACCATAAAGTTGGAAACTTTATGGTCAATGACAACATCTGGGACTTGCATCTGTATTTTGGAAGAAAAAGGCTTATGCATTAAGCACTTAATGGGTTAAGAGAGCATTCAGTTGCGTACGTTGGGCGTACCAGATGGTACGCCGCGCGAATGCAGTTAGGCCCCGTTTTCTGGTCGCGACCGAGTACACCCTGCATACGGGGCTGAGTTGACTCAACTAATTTGTTGAGTTTGACCAATTTTGACCTAAAGATATTTTGGGTAATCTAGTATTAATTAAGTTTGGGCTATGATTTGCATAATGGGTGACGAGTAAAGTCGATATTCAGAGCCGAGACTTGTGTGATTGGTTCTCTCACTATGCTAATGGGTCTAAGGCATAAAGACCGGCCCATTTATTGTGTTTACGTATTTTAGGATGTAGGATTGCTATGATAGTTATATGTGTGATTGGTTGTGTATATGTCGACATATGGGTGGTTGGGTTGAGGTCGCGCGCCAACAAACCCGGTATGGTTGCATTGAGATTGGAAATCCACATACCCGGTACGGTGAAGTTGAGGCCACATGCCTACAAACCTAAATGGTTGGGTTGAGGCCATGTGCCAACAAACCCTGGATGGTTGGGTTGAGGAGTTACTGTTATGTGTTGTAAGCCAACAAACCCGATATGGTTGGGTTGAGGTCAAAGACCAACAAACCTTGTATGCATACTTGTATTATATCTATAATTGTTTGTATTATGCGGTATTTTGGAAAGCTCACTAAGCTTTGGCTTACAGTTTGGATTTCAATGTTTCAGGTACTTCTGATGAGCAGGGAAAAGTGAATGTTTGATTGTACACATCAACCAACAATATATGTTTATTAATACTTTGATTCGATGTTTTAACTTATTATGATTTGTAAATAATTTTTTGATAACTTTTGGGCTTGTGGATTATGTTTTTAAAATGAAAATTTTTACTTTGATTTTTTTAAGATGATACATTTTTTGGATGAGCTTAATTTCATCCTAATAGACATAAAGGAAGTGGAGGCAAAGATATAAGATCAGGATATGACTCTCATCCTTCTAATGCCATTATCAATCATCATTAGATAACTTTATACACTTATTTGTAGTTAAGGAGACAACATTATATTGGATAAGGTGAGATAGAGTAGAGTTTATGTAACATTCATAAAAATCATGCCAAATTTACACTTTTCAAAACATTTTCAAAACCAAGATTATTACAAAACATGTTTCCAAAATAGCATAATGTCAGAGTATCCCCGAATCAAATCATAAAAACATGAAATATGAGGAGTTGTACGATCATGCATTTTCCTTCTCGCGATCATCAGAGGTACCTGAAACATAACCAACAACTGTAATCCTGAAGCTTAGTGAGTTCCCCCAAAATGACAACGACATACAAATTTAACCATATCATATAAACGTATAAGCAAACAACATGCATAAAGAGCCATCAGTCTGACTGGACCGCCTCCCAGGCTCTCAGTCCTGGACCGCTCTCCGAGCCTTCGACACGTCTGGACCGCCCCTTAGGGCCTTTAGCCTATCTGGATCGCTCGTTGGGCCTTTGGCTTGAGTAGATTTTCCCGGCCCGGGCTTGCAGTCTACCCGATCCGCCCCGAGTGTCTTGGCCTACTTCACATAGCAGGACCTGCCTCAACCCGTTCCCCAAACCAACAAACATGCGCACATAGATATAAAAAGTATTTATACAGATCCAATAGATCACTAACATAACAACCATCCTATAACCAGTATACTGATCTAACCAATCTCTAACATAGCAACCATCCTATAACCAGGATACTGATCTAACCGATCTCTAACATAGTAACCATCCTATAACCAGGATATTGATCTAACCGATCTCTAACATGGAAACCATCCTATAACCAGGATACATATCATAAAGCATAACATGCAATAAACCCAGATACAAATTCGAAAAGGGTCGACATTGGTGCCTTTGACCCTGTTACTATAATGAGGACAACTCACCTCGTAAATATCATACGGAAGTGATAAGCTCAAACTCTCGAATAACAGCCACAGACTCCACCACCTATAATTTCCATAAGACCATTTCCATAAATTTCCAATTTACCAGAAACACCCCCAAAAGTCAACTAGTCAACCCGTAGTCAAAGTTAAGGTTAACGGCCAAGGTCAACAGTCCATGTTGACCCAACTTGTTGAGTACAACTCACTGACTCGTCGAGTCATTCCAGAACTCGAGAAGTTGTGAAAACCCCTAGTTGACTTGTCGATTCTCTCTATAACTCGCCGAGTTCATGCATGTCCAAATGTTGGGAAAACCCTAGTTGACTCGTCAAGTCACCATGCTAACTCGTCGAGTTCATGCAGAGCCAGTAACAGGAAAACCCTCCCCAACTCGCCGAGTTGGATTTTCTTACTCGATTGAGTTCATGAAATCCATTCCATGTCCAGGCGAGCAATGATCTCGCGGACATACAATTCGGCCAACTTCTCGGTCGATGAGCTATCCTGTATGGTCAGCAAATGGGCACTCTTGGTCAATCGATCCATGATGACCCATATAGCATCAAATCTCTTCGCTGTCCTCGACATCTTAGTAATGAAGTCTACCATGATATGTTCCCACTTCCACATGGGAATCTCTAGAGGTTGTAGCTTGCCATGCGGCCTCTGATGCTCGGCCTTGGCCATCCTGCATGTCAAACACCTCTTGACATACCAAGCGATTTCTCGCTTCATGCACGACCACTAGTAGCTCAAACTCAAATCCCAGGACATCTTAGTGGCTCCCGGGTGAATAGAGAAGTGAGACTTATGGGTCTCCTCCATAACTGTCTGTCTGACCCCACCATACATCGGAACCCATACCTGACTGCATCGAGTCAATATTCCCCGGCTATCCTGCATAAATTGGGCGTTCTCGCCCCTGATCCTCTCCAATTTCCAATTCTATGGTCGTATGCCCTCAGTCTGAGCTTCTCTATTCAAGCTCACAAGTGGAGAGTCCACTGATATCTTCATACACATTGTCAGAGTGGAAGATCCAGCTGACTTGCAGCTCAGAGCGTCCGCCACCACATTCACTTTACCTGGGTGGTAAAGGATCTCACAGTCGTAGTCCTTGACTACATCCAACCACTTGCGTTGTCTTGTGTTCAGGTTCGGCTGATCCATGATGTGTCTCAGGCTCTTGTGATCCGTGTATATGGTACAGCGAACCCCATAGAGATACTGTCTCCAGATCTTGAGAGAGAATATCACCGATCCCAACTCCAAATCATGAGTAGGGTATCTCGTCTCGTGCGTCTTCAGCTGCCGAGATGCGTAGGCTATCACCCGTCCTCTCTGCATGAGGACCACCCCCAGCCCCGTGATGGATTCATCATATAACACCACAAAATCCTCGACTCCCTACGGAAGAGTCAATATTGGAGCCTTACATAAACGCTTTCGGAGGGTCTCAAACGGCCTCTACTGTTCAGGGCCCCACCGGAAATCCACCCCCATCCTCGTCAGACGAGTGAGGGGTACTGCAATCTTGGAGAAATCCTATATGAATCTCTAGTAGTACCTTGCCAATCCTAAAAAGCTCCTGATATTCAAGAGAGATTTCGGAACCTCCCACTGCATAACCGCCTCAATTTTAGCCGGATTGACCAAAATCCCCTACTGGGTAACGAGGTGTCCAAGGAACTGAACCTCTTATAACCAAAACCCGCACTTCAAGATCTTGGCATAGAGCCGTTCCCGCCTCAAAACTCCCAATAACTCCCGAAGGTGCTCCTCATGTTACGCTCGGGTCTTCGAGTAAACCAAGATATCGTCTATGAATATGATGACCGAGTGATCGAGCATCGGTCTGCAGACCCGATTCATCGGATCCATAAATATAGTTGGTGCGTTGGTGAGCCCAAATGGCATCACCATGAACTCGTAGTGCCCATAACGAGTCCGGAACGCGGTCTTCTCCACGTCCTCCTCCCTAACCCTGACCTGATGGTACCCAGACCTCAGGTCTATCTTGGGGAACCAAGATGCTCCCTGCAACTGATCAAAAATATCATCTATCCTCGGGAGTGCATAATGGCTCTTCACCATCAACTTGTTCAACTCCTGGTAATCAATGCACATCCAGTGTGAACCATCATTCTTCCTGACGAAGAGAATCGGCGCTCCCCGAGGAGAACTGTTTGGACGAATGAACTGCTTGCCCAATAGTTCCTGCAGTTGTGATGATAGCTCTTGCATCTTTGATGGTGCCAACTAGTACGGCGCCTTGGTGATAGGGGCTACACTTGGCACTAGGTTAATCCTAAACTTGACTTGCCTCTCCGGAGGCACTCTGGCAACTCCTCCGGAAATACATCAGCAAACTCCCTAACCACTAGGACCTCTGATACCGAACCCTGATCCTTGACCCACGTATCTGCCACATACGCTAGATAACCTGTGCACCCATGTTGAATGTACTATCAATCCCTAGCAGTTGAACAGAACCCGGATCCTAATCTAGTCCCCTCTCCGTAAACAGTCGCTTCTCCCCCACTTGGGGTTCGAACCACCAACCGCTGACCCTCACAGTCTATCATGGCACTGAAGCGACTAAGCCATTCCATACCCACGATCACACCCACATTCCCCATGGGAATCAGAATCAAGTCGATCGGAAAAGGTACCCCGAATATCTCTAACACGCAACCCCGATAGACTGAGGAAGCGGAGACTTCGTGTTCATTGGGGATAGAGACTCACAACGGACACTCTAACTCTCCCACTGGAAACCCGAACTCCCTACTGAATGACTGAGAAACAAACGACCGACTTGCCCCCGAGTCAAATAATACCAAAGCAGGTAAGGAGTTCACTAAAAACGTACCTAATCACAATCACACACATATAAGCATAAAACAGATATAATCAGTAAGATAAGGGATAGAAACATACCGACAACCATGTCTGGCGCTGACCTGACCTCCTCGGTTGTGAGTTGGAAGGCAGGTCTCTGGGCGTTTGAGGGAACTACTTGTTCCTGACGCCTGTCAGTAATCCTCAGTGTAGCCTGTTGGGTTTTGAGCAATCTAACACTTCCTAAGTGCGCATGCAACCCTAATAAACCTTGGATCTATGTTTTCTTCTAAAATACATGCAAATAATAATTTCCAAGATTTCTTCCTAACTAGTATAGCATAAGAATTATGAATCATAAAATTGCTAGTAGAAGTACATACCTTTTGATAGTGGTTGATTGCTTGGAGTTTGAGAGCCTAGCACCAATAATGTGAATGCCTCAAATGGAATTACAAATCACCACAAACGTATGGAAAACTTTGAGAGAGTAGTATACTTTCTTGTGGAATCGGCCACCACTAAGTCTCACATAACTAGAGTCTACACCTAGAGCCATATTTCTTGCATCATATGCTTCTTTATATAGTGTGCATGGTTAGGGTGAAACCCTAATAACCCATGTCTTTTCCTTTCCAAGGATCCATGGGTTAAAAGCTCCATGGATCATCTATGGACTTCCATATTAGCTTAGCCCATTAACAAATGAGTATTAGCCCACACTATATAAAATATAATAGCCCATAATTTAATCAGTCTTCTTTTTAATCTCTAAATTAATTTAAGACTAAAACTAATTAAATAACATGACTTCATATTAATATATTATAACTTATAATATATTAATAAATCGTAAGTATACAATTCTCATAAAATTATCCATAAATCGTTTGGGTGAAGTACAACCCAAATGGACCATGTCGGGTCGGGTCAGGTATGTACCAAATAAGTTATGGACTTAGACACCTTATCCAACACACTCCCACTTGGATAAGTCTAATAACTATATTTGCGTATGTTACTTCAGGAACCAACCAGCAATCGTAGCTCTCGAAAACTCTGTTGAACTATGAAGCGCCATTTTAGATAAGTGATCATATAATCCTCTGTTCTCATGATATCAGCCGGACAAATACATGGAACAACGTCGTACTTATTGTCCAGCAGTTTGTTTCCTGATTTTCGATTTGTTTGACAAAGAACTTAATCGAACACATCAATTTAGTTCTGACCGGCCGGTACATAGGTCACAACAAAATCATCGAGGGGCCCAGATATCGCTTCTATTTCTAGAAGGAACAAATAAACTTCGACTCATATGCTTGTTCTACTACTTGTTGAATTGTACACAAAGGCACATTTTATAACATCAAGTTACTGATACGTTTACGTGCAATTAATGCACAACCAACTCATAGGTAACAACTCATATCTCTAGGTTTGAAGATTTATATGATATTACCGTCTCACGATCACTTGAGATAAATTCCATGAAGTGATACAAGTGAGCGTGGGTTTATTCCAATACTCATAACTTATGAGCACTCATGAATGTTGTAGCAACCATTGCTATGACTAAACCCATTTAGCCATCTACAAACTCGATTCATAACAGTCTTGATTCATACCTACTTCCAACATATGAACGACTGTGGAGTGTTTAAATAACTTAGTCATTCGGAAAGAATAACCTAGCTATTTTGGAAGTCAAAACATGCAAAGTGAAACACAATAATAATCGAATCCAATATAGTCTTAAAACCCTTTTGAATATAAATAGAACCACCTTTTATTTATCACCATATTGATTACACATTATTCATTGTATAATGTTTCAAACAATCAACTTAAGACTTGAATAAAAACAATAGTTATCCCATACTCCTAGCATGTACACTTTGTTTTTCTAAACAATAGTTATGCCATACTTCAAGTATGCACACTATGTTTGTCTATGATCTTTACATTGTGATGTAGATCAATTTAACATGATTTCAATGATACTTATTTCACAATCCCAAATCCTTATTGTAAATGTGAGAATCCCCGATTCCTATCATTTAACAAAAATCTATTAGATTTTTAAACTTTTATGCAATGTTCCTCTTGTAATGATTATTCACAAAGTCACCAAAACCTTGTCACCAGTCATTACAGAGTATTCCAAAGAAGGTCAACTTCTATGGAACGGAAGTCTCATATTCGAAGTACATTGCTTTGAACATCCTTCTTGCATTAAGGTTTTCTAATCTTACATAGATTGAATAACTTCCACCTATGGAGACATTTCCATAGTCCCATTTTGACTATCACTTCCGAACAAGAGTTACTTCTTTTTAGAACATGTCAATACGGTCCTTTCCGACAACTTACATCATACTTCCAACTTTCCCTGAGCAACCAATCTTTGGCGAACCTCAGATTTTTCCTCGACAATTGCTTAATCACTTTAGTCATATCCAGTTCTAGACTTTTCCCTTCTCAATGCCTTAAGCATTTGGAAAATTTAGAAAAGATGAAGATTATAGCACATGCAATCGATCCTATATCCAAAGCATATGGGACACGATTCATGATGTTTGACATAAAGACATGATACTAGACCAGTCTTTTGCTACAATATTTTTTTATTTGCCATGTTTTCAAAATTTAACTATGAAGAGGGATGTCGTAATCATAATCAAATTTTTGAAAATGCAATATATATATATATATATATATATATATATATATATATATATATATATATATATATATATATAGAATTTCTTCAAGTTGAACCATTCCAACATAGAATTCATATATATATATATATATATATATATATATATATATATATATATATATATATATATATATATATGTTATTGACTAAAGATGATTAAAATCTCAATCTAAGCTTTAGAATTGAAATGAAGTATAATTTCCTCTCCCTTATAGCAAAACAACTTTTCAACCCCTGCAACTTCACGAATTGAAACTTTGTTTTCTATAATTAACATTGCTAACTTGCAACACTAAACGTAATAATCATGCTCCCACTAACATGATGATTATCAACATAACACTTATGCTCCCACTAGCTCTGACATATTTCCAGAAATCTGTTGGACTTCTGAAATTTAGATTCATACACCTTTCCGTAGATAGCTCACCTGTGTGTCTAAGCAATTTCAAGAACTATGAAAAGGGATGTCATAATCATAGTCTCAATTTCTTAGACCTTTGCTATTTCTCACAAGTCCATGTTAGTGTGCCGATTAACCACACACGCTCCACTAACGACTTTTGAAAATGCAAATAACACAATTGCTATCTACTTAAAATCTACTTAGTGAAAGCGTTTCCTCACCATCATTCTCATGAATCGGAGAGAAATCTTATGACACTTAGATTTTATAGTGTATGAGTTCCTATCCATGTGAATTTGTCAAAACCATAATCACAAGATAAGGTTAGTGACAAATTCAGCCTTACATGGATTAAACTTGTTCAATCTTAGTTTCTTGTCACCTTGGTAGCACAAGGCCCACCAAAGCTTCCAAGTTGAACTCTGATAACTCACATGCAAATTCAACTTATTTGAAGTAGGTACAGAAATAAGAATTATGTCAACACGATAGGTTGCAAACCTTAAGTCGTCTGCTAGTGATAAATTACAGGTTTTACTCTTGATTAAATCTTGAAACTCTTTCAGGATCTTTAAGGCTCCCACTGTCCCCTTGACATATAAGTTTCCCCAGTCAAGAACCATTCCTTGACAAAACAAATATTCAAGGGATAGTGCGGATTCTTATCAAGACTAACACTTTACACAATTGGTCTTAGTTGGTCTGTGTCTCATCCAAGACATCACAACTTACCAATCTCAAATGTACAAGAGTAGAAAACATTTTACTCTTACATTTGACTAGTGTTAATAAATCTTCCTTTCTGTCACTCAAGGTTACAATCTTGGAGTATGACTCTAAGAATTGTTTTGGAACGAAGTACGACTCATCTTCTTGATCTTAACCAATCCAACAATTCATGACCTCTCTTCTTAGCCATAACAATGCACTAAGATGTCCTTAGAGTATGAATTTGTGATATGGTTTCATAATCATTAAGATGATCATGAAATACGATACTAAAGTACTCTACCATCCTTTCAGATTTGAGAAACTTTTATCTTTCTGCCTAAGTTGATTCTTCTCATTTGTTTTGTCATACACTGTAACCTTTCCAATGTTACAGAATTATACTTAACCTCATAAGTATAATCATATTTACTAATCTTTAGTAAATCATGACAAATCACTCTTTGTGGTGGACCTTGACCAGCGCACACCCAGTGTACCTAATTCCTTAGTCCTTCAATTGACTCACATATACATGTGATCAAAGAATTAGTCTTAATTTTCAAAGATGAAAATTCTCATTCATCATACACTACAACTAGTATGATTCCAAGTTTCTTTCCAATTGAAACTTGGGTGATGAAAAACTTTCTTCATTTGGTAAATTCAGACACTACCACAAATGAAAGAATCAAATCCACTTTCCAATATTGCTATTACTGGAAACATATAAGCAACAATTTTCCACAGATGCGATTGTAAGGATATTTTTTTTAAAATAAATAAAATTAAAACCTTTTTTTATTTTAAAAACTTTGCGGAAAAACTTATCCTTACAATCCACATGAAAACCTTGTTGTTATCTATTCATAAGCAATATATTATAACTCTTAAGTAGCAGCTCAAAGTTCTAATCACCGAACCATGTGATCGAAACCCGCCTTCGCAATTAGAATCAACATATACTTACTTTAAGCTTCCTATCTTTTCTTTGATTCTTAAAACATCAACATGTGACCCATTCACATTATGTAATAAGAATCTCCAAATAGGAACTTAATAGAGTTAGACAGTGGACTTTACCCGAAGTAGAGTCAAACCTCTTGACTTGATCAACCTTATGACCTTTTAGGTGAATAGGGCAGCTTCGCAACCAATGCCCCTTTCTTTGGCAACAAAACACATGGACCCTTTGGTAATGGCACATGAGACTATCTCAGACTTAGCCTTTCTCTTTACCATTTGGTCAACCGAGATGACTATGATCGATCCCTTTCCATTGGGAAGAGAAATCCTTTTCTAGATATCCAATGCTACCATTGTCAATGTCCATTTAAGACTTAGGAAGTTGTTCTTTTAATCAAATTTTCTTTACTGGTGTTCCAAATCATTGCTGATTCCACAACACCAAGCAAATAGATAACAACATTAAGGGTCATGTCATAGTCTGTCTCATAGTAGTCCCAAAGAGACTCACTATGTTACTAAGAAAGTGATTGAACATCCAACTTTCACGAGACTTTGACACCCAACTCTCCCGGATTGTCAATATGTGACTTTATCTCAAAGATGTGAGCACACATAGACTATGCTTGCTAATAGGATTGAGTGACTTTAAACTTTTCAAGAACTTGTGGGTGAGGGAGAATAATTGGAGGAGGTGGAGGAAGTGAAGAATGATGTTGAGGGACACCATCTTCAAGAGATTTGGGAAGATCATAGTTGTCTGAACCAAACATCTATAATGGGAGAAAATCAAGTTAGTTGATTCAAAATCCTTAATATAACACCCAATATGAAATATTAAGGCTAGGACCCAACACAATATTTTATAATTTGGAAGAGGGATGCCGTAATCCAAGCTATAAAATATTTGAAGGTAGGCGAATGACGATTCACCAATTTCCACCATGAAAAACGAAATAATTTATTAGGTTTTAATTGGATTTGAAATTCCTAGATCTTTTGAGATTCATTGAACTTTTCAATGACATGTTTCAATCTCGAGTGTGCCCTCTCAAATTTTGTGACTGGGATGCCGAGGATCACAAAACAAGGTGTGAATAACCATACCAATTCACTTGGTACCCTTAATATTATCACGTAATCAATGTACCGGTTAACCACACACGCTCCATTGATCTATGAAAAACATTAAGTCACCCTTCGTGATCCTTACTAGTCCAAGTTAGTGTGCCGGTTAACCACACACGCTCCACCAACGACTTGGTAAGGTACAAAGTGTGAATTCCATGGGCTAGCACCAAATTCACATTTTTCCTAAAGTAACTAAGATTGGGAATTAAATCAAAAAATATTTAGTTACTTTATAATAATCATTATACTTTTAATGAGAATTTAAAGTCATTGTCCTACCCGTTCGGCTAATGACCCTCCACCGATCAAGCAAGCGGTGGGTGAGAGTGAACACCCATTAAGTTGCCATTTTATAGGTAACAACCTTATACCCACCTTATAGACCGGCTTCGTGAATGAGGCCTACTAACGGTAAAATGACTTGTTCTTATACATATATATATATATATATATATATATATATATATATATATATATATATATATATATATATATATATATATATATAATAGTTAACCATTAATCTTATAATAGTATAAAGGTAGAATTTTAACTTTTAAAACTTCTAGGGTATGGAATTAAAGTTTGTGTGAGACTTTACAAATTCCAAAACTTGAGGGCAAGTTTTGAACAATTCATAAACTTTTGGATATTCATAACTTATGAGTTTTAATTAAGTGTTTAATACTTTTAATGAAGAGTCTCTTGAAAATCCATAACTTGAGGACAAGTTATGAAGTCCATAAAAGCATTTATTAGAAAAACTCTTCTAAAGTGTAACTTATGACTTCTTAGAAAAACATTTAAAAGAAAAAACTTTTGGAATTCCATAACTTGAGGACACATTATGAATTCCATTAAAACACATTAAGATCAATAATTAACTAACAAACAATTATGCAAATAATTCCTATGATCTAACAAAACTCATATGAACATGAACATCCACATCAACAATTTCAAGAATCATATGAACACATATAAACTTGAAATTTTGATTATAACTTTGAAAATGGTCCACCATCATCATTACCACATCAAAAACAGGTTTTATGAGTCCAAAACAGTTTAAGGTAATGATTCTAGGCCAATTCCATCACCAAAACTCGAAGATATGCTGTCTGGGGGTCCAACTCGTCGAGTGCATAAACCAACTTGCCGAGTTGGATGAATTTTGTCTTGGACTCGTCGAGTCCCTTCATGGACTCGGTGAGTCTGCTGTGCAGACAGCACATAAACTTTGATTTTCAGCAATCTGCATCAAGTATTCAAGAAAACAAGCCTAGGCTCTGATACCACTGTTGTGTTTTGAGCAATCTAACACTTCCTAAGTGCGCATGCAACCCTAATAAACCTTGGATCTATGTTTTCTTCTAAAATACATGCAAATAATAATTTCCAAGATTTCTTCCTAACTAGCATAGCATAAGAATTATGAATCATAAAATTGCTAGTAAAAGTACATACCTTTTGATAGTGGTTGATTGCTTGGAGTTTGAGAGCCTAGCACTAATAATGTGAATGCCTCAAATGGAATCACAAATCACCACAAACGTATGGAAAACTTTGAGAGAGTAGTATACTTTCTGGTGGAATCGGCCACCACTAAGTCTCACACAACTAGAGTCTACACCTAGAGCCATATTTCTTGCAGCATATGCTTCTTTATATAGTGTGCATGGTTAGGGTGAAACCCTAATAACCCATGTCTTTTCCTTTCCAAGGATCCATGGGTTAAAAGCTCCATGGATCATCCATGGACTTTCATATTAGCTTAGCCCATTAACAAATGAGTATTAGCCCACACTATATAAAATATAATAACCCATAATTTAATCAGTCTTCTTTTTAATCTCTAAATTAATTCATAATTAATTTAAAACTAAAACTAATTAAATAACATGACTTCATATTAATATATTATAACTTATAATATATTAATAAATCGTAAGTATACAATTCACATAAAATTATCCATAAATCGTTTGGGTGAAGTGCAACCCAAATGGACCATGTCGGGTCGAGTCAAGTATGTACCAAATAAGTTATGGACTTAGACACCTTATCCAACATAGCCGACGCTGGAGCCTGCGTCGGCCTGGCCACAAGCTATGGACAGTTGGTCTTCACGTGACCAACCTGGTGAAAGTGGTAGCAAATCCTCATATCCTGAACCGGGGCCGGCTGGTGACAATCTCTCGCAAAATGCCCTTCCTGGCCGCAGTTGCAGCACCAGCTACTAGATCTACAAACCCCCGAATGACCCTTCTCGCACTTGCCACAAGTGCGGCCCTGCTGTCCCCGTGACCTTGAATCAGCGGTCTTAGACCGCTTCAGCGCCGATTGTGACTGTGTCAGGGCCCGTCGTTGCTCCCTCAATTGCAGCTCAATCTCCAAATCATGTCGCCTAGTGTCCTCCTGTAGCTCCAACAAGGTATCACGCCATTGAGTAGCAACAAACTGACGGATGTTAGTCTTGAGCATGCTCAGATAACGTGTCATCTGAGCCTGCTCAGAGGCAAACTTTGAGAAGAACATCGCCCTCTCCGTGAACATGCGGGTGATCTCCGTCATCGTCTCACCGTCCTGTCTCGACTCCAGAAAATCATGAGCTAGCCGCTCCCACTCGACCCATGGAATGTAGCGAGCGCGGAACATGTCCCAGAACTGCTCCCAAGTAACTGCGACTCTATGATCATCTGAATAAGCTCCAATCATCAATCTCCACCAGTCTTTTACACCAGACCTCAGCAGGTTCAGGGTGCATCTGACCAGTATGACATGAACACGTAAAGAAACACCCCTCCACATCATACAACCACCTATAATTTTAGGTAGTTTTGGACACTGATTCTGAATTTTTCATCGTTTCTTTCTTATGGTGTTTTGGATGCTGATTTTTGAACTTCTTCGATGTATGTTGCTATTACCACCTATAATTTTAGGTAGTTTCTTAAATTTAGTTTTCCACCACCTCAATTCAATTTGAAAATCTACATTTAAATGGTTTCACTCTTTTTCTGTCCATTTGATACATTCAAAATAGTGTCATCAGTTGAAAACATATTCTTTATAAAGGAATAATAACAAAAATGATGTTTGCTTATCTAATTTGCCACATATGCCCTTGGAATGCCTTCTTGAGCAGATCTTGGATAGTGATTTGAACCATACATGAGGTAAGATTTTATCAATTATCTCAAACGGAAAAGGGTGTTTTGGGGTTTTCACTCAAAAACACCGATATATATATATATATATATATATATATATATATATATATATATATATATATATATATATATTCCATTTCATTAGATCACACCTTGGTATCTGTTAGTTCAAAGTAGAAACTACTTTTTGAATACTCAATTATGATGCTCCAAGTTTCATATCTTTCATGCTCTATCCCCATTAAGTTCATTATCCAATATTTATGAGACGATATCGTATTATTTGGGTCATAAACTCATAATATCAGTTATTTTGTTTGTTCTCTTTTAATTAAAAAAATTACTTGTCTTTATATTTATTTGCAGGTATGTCCCATATTAACAGGTTTGCCCCATTTTGACAGTTTTGCCCTTGTAGAAATTTAGATGGTTATTTAAATAACTATTTTCTGCATTATTAAAGGTTATGATGAGATGGGGACAAGGTTGTTCACATTTTGCATTTTTTCCGTGTGAAAAATCTAACTGTCATTTTCTCTCAATATTGATTCTTTATTCTGTATTGGAATCAAAAACTTAGGCAAGAGGCTATTGAAAGCCTGGTAGAATTTGTCAACTCTACTTGGTATTTTAATTTATATGAATCACTACCACGTCGTCTTACAGGAAATCTAATTTCATCTGAAAAGTCAAAGCCTAAAACAAATAAAACTAAAGCATTGATACTTGCTGATGCCTCTCTTATTGATGCAATACAAACCAACAAATTTTTTATTTGTTTCTATTTTGTTTTTCTTATTGTGGTGTTAAAATTTTTGAAGTTCCTATCTATTGGTCTAATTATGGAAAAATTAGTAACTAATATTTTGTTTTTCAGCCATTTTACAGGGCTACAATTACAGAAATGCATCTGTTTTATTTGGGCTTCACTAAAGCTGAATTATATTATTTTGTGGTTGATATGCCACGAAGTTGTTTCTGACGAATGATTGATTTATGATTCCCTTTTAGATGGGTCTTTGGATGTAATCTTTGGAACAATGATGTTATTTGTGACTTGATTACTTTATTTTCCTGCACTATTACATAATCACTTTCTGAAACCAATTCAAACATCACCTACACCATCTTGAAGCTATTAAATGATTTACATTAGGTAACAAGTTTTACAACGACCCATATGATAACACAAACACAATCAACAAAATTTGTGTTGATAAAAAAATAAGCAGATAGTCACAGTAATTAAGAAGCTATGAAATACCCTTTGACCCCTGCAACGTGGGGTGGGGGGATTCTTCTTTAGTTTTACATAAATATTCTTACGTTTTTGTTCTATTGACAAAAAAAATCATTTTTTATTTTTTTATTTAACTGTTGAAACCAGCAAACACTTCCAAAATAACTCATTAAAATGTCGGTTTTATGAATTAATTTGTAAAAAAAAAAAAAAAAAAAATCATGGAGGACTTTTTGGTTAATAAGGTTAAAGTTTAATGACTTTTCTAATGATTTTTTTTTTATATATACTAAATTTATTTGAAAATAACTTATATTTCTTTATTAAAAAACATAAAATAAAGATAATTTTTTTTATTAAAAAAACACAATAATTATAATTTATATATTATCTTTGGAATTTTTTATAATGATGATGGTGGGTCCAATGGTGATGATGGTGAGTTGGAGATGAAGAATACAGAAGGTGGGTTGGAGATGGTGTTGATGAGGGCTACAAGTATTTTATGGTGAAGATGGTGGCTATTATGGAGAAATAGGGTGGTGTTGAGATGGTAAAGATGATGGTTTCTTTATTGGTGGTGGTGGTGGCAAAGTCTAGTGATAGTAGACGATGTTCTTAGTGGCAAAGGATGGTTGTGTTGATGTTTAAATATGAGAGTTTTTATAATAGTGGTGACTGACTAAGAGGATGCAAAACCTGATAAAATATTAAAATAATTTTTTTTTGACAAATATAAGGTATTAATGAACATAAAAACGATCTTAGAGCATGATTACACATTTTATGTAAATATGAGGGCTTTTTACGACCATAATCCTTTATATTAATACGAAAGCTATAATAGTTATAAAAACACATGTTAAATACAATTACAAAACTTTTGTTGATTTATCGTAAGGAGTGGGTTTCTAGGTCATATAGTGTGTATAATGGAGTTCTATTTAGGAATAGCAACCCATGATAAAACTTTATTTTATGAGGTATCGTTTGATTGTGAAAATGATCTTTGGTAATGTGTAGTTTTATGGTAAAAGTTTTGCACCTAAGATCAAAAAATTCAACAATAAAATAGTATTTGGCCTAAAAATGCATTTCTTGCGACAAATCAACAAAGTCTTTTTAAGTTACATAAGATATAGATGATATCTATATGATTCTAGTAATGATATTTATTAAAAAAAATCCAAAAATATATATAAATTATCATTATTATGTTTTTTAATAATAAAAAATTATCTATATTTTGAGTTTATTAATGAATATATACAAGTTTCCTTCAAATAAATTTATTATATATAAAAAGGAAAATCTCCATAAAATTCTTTAAACTTTATTCTTACGAACGAAAAAAAAATCATCCATAATTATTTTTTTTATTATTTATTTTTGCAATTTAACCTTTAAAACCGACACTAACTGGATATAAAGGTTATTTTGCAAGTATTTACCGGTTTCAATGGTTAAACTAAAAACAAAAAAGTCAAGTGTGACTTTTATACAGATTTACCAACGAAAATTAAGCTAAGTTGATCTAAAATGAATAGCATTTGAAATCAAATATTTTATCGTTAGAAAACAATGATCAATATTCTGAACGACTTGACACTTTAAATATTATGGTTTTATTTAAGTAGTATGTTTTATTTAAAATTTTAAATAGTGTGTATTATAAAAATTATATTTGTTTTTATAATTATTTAAATAGAAAGTCAAAAATAAAAAGAAAAAATAATGACCTGGAAATTATTTTTGTGTGAAGGTGTGATGATCATTTCGTGCATAAAATAGTTTGATGTGGATGATTATATGGCATGTGAGATAACAAAAAAAAATGATATTATAACATAAATTCATACACACTAGTCTTAGATATAGCAGTCACTTTGTCACATCCACGTGATCAAATCAACAAAAGTTTCGCAAAGAAGAACAAATTTTAAATCTTCTTACATATTTATTACAAAAAAACATAGTTATTAGTAAAAAGGAATAACATTGGGCTAACCTTCATAAATTAATCTAGTATTTGAAATACATAAGAAGAGAAGATTATGATGATCATCTTAGTATCTTGATGCAAAAAGAGTATAATTTAGTAACTATATTGTAAATTAAATATATATTCTTTTTTTTTTCATAATCCAAAGGATTTATTGTAGTTCATATATCTAAATGAAATTAAGCAATAACTTCATTTCTACATACCTACTATTACTTTCAGATCTAAAAAAAGTAAACAATTACTTCAAAAAATAGCTAAATTACACACACCGTATTAAAAAATATAAGAATAACAATAAGTTACAAAGAAACCCAAGATATTTGTACAAACACCATATAGATTTTGGATAAGAAAGCTTCTCATCATTGATCTTACATTACTTTATCATCAAAATCTAACAACATAGTTAAATTTCCATCAATCCAAACATCATCATTGCACCATATCTACTTTGCCCCAATCTTAAGACGTCATTTGGATTTGCTCATACTTTACTAATGTCGTATCTAAAATGTGTTGCTCACGAAACCTCCTCTGTGAGCTACATATGTTTCCAAAGTGACTCACCATAATGTTAATAGAAGGACCATGGGTCGTGAACCTTTTTTGTAATTCAAAAATCAAGTCATATTAAAAGAAATTGATCGCTCATGTATTTAAAATTTCATGGGAAAATAAATGGAAGAGAGATAAATATTTAACGTATGTTTACATCTATATTAAATGGTCGATACACAAATGAACCATACAAATAGGCAAAAAAAAAAAAAAAAAAAAAAAAACATATATAAAGAAATAGCATTTAAAAAAAACATAAATACAATGTTTAATTAAACAATTCTTTTCATGCATAAATAATATTTTTTTTTCATATATACGTATAATACAGAAAAAAAAAAAGCATACTTTAAGGTAAAACCGTAACAAATTTATAAAATGTAGATTTTTTACGAATTTTATTTCGTGGTAATTTGAAAATCTGTTATCATATGTAGCAAATGCAACAATTGAAAAAAAAAATTGAACGGTTCTGCAATGCATTAGAAAAACGGTGTTAAGATAAAACCGTAATTATTTGAAAAACTCAAATGTTTTTATGAGTGTTCATTTTGATGGATCGGTTCGATCCAATCCGTTTAAATGAGTCAAAATTGATTTCGGTTTTTAAAACATGGATCCAAATTGTCCAAATTAAACTCAAATCCTATCCAATCCAACTAACTATAATTCGGAATTGTTTTACAACTCGGCTTTCAAGATGCAAAACATCTTAATAAATATATAACTTAAATATTAGTCTATTTTTTAAAGAAACTAAATTTTAACTAGTTATGAACTAAAATGTATAGACAACTATTAAGAAAATATATTATAGTTTAATATCTAATAGACACAATAATTTTTGGTAAAAATTAAATTTTTAGGTATTATATCAGATCATTGGTATTGGATGTATCGTTGGGTTGTGCCGAATCAAATCTGCTCCATTTTTTTCCGTTGTAGAAAAAAGATCCCTTCCCCGCTTTCAAAAATGATGAATACGAAGTTCGGGAGGCTGCAGGTACTATGGATCCTCTGACTCTCAATCGGGTTGCTTTCCCAGGTCTCGTCGGTGTTGCCTGTAGGTTGTGATATGCCTTGAGATGGCCGTCCCCCCCCCCCCCCCCCCCCCCCCCTATTAAAACTAATTTATTAAATTATTGAAAATATATATTAAAAATAAATAAATAATAAGTTGTTATTTGGTTTTTTAGGACTATTTGTTTTTATTTTATAAACGAAAACCAACCCAAAATCCAAATTAATAATTCATTTTTATTCATCAATGGATGCAAGACATTGAAAATGGGGGAAGAACGATCTCAAAAATTTTATATAAAAATTAGGAATTGATTCCATACATAATATTTTTTTTTCATTCACAGGTAATTTATATTTTATAATGTTGTACAATACCATATTTTAAAATATAAATTGTTGTTTGTAAAAAAAAATGATATATATTAATGAGCTTCTATAACTTCTATAAAATATAGACACAATTTCGATTAAAAAAAAGTTAAATTTACAGAGGTGCCCTCAATAATATTTTGGCCAAAGTGCCTTAAATTATTTACATCATGCAATAGGAATATCATAATTATTTTTAATAAAACAAAGCCCAATTTGTGTGTTTTGGTATCTTGGAAAAACACTAAAACAGCAACACAAAAAGAATTGTTTTTCATCCAAGTAATTGTTTAATCGAGTTTTATTAAGGGTTAATGTCATGAAAAGATAACATAACGATTCAAAATGTTTTAAAGCACTGTTCAACTAAAAAATATCATAAAAAAGGTGACAAACTATTCTTTCGGTTTAATGGTTTATAAAATATATTTCGAACTATTGTTTGTCTTTTTAACTACCAATTTAACAATGATATTTATTTTAAAACAAGATGATAGATAGAGTTACCTTTTAATGACGTTTTCAGTTGGATGGTTTTTTTAAACATTTTAGATAGCTGGTTATATTTGTATGACTTTAACCCTTTTATTAATTTCAAGCACCAATTCAAATTGTAATCGATTGTTTTCAAAATATGATAGGTATTACAGGACAATTATAATATGTACTTCAATATTTTCAATTGTAATATCACAATTTTTTAAAGGGAAATGTCATTGTACCCTTATGAAGTTTCACTTTTTGGTTTAAATGGTTCCTTTCGTGTGTTTATTTGTTTTTTTTTTTTTGGCATTTAAGGGGTATAAAGTCTAGTTTTACCGGCTAAAAATATCCATTGACCTATTTTAAGAGGTTTCCAAGCCAAATCATAGTCCACATAAGCTAATGTGTTGACTCCGAGTCAACTCATCGTACACATCACCGAGTTGAGTTAAATCACTTGCTTGGGCACTAAGGGTCACTGTGGACCCAAGATATATAAAAGGGATGGTTTATTTAATCAAACCCTAAAACATTATACCCATTTTCAGCCAAACATATACTGATAAGAACGAGACAATCCTTTTCACAAGATTTACGAGATGGCTAACCCACCACCGTCACCAGATTCGATTTCCTTAAATTCTTGAGACCGGATGAACTTTAGTGAACTTCACACAATATTTTGTGATTGTGGGGAGAGAATGGCGGAAACACAGGCGGAGATGGATCGCATTAAGGAGGAAATGGGGCGTAATTCTGTGATATCAAGGATCGAAATGATTGCTGTGCAGCGCCGATTAGACCATAACGAGAAGAAGTGCAGGCTATGACTATTGTGGTGGTGTCACTTGTGGTGGTGACGATTGGTTTTCTCGTGGAGAAAATACACATGCTAATCTGATAGTGAGTTCTTAATGCTTGTTCTCGATGTGTTTATTTAGATTATATGTGTTTTATGTGTTGATGTGCAATGTTGTCTATAAGGGTTAATGTGGATCATTGTGTAACTCCTGAAATTGTTTTTTTGTGTAATCTTTTGGTAGTGGATGATGAAGTCTTGTGTTAGCATGCATTTTGTATAAATCACTATGTAATCCTGTTTAATGGAAATCATCACCTTAGTTAATGAGGACCTTGGGGGTATTTTTGTCCTTTCAATTTGTAGTCTCCAATATATACCACTCACATAGATAGATCCGCTACCATTTTATCATTGTTTTTGCTTGCTTCTTCTGTTGTTGGAAATTGGAGGTGTGAAGATGGAACGAACCATGAAATCAGTGGAATGTTGTTGTGGGTATGAGGCTATAATACGAACCTCAACCACTCGAAGCAACCCAGGACGACCCTTTTATGCTTGCCCCAAAAAGGTAAAAAATGATTGCAAGTTTCCTTAAACTTTAACCCTAGATTTTAAAAGGGTTTTCTGCACAATTCGTTTGTTACTCACAAATATCTAATTTCAGGATCCACGAAAAGGGTTTATTTTTTGGGTTGATGAAGTTGATAGCACAAGTGGAGAGGCTTTCATGATTGCAACTGTGCTTAGGTCGAATAAGAAGCTTAAGTCCGATGTTAGGAAGATGAAAATTTGTGTATTTCTTAGTTGGGCTATTTTCTTTGTCACAATAGTGTATAAGTTGTAATGGGTTGTTAATGTTTTTTTATGATGCTTTGTAATAATTTACCACGTGGTTATGTACTCCTCTTGGAAATTATTGAAAATGCTCATTATCACAACATCCACATTATCACTATTTTGCATGCTCGCTTTTTAATTGAAAATTAGTGCAGTGGACCACAAAATGGACCACATAGATATATAATAATACATGAAGTTGTTAGAATAACCATGCACGTCCGTTACATAACCATAAGATTGCAAACATCATATCTCAAATAACATAACTAGACACAAACAAATTTGGTAAAAAAAACATGCAACAAACATCCATACAAACATCCATATGTAAATCCAACGACATCCAACTACTTAATCAGAAAATAAACACATTATCCTTAATCAAAATCTAATGGATTAGCACTTGTATTGCCTTCTCCATTTTTTCCTTCAACTATTTTTGCCAATTTCTTTTTTATAATCCTTTCAGAATATTTCCTTTTCCGTGTAATCTCTTTTCCTTTTGATTGTGTTCTACTGCCTCCTTCACCTCCGTTTGTGTTTGTTCCAGTACATCCTTCACCTCCATTACCACCTACATTTATGTTTGTTCCACTGCCTCCTTCACCTCCATTTTCTTTCTTTTTCCTTTTGACCTTAAGTTTTTTGGGCTTGTCAACTTTAGGACATGTAGCTTTGTTATGTCCAACTTCTTTACACACACTGCATAAATTTTTTTTGCCAACCTTTGAGACCGTGTGCCTTGTAGTCTTCTCAGTTGGGTCCTTTCTTCTCTTCGCTTTTGGTCTTCCTGACATTTTTCTCCTCAATGGTGGTAGTGGTGGACTATAGTTAGTACATGGCCACATATTGCTTCCATTCATCCCATGCATTAAATACTTGTACGTGTTCTTGAAAACTGCTCCAAAGTACATTATATCCACATAACTTCCAACATCCCTATTAAGAAATGAAATTGTTGCAAGTGAATGCACACAGCCATAGCCATTTAGTTGCCACACTCTACATTAGAATGTCTTCTTGTCTAAATCCACCACGTAAGCCTCAGCCAAGTTTCTTGTCTCGAACTGGTTTGAACCAGTTAGTAGAACCTACCAGTATTTAGAAACATTGGTTGGAAGTTAATGTATGTTTATAGTAATCAAAGTAAAATTATTACATTATATTTACATATGAGCTTTTTTCAGTTGATTAAGTAAGGTTGTAATTACTAGACATGGTTTAAAATCAGACCATGAACTACCTTTGCTGCTAAAATTAAACTGCATTTCCATAACATACAATCTAATTTCCTCTAACATTTTGATGATTGGTTTTTTCCTTGCATCTCTAATGACGGTGTTAAAACTTTCAGACAATCCATTTTCTACTGCATCATACATCCTACCTTCCTGAAAGAAAGCTCTACACCATGATTTAGAGTTCTTCTCCATAAGATATTCAAAGGCTGTAGGGTTTAGGAGTTGGATTTCTTTCGTTGTTGCATTAAACAAAGGCTCTGTAGATGCTTTGCATGCCCTCCAAAACATCCGCTCATAATATACTCCACTAAATTTTTTTTTCCGAAAATTGGCTACAATATGTCTTGCACACTGCCTATGTTCTGCATTAGGCAAAATGTCTTTCACAGCCTCCAACAAACCCTATACCATAAAGGGAAATTATTAAAACAAACAACTACATTTAGATTAAAGTGATAGGATATGGTACTAAACATACCTTATGTTGATCTGACATCAAAGTAATACCAAAACCATTTTCCATTCCTAGATCTTCCCTTAAATTCTCCAAAAACCATTTCCAGTTCTCTTTGTTTTCCACACAAACAACTGCCCATGCAATTGGAAATATATGATTATTAGCATCCCTTCCAACTGCACATATTAACTCTCCACTACATAAGTCTTTCAAGAAACACCCATCCAGATTTATTACTCTTCTGTAACTACCTCTCCATCCTTGCTTTAGTCCTTCAAAACATACGTAAAATTTACTAAAATAAGTCTTCCCATCAGGCATACTATTGACATCAATCTTCACAGTTGATCTAGGGTTTGATCTTCTTATCTCTTCACCATAAGACCAAAGCTTTGAATAATGCTCAATAAGTGTGCCTTCAATTAGTTCAATGGCATGTTTCTTTGCTCTCCTACACTGTCTCATACTCACATCTATTCCAAAAGTTTGTTTCACCTCTTCCTTAAGCATCCTAACACTCATTTTCTTTCTATTTAAGAAGTCAATTGTAAAGTGGCTGCCAATCCAAGCATAGCTAACAATTGATCCCAATTTGAAATTTCTTGCACAATTGTGCTCATCTATGAGTGACTTAATCTAGAAAGGTTGTTCTTCACTCATCCATGAGGCCCAAAGTCTAAACTTACACTGTCGAAAACAACATTTCACTAAAAGTCTCCAACTATCATTTTTCTTATAGCACACAACTGATAGCCATTAGCAACAGCATAATTACATAACATATGTTTTAACTGTTTTGGACTTTCAAATCTCATACCTAGGACAGGTTTTTGTTTTTTCCAGTTAACATTCTCATTATAAGTTGTTACTTCCTCAACATTTGTTTCATTGTCGTCTATACGAAAATTATCGTCCTCATGAGGAGGACTTGATGGGATTGATTACACCTTAGGGCATAGTTTGCTCAAAAAAAACATCATTATGGTCTTATTCATAGGAATGGGATCAACATGTCCATGGTCATCATGTATATTACCTTGCAAGTCCTCAATGTCGTTCTGAAATCTCCCATGCTATGTAACTCCTCATTGTTCCCCCCTACACCCTACTGCTTGTCTTCACAACTGCATACTTCCGCTTGGTCATCCATTATCAATTGATGAACATTGACACCAAGATGATCCATGTATACTTGGATTACACATCCATTGTCGTACCCTACTTCAATAAAATCCTGGTAGTCTTTCTCGATGGCTATTATCCTTAATCCATCAGGAAATTCTATATTGGGCAAGCAAAAGTACACATTCACGCATTCCTTATTTGCAAATCTTTTAATAAACATTAGAAATTCCTTCAAGTCCATTCCTACAAAATCGACATCTTCAAAGTGTTGCTCCGCTCCATCTAAGTAACTTATTGCGATGTACCTAGAAAAAAAAGCCAGGAAAATGAAGATCGACCTTCATAAACACCGCCATAGCAGCGATTTGGAGAGAAACGGTAAAAAGAAGAAGAAAGGGGAAGAAGATAGCAACGAGTCAATATGTCATTTACAAAAGGGTTAAGTAGGTCAAAAGGTTATTTATTGACGTGACAACGGAAATAGCGAGTTGGCAATCTTTTAAATGACATGTGGCTTCTTACCTCCTAACTAAGATTAGTTTAACCGGCTGACCCCTTGGCTTTCTATATAATGGCTTTAAAAATCGGTAAAACTAGATTTTATACCCCTTAAATGGAGAAAAAAAACAAACAAACAAACAAAACGAAATAGATCATTTAAACCAAAATGTGAAACTTCATAGAGTTACAGGAATACTTACCCTTTTTTAAATTACCCATATTTAAAACTGTTTTTATATAATGACCCAGCAAATAAAATCATCCAACAATCCAAATCCGGAATCCACCACTCGTTTTATTTAAAATAATCGGGAAATCTGAATATCTAAATCAAGTTAAAACATATGAGCAATTGCTTGAAATTGGTGATAGCGACGTCGGAATGGGGAACAAAGGTGGGGTTGGGAATATGAATAGAATGGGGAGACAAGAGGTGGGGTTGGGAATATGAATAGTTTCCTTCTACATACAATGTATAACATACTATATACACTATAGACCGTTTGATTTGAATACAAAATAAGTTTGTAACTTTGACAAATCAGACCCTTGCAACATAATTTAGTTTTTATTTAAAGATTTTTTCATATGAAGAAATTTGATGGAAAAACATAATTCATTTCAACATTTTCAACTCATTTTGCAACCATGAAAACAGAAATGTAATGCGCACAAATACTATAAAATTTCTCTACATTCCCGATAACAGAAACTCTTGTAAACTAAATATAAACATTTCTACAAATTACAATCGTTCAAAAATGGTCAATTCATACACAAACTTTCCATAAATAGAAATGTCATGAGTCTTACTCTTACATTACCTGCTGCATTTGATTCCCCCCAATTTTCTTCAAAGTCGTCAAAACCATAACTGCAGCTCGAATACTCAAAAATGGTATAAAATTTCCACTAAATTCAGTAAAAAAAAAATGAATGAAAAGAAAGGTTTATTGTAAACTTGTGTATAAATCTATGGTGAAGTATGGATTTGAACATTAGCTAAAAGCCTGGTAAGTTTACTAAGCGTTTCTCGTGCAGATACAGTGTCTGGATGATCCTCACCGCATATAGAAGTTCTAATGAAGATCGCTTTACGTATCAAGTCATCTCCAATGTCGAATTGTCCTCCTCTCAGCATCAATTTTGCCCTAATTTCAAGAACAGTCGCTCTAGAAAGAGCTAAATCTTGCCATAAACTAGGGTTTAATTGAGCGTCTGTTTGAATCGGTTTCCAACACAACGATTTATCCAGCCATTTTTCCACCGGCGTCACCAGCGCTTCATCTGCCGCTTCCAGTGCGTCTGTGCATAATCGTAAAAGCTCTAAAGCAGCAGTGCATCGGGAGAATCGGATGAATGTTCTTATCGCAAGAGGTAAGATTACATCTTTGACTAGAAAAGGTAATTCCGATGCTTTTGTTTCAATTACCACTGGATCGTTTCCAAATCCCAATAGTAAGAAACACGCGGCCCAAATTTGATCTGAGTTGTGAATCACTGTGCCACGTGTCACCACCGTTTGCACCACCGCGTGGGCGGTTCCTGGTATGCTTCGTTTCCGTACGTACTGCTTCGTTAAATTATTGAAATGGATGTAACCGTCTTTTGTGCAATTTCTGGCGATGTTGAATCGGAGTAAAACTGAACATGCTTCCGTTTCCGATTTCTTATCGTATAACGATGAACAACCACACGTCAATGATCGTAAAATCTTCCGCCATAATCGTGTCCGGTGGTGTTTTTCCGGGATCTGTTTAGCGGCGAGGGCCAGTAATGGAACCGGAGTTGGACCTGGTGCGAACCACCCGCTTGCGAGAACCATTCGAGTCGCTAAGCTTCGTGGGCCATCTGCGTGGTCGAATATGGAGAAACAAACCTCGATCAATTGAAATAGAAATGTGTTTCGACGTAATGTATTGCTTTCTCTTTCTCTTCCGTTTGAAGGCATTCGATTGATTGTATCCAGAAGTCGGCTTGGAGTGATCGGAAGTTCAGAAAGAACAGCTCCAACAATGGCTAAACCTAAAGTCAATCTCCCAAGTTTCTCTTCAATCGAACGTAATGCATCAATTTCCAAAACCGAAATGGTACGATCGTTCATGTTCAGGTTCATGTTTCCTTGCATTAGAGACATTGCTTCAACGCCTGATAAGTATGAAAGCTTTAATGGCTCCATGTTCAGTAATCGTGTCAGACGTGTGGATATAAGAACATGAGTTTCTCCCCCAAATCGAGGAAGAAGATCGATTACATGTTTATGATCCCACCAATCCTTTTCAGATTCCAAATTGTCAATTACTACTAAGAAAGGTATGTTTCTCATAAGCTCTTTTCTAATTCTAGCTATGGCGGTTTCTTCATGTTCTTCAAAGCTTTTCGTTCTGGTTTTCTCTAATCCAGTCTCCACCCCCACATCGACTTCCAAAAACGACCATAAATTCAAATAATTCTGACGAATGTATCTACTCTCACCTCCGATCCACAACACCATCTTGTACCTCTGATGAAACCTGTAAGCGAATTCCAGAAGTAATTCCGTTTTCCCGATTCCAGAGTCGCCGGAAACACACGCGATTCCCTTTCCGTACACAACTTTCACCGCTCGTTTCCGTCTCCCTGGTTTAGGTTTCGGTGAAGAAAAGTGGGTGTCGCCGTCGTGGTCCCCATTCTGCATTTCAATCTCCTTCTCCGATTCCTTCCAAACCACCGGCTCTTTCCCTTTCCGCCGCCTACTTCTAATCTCCGTTTTCACCTCCCTCCTCTTTCCTCTCGCTTTAAGTTCAAAATATTCTCGTTCTCTCTCCCCAATCACATCACCAAACAACATGAATTCGAGCTCTGAAAGTTCCTTTTTTCTCCCGATGAAATTCTCACTTCTAGGATACGGAAACTCTTCGATTTCAACTTTTTCACGCCACTTCGTTAACCTATCAACAACGCTTCTTCTTCCTAATCTCAAAGCCAAAAGCGTCACAGCTCGAAGAATACAATCCCGCCATTTTCCATCGCGAGCTTCAAGCTTCCATTCATCAACACGTGTCAAACCATTCACTGCATCTTTCCATTCATTCTCTAATCCGCCATAAACAAGCCATAGCTCACCTCCATGTTTCTCCCATGTCTCGCCTCGCTTTTCAACTATATCTCTCACAAGACAATCATCGGGCCCCACATCAAAAAAAATCGGGACCAAATTCTTCTTACTCGAAAAGAATCTTAGCTCTTCAATCGTGTAAGCGTTCCTGAAGGATTTTCTTGTTAAAACAACAACCCCAAATGTACTTGCGTCCATGGCTTTTTCTACAATTCCATGCTTTCGTGAGTTTCTACATTTTGATCTGTCTGTAACGAAGCAACTCAATCCTTGTACTTCTAAATCAGCTCGAAGCCAATTTACAAAACGTAACAGTAACGGTTTCCGTCCATGAAATCCTATGTACACGTCGAAGCTTCTTAACCTTGTTGTACAGTACGACGTTGACGGCGGCGTAAAGGAGGAGATTGGACTTCTCACGACTTTCTTTGACTTTTCCACGATTTCAAAAGCTTCGTTTTCATGGAAGTTGTCGAAGTTTTGTAGATCGCTGGAGGTGCTTGCAGCATTAATGGCGACATCTGAAATTCCGTTTTTTTGGGGGTTAAAGATTTGAAATCAAAAATTGGAAACGAATAATACGCAGGGTTAATTTTGTAATTTTACCATCACAAAGAGTTTCTGAAAGCTCAGCTGGTTGCCATGATGATGATCTTGGAGAGAAAAATGGTGATTGATTTGCAGAGAAGAATAACGTCGATGAAGATGATAAATTTCTTAACGTCGATCCAAGTCTTGAACTTTCTTCTCGTAAATCCATGTTTATATAATTAATTCCTCTTGATAAAAAAAAAAAATAGTAAGAAATTAAATCAATATTTCAAGAAAGTTTCGAATGTGAACTCATTTCAAGAATAAGGAAATTAAAACCATGAAGATCTTGGGGAAATCAAAGGCTGAATGGCATTACAGATCTAAAGAATCACTTGCAAACACAACGAATCTTCTAATAAATTACATTATATTATAATAATTTCAGATCTGAAAAAAGAAAAAAAGAAAACCCTTACTTGGTTTCCAGCCATGAAGATCATCAAATCACCGATAAATATCTCGCATCTTTACACAATCAAACCAAAACCCACTTCCTCGATTCGAATATAACCTCCAGAAAGATTTTTTTTATATATATATATATATATATATATATAAATAAAAAAAACGTTGAATCCAGAAACCCCCAAATCTTCAAACTTGTTAATCTGACCTAGTCAAGAAGAAAGTCAACTTTCACATAAATAGACTGTGTCTAAAATCATCAAGATGGGTATCGATTTGAATGTAAAGATTCAGATTTCAGAGAGATGAAGTTGACAATGAGAGAAACAAAAGCCCTAATCTTTTAACGGGGGAAAGTGAACTAAAAAGCAAAGCTTTTGCTATTTTAAAGAAAGATTTGAAAATTTGACAGAAACCCTTTTTTAGGGAAAGATTGGATTTAAGGAGGAAGGTTTTTTACCTTTCAGAAAAGAAAATCTTCAAGGGTTTTTGTTCACACAGACCAATCAATTTCAAACCTAGACTAACTCTGCACTAAAACCCTTCTTTCTTTCAGTGTGTGGACCTATATATACATGTATTTATATGTATGTATATATTATGTCTGGGAAATTGAGAAAAATAGAGAAAAAGAAAGAAAGCAAATGGATATATATATGTTATCGTTATGTATGTATTGTATAGAGTATAGGACCCAACAAGAAGACGGATCTGACGAGGTTATAGTCGTTAAGTGTCAAAGGTCCAAACGTTTTTCAACATCCAAAGGGTCAATGTCTAATTGTCATATTTTAATCTTATTAGTATCATAAGGTTTAAATTTACCAACTCCATGTGACAAGATTTTTATGTGCAAAGATCTTATAGGTCACTTATGTCAAAGATAAGAAAATTTTGTCATTTATCTATTTTGGGTTTTCTTTAATCTCTTTTAAAAATAAAGTTTTTAATTTTTTGGTCTTGGTTTTCCAAAAGTTAATATATAAAAAATGTCTCCCATGTAGGAAACGGATTTTGGGGTTTTGTAGATTTGAAAATCTTTTTGTGAATTTGGACAATGGGTATGTGTTGTTTTTTGTGTTTGTTGGGTAATGAATGATAAATTTAAGAATATTTGGCCATTTGCTATGGAAACATTATGGGCATTCTTGAAAAGGTTGCCATCACATCTATAATTCATGGTTGTACTTGGCAATTAAAATTGACTAATAATTATATTCCTTTTCTAGAAAAGAGAATTATTTATATATGATTTTTTTTAAAGTAACAGATATTGGTGGACTACTAGTTTACATATCTAGTTCCGTAACTGTTGTAGTCTTTGTATATCTAATGGCTTTACCATGATTAAGATTATTTTTAGAATAGGTATCATATTTTCGTTGTTAAAAAGGTTGTAATTTTTTAAAAGAGTTTATTCATATAAAACAGTTTTTTACCCCAAACAATAATTTTTTATAAAACGATAATTTTACCGTCTCTTTTATTTTAACAAACTTTACAATCTACCGCCTCTCATTTAAAACCCTTCCCAATATGCAAACACGGAAACGAGTTTACACTTCTCAAACCATTATTGTTTGTTGTTTGCGATTGAAAAATATCAATTCTTCTCCCTAACTTACACTAAATCGGGCTTATATTAGTAAGTGTAAATATTCTTAAACCCTATTCATCCAAAAAATCAATCAATATTATGTTTACCTTTTCTACTAATTTCATCTAATACATTGTTATTTGTCTTGATGTCTTGCTTTTTATAATTTCATCAAACTATATTTTTCTGTTTATCACTACTATTTTTACTGAATTTTTTAATTTGTGTGTGATTATGTGACAGACAATTTCAATGGACTCAACTACTTTGATGCCATCGAGTGAAAAATGTTTATTTAACTACATCAAATGATTTATTGAAGAGTGTTCGAGAATTTTATTATTCTAAAGGATAAGAGATATCTACGTGGTTCAATAATGACAAGCATGTAATTTTGCAATGCGACTGGGGTGGTTTATATCGAGATATACGAGGTATTTTAGGTGAACGAAAAAAACTACCGAATCATGTTTGATCAATTGTCCTCTTAAGATGTTGGGTAAAAGGTGTAATGATGGGCCTAATGGTGATGGTGCTTGGATATTTGATGTAAAAGACTTATCACATAACCATGAGCCATCTACAGATATCTCCGGACATCCATCGTTTCGTCAATTACCATTGGAAAGCATAAAAAGTGTTCAAGAAATGACCAAGGGCGGGATTACCCCTGAGACAAATTCTTTCATTTTTGCGTCAACCAGAACCCAAATCTACCAATAATATCTAGAAACATATACAACGTGAAGAGAAAAATTCGAAAGGAAAATTTATGGAATCGATCCATGATCAATGCATTATTTGAGGAGCTTGAAAAAGGTGGTTTTACTTATGATATTTTACATAATGCGGAGGGGCATATATCTCTTTTGTTTATTGCACACCCTTTGTCTATTAAATTGGCCAAAGCCTTCTCGGACATCTTTTTGATGGATTGCATCTACAAAAGCAAGAAATATAACATGCCACTCCTTGATATTATTGGTGTTTCGTGTTTTAATACTTCATTTTATTTTAAGTTTGTTATCTTGGAAATAGAAGATGAAGAAAACTATTCTTCGGCGTTATGTTGAGATTATTGGACAAGAATCATGTGTGATTATGTTAGATAGGAAGCTGGTGTTAATGAATGGTATAATTTTTTTTCCTACGACATTAAATCTTTTATGTGTTTGGCATATTGAAAAGAATGTATTTGGCAAATTACAAGAAGTATTTTGGACGTGCCGAGGAGTTCGATATTTTTACGTCTGATTGGAATAATGTTGTATATTCAACAACGGAAGCTCTCTTTAAGGAAAATGGTTTGAATTTATGTCAGTACATAAAGAGAAGAAAGATGCAATTGAGTACATAAAAATGTATGGTTGCCTTGGTAAGAAAAGTTTGTTAGTGTTTGGACCGATACGTACTTAAATTTTGGAAATCTATCGTCATCAAGAGTTGAAGGTGCTTATGCCAAACTTAAACAATATTTGTAAGTTTCTACGGGAGATTTGAGGGAAGTGAAAGAGAAAATTTGTCTTGCAGTTGAACATTAATTTAATGAGATTAAAGTAAAACTCTCAAGTGAGAAAATTCATGTTCATCATGTAACACCCGATTCAAGGTACTTTCATTTTGACCCTTAGTATGTAATATTTTGTAGATTTGGTCCCTATGGGGTAGTTTTGCCATTTTTGGAAAACTTGTAGTACACAGCGCGTACACATGCACAGGATAAGCCCTAAATTTCAGGGTTTGAACCCTATTTAAACAACTTAATGAACCTTGATCCTCTTATTTCTTATCCTCGATAGCCATTTGAGTCCTATTTGAAAACCCTATAGCAATTTCTGTGAAGATAAAGGTTTTTGTTTTGGTTACTTATAAGTGATTACCAACCCTTATTTTATTGTTGATCAATAACACAAAACATTTGTTTCTCCATGTGAGTGTAGACAATCATCCCAATTGTAAGAATATGTTAAATGCTCGTGCCTTGCAAGTTATTTATCTGTCATTATATTTGTTATATCTAGGTATGTCATGTTCTCATTGTTAGACATTGCTATCATATTTTCCTATCATAGTTTGTTATCCATTTCTTTGTTGGATTTTACATTTGCTTATGTGAATAAATGTTTGATATCTTTTCAAGATATTTGTACTAAGGTAATTGTTTGGATCTGCCATAAAATCCCTAAAAAAAGTTCTATATGTCTTCAAGTCCGTCCTACATATCATAACAAAAACCTTGGTCCTATACACCATCAAAGCTCGATAATTGAATTTGAATCTCTTTCACTTCTTCGCCTTAAACAACAACTAGCCTCAAATTTAAAAATTTTGTTGTGTTTTTTCTCTATAACATCTAAATGGTATATTTACCCTCACAATATCTATAAAATGATAATGCAAGAAATTTTCTTAATATAGTAAGTTATTCTCATAAATTTACTATTAGAGAGTTACTTGGGTTTTGTGACCCGAATGCATAATTCGATTGGGAACAAAGTGAAACTCGAATGATGATTTCGAAGGGTAATTGTTTTGAGTAGGATGAGGGATATGCCCAGTAGTTGCTATGGTTTTAAGTTTTAATTATTAATGGTTATGAATTCCAATATAATCACTCTAAAGCAACCGAGTACTAAAAGAGTTCTCCGGTTCTGTCAATGGACATAGCTCACATCGATTGAACAACGTTAATTCTCTATGGTTTATTTTCTTTTCCTTTATTATTTGTGAAACACTTACACATACTTATTTAATTTTCTATATACTTTACCTAATATTTCCAATTTTTGTAAGAAATAAAACTAAACAGAAGAAGTTATAAAAAGAACAAATAACAGTGGTTGTTTTCTTTACTTCTTGAAGTGTAAGTTCACGAGAGAAACATTATAGAGACAAGAGAGCTTCAACATGGGTAGACAAAAATCCAAAGAATAAAAAACGAGAACTTGTTGTTTGTGACTGATTAAGACCTCTCAAAGAAGTCAAAAGTAAATTTTCCTCTGTCCATTATAATTTTTAACATGTGGTATATTGTGTGCATGTCACATACCTAACAAATGTCCACTTTGAAGTACATACAAACTCCAATCATATTATTAATACAAAAAATGTCTACAAATAAAAGTGCAAACCTCCTTATTAAACTCAAAATTGAAATCTTGGAAACCAAACTCTTGTCCATTCTAGGCTTTTGATCGATCATAAGCCTTTTACACCAAAATGAACACCATGAGTTTTCCCATCATTTATTTGATCTTTATTAAACATTTCATCATCACTAACATACCATGTGGCCATATAATCATGGTTTACTAACAATTGTACACATATTTAAATTGTCGACACACAATATCCTTCATTTAATAAACTAAAAACCTATTTAATCCAACACTGAAGTTTTATTTTGTAATTGGCCCTTAATATTTGGATCAAAACATACTCCATAAATAGTACCTTTAACCATTTGTCGTTGGAGATTATTAAATCGATTTTCTTTCCAAAAACTCATTTATTGCCTACAATGTGTCCACAGTTCTTTAACTTAACAAGTACATATGATTCGTCCATAAAAATCAGGCTAATTTAAAACTTTTTAAATCATTCAAAAACCGATAATTATTACAATTTGTTTTCAAAATAGTTTAAGCCTCAGAGTATCCCAGAATAAAATCATAAAAATATAAGGAGGTGCACGATCACGCCTTTGTCTTTCCGCGATCATCAGAAGTAGGTAAAAGATAATCAAAAACTGTAAGTCCGAAGCTTAGTGAGTTTCCCCAAAATATCAGCGTCATACAAATCATAGTTATATCATAGCAAGTAAACAAACAAATGAACAACATGCATGATGAGCCATCAGCCTGACTGGACCGCCTCACAGGGCCATCAGCATATCTGGACCGCTCTCCCAGCCATCAGCATGTCTGTACCGCCTCGCAAGGCCATCAGCCTATCCGGAACGCTCGTCGGGCATCCGTTTTGACGAGTACGCCTTTATCGGGTATGCAGTCTATCCAGTCCGCCCTGGGTTTGTTGGCCTCCAACACAAAGCAGGTCCGCCTCAACCCAACCCCCAATCAAAAAATCATGTGCACATAAATATCATACACTAGCATGTATAACAATCAAACCGATCTATCAGATTACTAATCATAGCATCATCCTATATACCAGGATATTGACGTAACATATCACTAACATAGCATCATCCTATATACCATGATACCGACCTAACAGGTCACTAACATAGCATCATCCTATATACTAGGATACCGACCTAACATGTCACTAATATCAACATGCAATAAACCCGGATACAAATCTGATAAGGGTCGACATTGGTGCATTCGACCCTGCTAGTATAGTGACGACAACTCACCTCACAATGTCGATCGGAAACTAAAATGTCAAGCTATCAAGATACGACTCCAACCACCAACACCTACAACCACCATTGATCCCATTCTATAAATACCTAATTCACCAAAACACCCTCGAAAGACAAATGGTCAACCCTTGGTCAAAGTCAAAGTCAACGGTCAACGGTCAAGCTCAACAATCCATGTTGACCCAACTTGTTGAGTATAGCTTTTGACTCGTCGAGTTCTTCCAGAACTTGAGAAATCGTGAAAACCCTAGTTGACTCACCGAGTTTCTAGACAACTCATCGAGTCCATGCGGTGTCCAAATGTCGGGAGAAACCCTAACTAGCTCGTCGAGTCATCTCACTAACTCACCGACTCCATGCAGAAACCAAAAACGGTCAATCTTCATCTGACTCGTCGAGTTGACCATGCAACTCGTCGAGTCCCTTCAATACATTTCTCACTCATACGTTTTTAAGCTACCCCAAAGCTCCAAATTATGGAGCTAGCCTCCTAGGGCATGGTTTCCATGTAAAGTTGCAAACTTTACGTGCATGCAAGGTCTTAAATGCCAAAACCAAACCTAAGGGAGAGGTTTTAGGTAAGGAGAAGGCCATAACTTGGAAAAGACTAGAACTTTATGACTATATGGGGTTAGAGGAGTCCAGATCTTAAGTTACAACTTTAGATCATGCCCAAAACTAGAATAACTCCACAACATACTAGAAATAGCCCTAAAACCTTTACACGAAGAGATCTAGCTAGAGAGAAATCAAGGTAACGACTTGTTACCTTCAAGATGATGCTAAGATGAAGTAGAAATCAGGTCCACAAGCTTCTTCTTGCTCCAAGCTCCTTAGACTTCAAGCTTTCTTCACAAAATCCACCTTCCAAGCTTCTTAACACACAAAAGTAGGTGCGATTAGGGTTTTTCTGAGCTCGACGAGGATGGTAAGGGAGGCTAATAACCTTTTAAATAGGGTGTAAAACCTTGAAATTAGGGTTTCATGCATAGTCCCTTACTCGTCGAGTTAAGGTCCTCCAACTTGTTGAGTAGAGGTCGTAAATCACGCGGGCTGATCCAGTTCAACACAACGAGTTGGGCCTCCAACTCATCGAGTTCCCTCCATAAAATGAATACAAAGCTTTGAAAATTATACCTGGGAGTCGGGATCTTACAATTCTCCCCCACTTGAACTAGACTTCATCCTCAAAGTATGCTGCAGTAAACAACTCCGAATAGTGTTCCCGTATTTCTGCCTCCAGCTCCCACGTCCATTCGGATCCCCTCCAATGCTCGCATTGTACCTTTACCAAAGATACTTCCTTTTTCTGTAGAGCCTTCACTTTCCTCTCCAGAATAGCCACTTATCTCTCCACGTAATTCAGGCGCTCATCGACCTGTATATCATCCAATAATACCATCACCTCCTCATTTAATATGCCCTTCCGTAACTGTGAAACATGGAAAATATTATGGATCCGACTAATCTCCTCTAGGAGATATAGTCTATACGCCACTTTGTCAACCCTAGCAATGATCCTGAATGGCCCAATGTATCTGAGACCTAATTTTCCCTTCTTCCTGAAGCGAATCATACCCTTCGAGGGTGATACCTTTAGTAATACCATGTCACCCTCCTGGAATTCCAGCTCAAATCAGCGTCTATCGGCATAACTCTTCTGCCCACTCTAAGCAGTTTATAGTGATTGTCTAACCTATTGAATCCTCTCGGTAGTCTGCAGAACTACCTTTGTCCGTCCCATCACCTTGTGACCAATCTCACCCCAGCAGACTGGGGTGCAACATCCCAGTCTATACAATAACTCATATGATGGAGCACCAATACTGGAACGAAAGTTGTTGTTGTAGGAGAACTCTTAAAGGGGTAGGTAGGAGTCCCAACTCCCACCGAAGTCAATAGTGCAAGCTCTCAGCATATCCTTCAGAGTTTGTATGGTCCACTCACTCTGGTCATCTGTATGTGGATGATAAGTCGTACTAAAGTGCAGTCGTGTGCCCAGTTCCTCGTGGAACTTTTGCCAGAAACGGAAGGTGAACTGAACATCGCGGTTTGAGACAATAGAGAGCGGCATCCCATGGCGAGCAACGATCTCGCAGATATACAATTCGACCAGCTTCTAGACCGATGAACTCTCCCGTATCGCTAAGAAGTGGGCACTCTTGGTAAATTGATCCACAATGACCCATATAACATCATATCCCTTCACCGTCCTCGGTAGCTTGGTGATGAAATCCATCGTGACCCGCTCCCATTTCCACATGGGGATCTCTAAAGGCTACAGCTGACTACGCGGCCTCTGATGCTCGACCTTTACCATCCAGCAGGTCAAGCAATTCTCAACATACCATGCAATCTCCCTCTTCATGCATGGCCACCAGTAACTCAGTCTCAAATCCCGGTACATCTTGGCAGCCCCCAGGTGAATAGAGAAGCGAGAGTTTATAGCCTCCTCTAAAACAATCTGTCTGACCCCACCAGACATCGAAACCCAGACCCGACCGTAATGGGTCAATAATCCTCGCCTATCCAGCAAAACTGGGTGTTCTCACCCCTAACCCTCTCAAGCTTCCAATTCTCATGTTGCATACCATCAGCTTGAGCTTCCCTGATCAAGCTCACAAGTGGAGAATCCACTAATATCCTCATAGATGTTGCTATAGTAGAAGATCAAGCTGAGTTGCGGCTCAGAGCATCCACAACCACGTTCGCTTTACCTGGGTGGTAAAGGATCTCATAGTTGTAGTCCTTGACTACATCCAGCCACCTGCGTTGTCTCATGTTCAGGTTCGGCTGATCCATGATGTGTCTCAAACTCTTTTGGTCTGTGTCTATGGTACAACGGACCCAATAGAGATAGTGTCTCCAAATATTGAGAGTGAATACCACCGCTCCCAGCTCCAGATCATAGGTGGGATATCTCGTCTCGTGCGGCTTCAGCTGCCTCGAATCGTATGCTATCACCCGCCCTCTTTGCATGAGTAACGCTCCCAGTCCGGTGATAGATGCATCACAAAACACCATAAAATCCTCAACTCCCTCTAGTAGAGTCAAGACTAGAGTCTCGCAAAGTCACTGTCTGAGGGTCTCAAATGCCCTCTGCTGCTCAGGGCCCCACCGGAAATCCATCCCCTTCCTCGTCAAACAAGTGAGGGGTACTACATTCTTGGAGAAATCATGTATGAATCTCCGGTAGTACCCTGCCAATCCCAAGAAGCTCCTGATATCCGAAGGAGATTTCGGAACCTCCCACTGCATAACCGCCTCGATCTTGGCCGGATCGACCAAAATCCCCTCCTGGTTAACGAGATATCTAAGCAACTGAACCTCTCACAACCAAAACTCACACTTTGATAACTTGGCATAAAGCCGCTCTCATCTCAAAACTCCCAACAACTCCCAGAGATGCTCCTCGTGCTGCTTTCTGGTCTTGGAGTACCCTAAGATATCATCTATGAACACAATGACCGAGCGATTGAGCATCGGTCTGCAGACCCGATTCATCAGGTCCATAAACATTGTCGGCATGCTGGTGAGCCCAAACGGCATCACCACAAACTCGTAATGTCCATAATGAGTTTGGAACGCGGTCTTCTCCACGTCCTACTCTCTAACCCTGGCCTGATGGTACCCGAACCTCATGTCTATCTTAGAGAACCAAGATGCTCCCTGCAACCAGTCAAAAATATCATTTATCCTCGGGAGTGGATAACGGCTCTTCACCGTCAACTTGTACAACTCTCGGTAGTCAATGCATATCCGATGTGAATCGTCCTTCTTCCTGATGAAGAGAATCGACGCTCCCCATGGAGAACTGCTTGGACGAATGAATTGATTGCCCAACAGTTCCTGAAGTTGTGATGACAGCTGCTGCATCTCTGGTGGTGCTAATCGGTATGACGCCTTGGCGATAGGGGCCACACCTGGCACTAGGTTGATCCAAAACTTGACCTGTCTCTCTGGAGGCACTCCGGGCAACTCCTCCGGGAACACGTCCGCGAACTCCCTTACTATTGGAACCACTGAAACTGAGGGTTGATCCTTATCCCACGTATTCACTACATACACTAGATAACCCGCACACCAATGATGAATATACCGTCGAGCCCTGGAAGCTGAGCAGAACCCTAAACCCTGTTGGATTAGTGTCTCAGCCCGTAACTATATTTGATATGTACTTGACCCCGTTGTACATGGTCCTTTTGGGTTGCCTTCACCAAAGCAACTAGATAGGATGATTTATGGAGAGAGTATGAGAGAGAGAGAGAGAGAAAGAGAGAGAGAGAGGGGGAGAGAGAGAGAGAGAGAGGTTATTATGGTTTATTAATATATTATATGAATAATATATAAAAGGAGAAATCATATAGTTTAATTAGTATTAGTCAAGAATTAATTTTGTGGCTGAAAGAGATTAATTAAATAAAGGAGACTGGAACTGCCAATTATGTGATAGTTGGTTTTGGGCTGTGAGTCCTCATGGGATTAAGGGGGTGGAATTTTGAGTGTAAGTCAACTCAATTTTTTTCCAAGGAGGCCTAATTCCAGAAGGTTCTAAAGCTGCTTAGGGCCTTAATCATCCAATTAGGGTTTTGACTGAAACCCTAGCAGCTCAGCTATATAAGGGACCCCAAGGCTTTAGTTTCGGCTAACCCAAGAAACCATAAGGTTACTATAGCCGAAATTGTGCCTCTCTTCTCCTCTCTCCTATATCATCTTCTTGCTTGTGGTGTTTGTATGCTATTAGAGGTGTTACACATGTGACACTAAGCTTCTTGAAGATCAAAGATTCTTGCAACTATTGAAAGGTATTATCTAAACTTGTTTTATTCTAGATTTCGTTTTAATAGTATGCTAGATTAGGGTTTCAAGCTTCGAATATATTTGCATGTACGATAGAGAAACCTAGATCCAAAGCTTTAGGGTTTTGCATGTGCACATAGGATGTTCTTTTGCTCACAACCCACCATTGGTATCAGAGCCTTGCTTAGTTTCTATTGTATTTGATGTATGATGCATTTGTTCATTGCTAAAAATCGATTTTTGTGATTTCTGCTTGACAGACTCGTCGAGCCCAATGAGGTACTCGACGAGTAGGAGAGTCCTATAAGGGGTTCGGCGAGTCGGGCTGTCAAATAAAGGGATTTTTGGGATTTTTGCTAGTTTTGACTTAGGATAATTGCCATAACTGTTTCTAATTGATAAAATACGAATTTTATTGATTACTTATGATTATCCTTGTAAAAAAAAAAAATTTGTCATTTAATTAGATAATTATTATCTTATTTAATAAATATTAATTATTTGATAATTATCTTGCATGAAAATGGATTAAGTCAAAATTAGATAATCACCAAAATTAATTGTTTAATTGTTTATTTGAATTTTAATCTAGATAGTTTTGAAATGTTTCAAAACTTGCTCTCAAGTGTTGGAATTTAAAGTTTGATTAAAAGTTTAATTTTGAAATAATTAAATTTCAAACCTTAGAATTTTACAAGTTTAAAATTCAACCCTATCATATTTTGTATATTCAAAAAACCCCAATCATATTTTGTCTATATAAAAAATCCAACAAACTTAACCTACAAAACATGATTTAAAATTTTTTAAATGGTTTGGAAACTTTTTTTGGATTTTTTAGATAAAAGGTTAAGTTTGTTGGGTTTTCTTAAACATACAAAACATAATTAAGGTTTTTTCAACGGTTTGAAAACTTCATTGCGCTTGTAAATCATTTTCCCATAGAAAATGGTTACTTGGCAGCCACTTCATATGGTTATTTCAGTCATATTTGTCACTTCAAATGGCAACCAATTGGCCAACAAATGAGGAATATGGTCTAAACTACAAAAAAAAATGGTGATTTGAAATAGTAGTGGTGTATTTCAATTGTACAAAATTGTTCCGAAATCTTTCCAAATTTGGGAATATCACTTATTAAGGTAATTCACTTTTCGGTTTGTTTACATCTGGATAACTATCTTTTTTGTATACATCTAAGTAACAAATTTGTTGAAAGTGTTCACATATAACCATTATGGCCTGCTCTACGGCTACAACAAGTCATAATGGTTATATGTGAATATTTTTAACAAATTCGTTACATAGTTATGTAAAAAAAATAGTTACCTAAAAACACAAATGGTCACTGTGGTTTGGGGGAATTTGTATGTTTGGTCCCTAACTTATCTTTTAAGTCGGATGACCCCTACTGTTTATTTTTGTTGTGTGTTTGGTCCATGTCTTACCTAAAAAGACTATTGTGCCCTTATTAATTGATTTTTAATTATTTTTCTTATTTATGTATTTGTTTTTATATATTTAAAAAATTAATAGACCCTACATATCTGTATTGGCTTATCATAAATCTAAAACCAGATTTAAGAAATTTAATTTGGGTCCAACCGGTCATCACCATCCCATCTCTCATCCTCCTCAATTTCTATTTTATTTCACTCTTTAGTGACATTGATGTTGGATTAGTGTCTAAGTCCATAACTGTTTTGGTATGTACTTGACCCGATTATGAGCATGGTCCTTTTGGGTTGCCTTCACCATAGCAATATGTAGGATGATTCAAGGAGAGAAAGGTTTAAATATGATTTATTAATATATTATGAGAATATTATATTAAAGGAGAAATCATATTGTTTAATTAATATTGGTCAAGAATTAATTAAGAATTAATTTTGTGGTTAAAAGAGATTAATTAAACTTAGGGGACTGAAGTTGTAATTATAAGATAATTATAATTGGGCTATGGATCACCTAATAATATATAGGTTGAACGAATTCTATGGGAAGCCCATTAGAAATCGTCCAAGGGATATGTTTAAGGAGTCCATGGGCTGCTTAGGGCCTAAGCAGTCAGATTAGGGTTTCCTAGTTGTAAACCCTAATAGCCTACATGTATAAAAGGGACCCTTAAGCCCCAAAAACGTGAACAACACTTCCATTAGGGTTTCCAGCCGTTTTTGGTGCCTCTTTTTCTTCTCCTCTTCATCCAAGTTGCATATGGTGTTTGTGACTCCATTAGAGGTACTACACTTGTGGTACTTGCTTTCAAGAGCTAAGGAAATTCAAGGAACTAGTTGTTATTGCTATATAACAACAAAATGTATGTATTCTAGCTTTATATATGAATTTTGAAAATTATAGTAGCATGTCAGGTTTCTTTTTGTGTTCATAAAGTTGTATAACTAATAGTGAAAACATAGATCCAATACTAGGGTTGCATGCACACATAGGATTGTTTGTATAAGACCCATCAATTGACACCATCCCTTTTTTTTGTTCTTCAACTCTGGGAAACCAACACCATAACCCGCTGTCTCTTCATCTGTAATGGGTTGTAGTGTTGATTCATCGGAGTTAAATGACTGGAAAAAATAAGGGATTGTGAAGACGTCAATGTTACTAAATATTGAAATGAGAGATGAGATGGTGAGGAGATACAGATATTTGGGTTTATTAATTTTTTTAAATATATAATAAAAAAATACATAAATAAGAAAATTAATTAAAAAATAAATTAATAAGGAGATAATAGTCTTTTAGGTAAGAGAAGGACCAAGCACGCAATAAAAATAAACAATAGGGATCAACCAAGTTAAAAAAAATAAATTAGGTACTAAACACACAAATTTCCCCAAACCATAGGGATCATTCGTGTAATTTACTCTTACTTATGGTTTTGCATGTACCAAGATAAAAAACTTATTTACTCTTTCGTGTTTAAATTTGCCAAACACAAGTTATCAACCTTCTTCTTTAGATTGGTTTTCGATCTTTGTTTTTGTCAAATTAAAGGTAATGAAACTATCTCTTTATAGAAATCGACGAGACCCACAACAATGTGTGATTGAAGGTATACACTAATGTATTAAGAATTTAAGATACCCGACTACTGCCAAATTGCCCCCTATAACTTAAAAAAGTTATCAATGCTTATAATAATCATAAATGTAAACTCTATCTGTCAATACGTATTGTTGCATCGCTTTGTTAAAATTTTAATCCATGATAAAAAAAAAAAAAAAAAAAAAAAAAAAAAAAAAAAAAAACTTACAAGTCAAGGCTTTCTTTTTGCATTTTGAAAACGTTTTAGTGATTGTTTGTATTACTTTTCTTTAAACTAATAGTAACTAATAATGAAATAACAATACTACACGGAAAAAGATTCCATAATAAATAAAATCAATACAAACATTAAACAATTTTAACATTTATTGTTGTTAGCAAGATTCTCAAGATCGAGATCTTACCTAATATCGTTTTAAATGTTGTAAGATCATGATCGTTGTTGGAAATATGGTTTAGTGGCACTTGGAAATTTGAGAATCGTGATAATAACTTTTTAATCGAAGTATTTGGATGGTACTTCCAAATCCTCAATTGGATAAGACTCAGATTATATCAGAGAGAAAGTAAGAGAATGAGAGGATATGATTTCGTGAGTACCAGAAATGAGATCAAAAACTGAATTTAGATATTTGTTTGAAAACTATCATATTTGGGTGGTACTCCCAGGGGCGCTGCCCCCGGACCCCCATTCGTTCAGGGGCTTCGCCCCTAGATGACAGTATACTTTGATACTTGATCAAACTTAAGCAAGTGTGTACTCCACACCTTCCTTACTTGTTGAATATTTATCAAGATCACTTTTGGTCAACAAAGTAATCCCATTACACTTAAATAACATTGTGATAACAAATCACTAACAATCGTGAGATCGAATCGGGATGGAAAGAACCTATCAAAATGAACTCATATTCAAATTTGCACGTAAGACCTTTGATGTGTAGTATATATTATTACTCGATGTCGATGTGGAGCCAACTTTAACTTATTAATATGAATCAGAATTTTTGTTGCTGCAAGCCGTAAAAATTGGTAATAAAACATCTCAATCACAAAAAGAAACTAGATCATTATGCTATATAACTAAATGATTAAGCTCATAAATGAAATATCATAAGTATGACTTGCCTAATACATGATTAACTAGATTATGACCCCGCGTAAAACACGGGGAAACATATAAAAATGTACATGTAAATGTATAAAAAAGTTGGCACTATAAAAAAAATAAAGTAACATAAACAAACTTAGCATTATTGCTAACATTTAAATGTTTGAAAAAAAACAAAGAAACACTTGAATATCTATAATAGTTGAAGGATCTCTTTGTAAACATAACTTTTTGTTTTATTAGTTGGACAACCTTCATCGTAATATATAAGTATCTTCAATCCCTTTTCACTTGTGACGCGAGAAACAAAAAATATATAACTGAAAATGAGTGAAGACAATCTTATGCAAGTATAATCCAACATTTGATAATTATTGTCATTGACTTTTGTTAGTGGCCATAACAAAATAAACTACTATTGGGAATTGCCTTCGCTGAAAACAGAATTAGATTCTTTCATTAGACGGAGTTAAATTTATGCAAGGTATATAAGTAGTCTCCATAAAGAATCTATCATATATGATTCAGGCTTCAATGACGTTTCTTCCAAGCCTAACAATCTATAATCTAGTACAATTGCATAGACCTTTGGTTTGGTCGATATTACAAAGTAATATGAATGGTACACCTATTTTTAGTGTAAGTTTATGGTTGCAAATTCTAGATGCCTTAAAATCATTCAACACAGCTGAAGAGTAAATTGATTCCTCAAAAAAAACCTGGTAACTCTGTATCACGTAAAGAATTTGAACTCATATGTTTTCCCTTCATCTTCCACTAATCCTAAAATGTAGTCATTGGTAGCATCAAATTCTTCATTTGTAGGGACCAAAATAGTTTTATCTTGAAAATATGATTGATCATCAAGATGATTTTCAAAGGATAGATAAATAATGGATACAATTGAATGAATATGGTCACATATAGAGCGAACAACAACGTCTTCTGGAAATTCAGTTTTAGCTTCACCAGCATTAGGGTCGCCAATATTACCATCACCAATTTTAACAATCCACTCATCAAATGCTTTTGTCTCATCCAAATCTTAGTTATACAACCAAAATAAATCTCATGTTTACGGTTAAACGTAAAACTGTACATCACGCCGTAATTTGGACGAATATGATGCATGCACAGTATCCGAACAATTGCCACTTTGTATTGCTAGAAGAATTTGTCTAAAGCCATCTCCATATAAAATGGTCTTGCCTCCAAACGATTCTTAAAGATAAATACCTACAGAGCAATGATATCATCTTTGTTGACCATATTTGATGTGTAAACTTCATTGTCGTTGAATTGTTCGTCAGAGTTCACTAATACTTTTGTATTAGCACGCGATATCCCTCTTGACAATGCCACATAAAGTTGGACATGCGTGAAACCGATTCTGGGCGATAAATACCTACATTTGGAAATGTTTCTCCATAAGCTTTATTGATTGCCATCGCGAAACATAATTTGATTATAAATTGTTTTCTTATCAGCTTGAATGGTAACATGTCATCTTCATGCGGACATAAAGGAAACTTTGGACCAAATCTCTAGATAGTTTATTTTGACTATTAGTGATGCAACGATACCAAATAGTTTATCTTGATGATAAGTTTCAGACGACTATTTAAGGGCTTAAGGTTTAGAGGGGGGGTGTTGCAATAAATATTAGCAAATTGGTTAAAAAATGAGACTTATTTATAAATGCAAATTTTCATATGTTCTTAGCAGGAACATGTTATACTTTAAAGAACACGTAATATATTGTTCTTGTATCACCTCTTATTCATATATAAATATACATTAATCCTAAAAAAATAGTTATTTTGTCAAAATATTTGTTTAAAAACTAAAATGATATGTGAAATTTATGTTAAAATGGGTAGATGCTAACACTCTTTTTCGTAATATGATTTTCATATATGAAAAACATAAACCATGATTACTTTTATAATTTGAAAAATTAAAACATGAATACTTTTATATATCCGATAAAATTTTGGTATAACAAAACTTTAGAACATAATTAATTGTTTAAAGATAATAATGAAATATTGAAATAAAGAATCAATTAATTGGTTGCTATCAATTAATGAAATATTGAACATAATTAATCATTTTTTAAGAGTATGATGCTATATATGATTTTTTTTTTCAAAGTTTAATATTAAAAGCAATTTTTTTTCCAAAAAAGGTCCTAATATAAGGTTAAAAGAACATATTTTAAAATATTTATTGATCTAAATGAGCAAGAATTAAACTTTTCCATCAATACCCAATAGGCCAATAAGGTATATAAATCATGTCTTCTTCTGTAATGAATTCCAACACCTCACAATGTGGAATCCCCTCAGTCGTAGCATTCCATATAAATTTAAACCGTGAAGGATAACAAAAATCGACATGCATATTTTTTAAGTAATTTAAACTAATATATTTTTAAAGTCATTTAAACCGGGACACAAGTTTATCCCAATATTGTTCCCTTAAGCATTTCATCGAACAAATAGTAGACAGGTAGACCAAACAAAATTTCCAAGTATCCAAATCAAGGTCTCAAATCCTAACACATCAAAAAAAAAAAAAAAAAAAACAAATTTGTGATTTTAACAACCAAAAGCAAAGGATATGACATACATCGTGTATGAATCTATCGTTTATAATTTGATTTCTCAACTTATTGAACAATTCGTCAAAAGTATGAAAAAAAAATGGGGAATCCCATAGAAAGATCCAATTCAAATTTCTAAATAACACAACTGTAACAATTAATTTTCAAACTACAAAATTTGACACCCTCATAACATAAAAATCAAAATATATTTTACTTACGTTCACAAGAACCCAGATGAATTCGACCATTTCTATTGTTTGTCAACTCCAATTTCAACCTACAAGAAATCTAAAAAAAAATCAAGCAACTTGAGTAACAATCATTTTCATGTTGTCACAACTTTAGCATAAATATCGATAAATAGTACAAATATTAGTTATCAAGAAATAAGCATATATGAGATGACTAAAAAGTTGTCAAGTGGAATTTGAGTTACTTGTTTTCTTACCTTTATCGGAAGTATTTATATTATTACTCAATGTCGATTAAGATGTCGATGTGGAGCCAACTTTAACTTATTAATATGAATCAGAATTTTTGTTGCTGCAAACCGTAAAAATTGGTAATAAAACATCTCAATTATAAAAAGAAACAAGATCATTATGATCTATAACTAAATGATTAAGCTCATAAATGAAATATAATAAGTATGACTTGCCTAATACATGATTAATTGATGAAGTGACAATGCTCTATGAGGCTTCTCACAACTTACGTTGCTTGATTTCAAGATGAATATACGAATTTATCATGTTCGACTATATATTAAAATAACTAGATTTCCAAGATCGGATTATATTAAGATCTTAAGATCTTGATCTTAAGATCCTAATCAGGATCCTAAGATCCTAATTAGGATCCTAAGATCCTACTATAGATCTTACTTCATATAGATCCTAGTGAGATCGGACTCGTTTTTAACTTGTATAATCTTAAAATCGTAAGATGTTAACTCTTCAGATTAAGATCGGGATCTTAACAACCATGATTATTAGTACTAGTTTTTGTTTATATTTCAAATGTATTACTTCCATAGTTCCATAAGTGATTTAGACTATGTTATATAATTTCGTTTGAAATTTTCAAGAGTTTTGCTCGTTTTAAAACCTATGAAGAATTTGAAGAGGCTTTTACATTGTTTACCCGAATTTAATAAAGGGAAAAAAGGAGGGGAATTGTAAGGTATATTATATTTTCGTATTCTCAATTTCGATATAAAAGGAGAGGGAAGTTGTTTGATAGTAGAGAATATAATTTATGCAAAAAACGTTGAAAAATCGTAATTATAAATATTACGTAATCTCTCTTTTATATATATATATATATATATATATATATATATATATATATATATATATATATAGGAGTAGGATCAAATGCGAACACCTAAAAGGTTGAGAACGCGAGAACAGATCTCATCCATCTATTATCTTAGATCTAAGGCTATAATTAAATAGAAATTTTGTTATTATTAAAATGTTGAAATTAAATTAATTTGAATTAAAAAATAAGAAAAGGGTATCATGGTAATTAAGCATTCCCTTATTTTAAACAACTCCTAAAATCTCTCAATCTCTCTCTGTATAAACCTACAACTTCATCATTCACTCCTCCATTTTCGACTTCATCTTTCTCTCTATACCTAGGGCAAGCCTCCCTCATCTGTACATCAGTTTCAATAGATCCGTCTAAATCAGACCTTCCTGGTGGTTATTCTTGGCAGCGAATGAAGAACAACAGAGGGAAAGAAGGAGGGTTTGGTGGTGGCAGATTGATGGCGAAGAGGAGGGGAAAAAAAGACCACCGGTTCTCGGTACGATTAAAGAAAAGGAGAAGGATGGAAGCAACAGAAGGAGCATAAATTAGTCAAATTAAACATGATCAGGCTATAGTGGGTTTGGTCGATCGGGAATCAACGAGACACACACACACATATTCAATGTGTGCCGATCGTGGGGGTGAGCACGATAGATCCTGAGAGAAATTAGATGTAGTGGGTTATTAGACAGAATTAGAAGATGCGGGAAAGAATGGGTGTGACTAAAAGAGAGATCGAAAAGGAGGAGAATGTAGCAGGGGTGGCGATACGGTGGTATTAGGGCAGGGCAAGGAGCCGACGGTGGACCTGGTTGTCAAAAATAGTTTGTGTTCATATTGTTTCTTTACATACAAGTGAAATGCATTCAAGAAGTGAAGGAATCTACGGAAAATCGATGGGAGTTCTCGCTGTTCATGTTGCAATTGGTTTCCGATGACAAAGCTTCGACATTTGGTTGTTTGGTGATCAAGAAGGGCTGCACCGATTCAACAACAGGTAAGGGCTCCTCTTTTTTCTTTTTTCTTTTTGTTCATGTGGGTGTTTGTTTGATTCCCTTTTTTATCTTCTGTTTTGACTGAAATTTGTGGAGTTTGATGTGGGTTTTTGGGTTTGCTTTTTAACAGAAATGGATGAGCTTAATCCAATATATTTTGGTGTTGTTTTGTTGCTTGAAATGAATAGGAAGAAGATGAAGAATGCAATATTTTTTGAGTTTAATCGTTAACGAGGTTTACTTCTTTAGTCTATAAGAGGCGTTTGGAATGTGATTTATTCATCTGCGCATATTTGTTTTTTTGTTTGTTTTTTAATATAGATTTATTTCTTGTCGATGATTATAATCGTTCTTTATTAATTTTTGATTAAAACTGTATGTGGTTAATGAGTTAAGCACTTTGTTGACAATAATACAAAAAATTTGTTTGATTTCTTTTATATGGGTCGAGTAAATACGGATGACCTAAATGATTGTAATAACAAAAAATGAATAAACATCTTCAACAACTTGGAAGGAATAGAAATGTATTTTATTCAACAGGTAAGGGTTCCTTTTTTTTTCTTCTTGTTTGATTTGGCAGCGAAAGTAAATGCCTAAAGGGAGTGACGGGAAGGAAGCCTTCAATCCACCTTGGGCTACGATGAACTCAATAGTACCGATTCACTCTTGATGTCGCTGTAGTCGATCAACAATAAAAAACGGATCATAAGGGGGGTGCATGAATGTTTGTATTTATTTTTGAATAGCACGTGTATTCATTTATGAATAACATTGTAGTTATGTGTGAATGATTGTATTCATTTATTAATAGTAGTGTATTAATGTTAATGAGTGTATTTATTTATGATTAGATGTATTCATTATATGATAGAATGTGTATTAATTTATAAATAACAGTGTATTTATTTGTGAATTGCAATGTATTCATGTATGAATGATTGTATTTATTTATGAATAATAGTGTATTCATGTGAATGAGTGCATTTATTTATGATTAGAGGTATTCATTTTATGAAGAAATGATAATTTTTACACTATTTTTATTTTCAGTTGATGAAAAATGCATTGAATTTTTTGGGATTGGATTTCTATTCTTTTTTTTTTTTTGAAAAACAAAAACATAAAATAGTAGAAAATAAAAATTCTTTAAGATTTTCTTTTCAGATTTAAAATAAAAGGAAATATTAATTTTTTAGGTAATTTTTTTGAAACGGTTACAAATTATTTTTGGTAAAAATCATAAAAAAATATATTTATATATTTCATTAACTAAAAGGAAATATTAGTTTTTTTAGGTAATTAAAATCATTATCCTTAAATTTTAGGAAATCATTAATTAATATTTATATAAAGTTACTAATATACCCTTATAAAATGATTAGTTTTTTTAGGTAATTAAAATCATTATCCTTCTATTTAGAATATTTCACGTATTTAAAAAAAAAACGGAATTTTTTTTATATTTTTTTTAGTTAATTTAAGTTCCGAAAATAATAATTAAAAAAAGAATTTTTTGGATTTTTCCATTTATTTTGCATTTTAAAATTATTTTTAGATTTGGTCTCACGGTCTCAGATGAACCTGAACCTATATATATATATATATATATATATATATATATATATATATATATATATATATATATATATATATATATATATATATATATATATTGAAGGGTAAAATTGATAAATGAGAAAACTTTACATTTGTATTGGATTAGTTTATCTCTAAATCCGCCCACTTTATGAGGAAAGTGAAAAGGGAGATTATCAATAATCTTCATTTATCTTCTTTACACTTTTTTCCATTAAAAACCCGAGAAACAGTATTTTTTTTTCTAGTTTTTCTTTATTTTCTGTGATTTTTCTTTTTGATAATGATTCCATGACACAACTGCTTTCAAATACATAAAAATGTGTTCCAGTCGGTTTTAATTATTGTTCTTTTTCTTATTGAGTAATAAACAACAAAAATACCCTTTTGGGATCATATTTATTAAATAATAATATAGATCACCTAGAGGGTTAATTATTTCTTTTGAACTTTTATGGACAAAGGTCAAGGCATCAAAATGAATGATATGAGACAATTTTATAATGTGTATCTCTCATGTAGGGCTGATGGTTAATTTTAAATATGAAATACTTATATCGTGACAAACGATGCTTTAATCGATGTATGTATATAATATAAAATTTATCTTTCTAATGATGATTTTTCATGCTTTCACAAGAAAAAACAACTATAATGTTAAAAGCATGTAAATTGTAAAACATGTTAGGATACTAATTATATTAGCTATAGTTGTTATTTTATTTTCTTGTAAAAGCTTAAATAACTAACTGAATACACGCTATACGTGATATTCTAATAAATACCGTTTTTATTAAGTTCAAAATCATATCAAAATCAAAAATTAAACCGGCAAAAGCGAATTTTGTTTTGTTTGGATTTGATTTTTAGGTCTGACTTGATTTTAGACATCATGTTGAAATCATCTTGAAAGCGTAGTTTGATTTCTTTTTGGGATGACATTTTAGAAGACACGACTTTAAAAAATAAGTTTCTTAGAATATATGTTTTTGATATAAATAAATAGGCTACACACAAACATAAGATATGTCTCCTTGGTGACTTTGTTTAGGAGATCTCTAGGGGAGAGCACCAAACTCCACTATCTTCATGTTATTCTTTAGCTGTGCTTTCTTCTATTGCAAATATTTGGTTTTGGTCTTTACGAGTTCGTGTAACGCCCGATTACATATATGAGTTTTAATTGTGTAATCTTGAGAAAATCTGGTTGACAACGTCGTGGGAAGGGGATCACCACGATGTGGCATTTCTGCATGAAATGCGTGTTTCATTTAGACACAACGACGTGGTCATGCAATGTCCGTGACGTGGTAATGGTATATGTGTAAAACCCTAATTTCCGAACTTAATGCTTTATTTAAAGGAAGTGATGACTAGGGTTCCTCCATCATCTCCGAAGGTATTCTTGATCAACCTTTACCTCTTTGCAAGCTTGGAGCTCATTTTAGTGTTTTTGGTGCATTTAAAAGGAAGAAGAAAAAAATTATAGTGCAATGATCGAACAATCAAATCATTTCCATCTTTGGGATCACTCTTTGGACCATTTGTAAGACTTCAAGACTTAATCTTTTTGGTTCCTTCTTAGTAGATCTTGGATGCTATGCATATTTGGGTTCATAGTTGTGATTTAAATAGTTCAATGAGATAAAGTTTGTAACTTTATAACTCATCAAGTTACCTTGAGCTTAATATCTTATGGATCTAGAAGTTGGTTGAGTTTTTAGAGTCTTGCACGTGGTTTGGGTTATTTTTCTCATATTTTGACCTACTTGGGGCTAAGAGCATGCATGGATCATTTATGTCCATAAAGTTTGTTTTATTATGAACCATCAAGGTCCCAAGAAGCATCCTGAAAAATTAGATATAAAGGCTTAACTAATTGAGAGCTTAATCTATTAAGCTATCTTTTGTAGTTGCCATGACGTGGTGGCTGGTGTGGTCGCAATTGTTTTATCATGATGTTGCCAAGATGTGGCCAATGGGTGGCCACAACGTGGAGGTCAGTTAGGATTGAATTTGACCTATTTGACGTTTAGTAATATTTCTAGGTTTAGAAGGTAGACTAAAGGTCACCTTGTATGATTCTATAGAAGGTGTAGCACCCGCTTTTTTACTATGTGAGCTTGTTAGCTCTCGACTGCATTTGTAAGGTGAATTTTCTCACTATATTATTTAGGATGCTAGATTGTCTTTGTGACTCTTCAATGTATGTTGCAAGGGGAGTGTGATGTAGGTGGGGCCCGATATGAGGACAGGTCCCGTGATGGGAGCGGGGGGCCTTAGTTGTGTGGGCAAGGCCCGATATTATGTATGGTATGTGGTATTTTTGGTAAGTCATTATGTTTTGTGCTTACAGTTTTATGTGTAAATGTTTCAGGCACTTTAGGTTCCAAGGCAAAGGATCCCACTTTATCGTACTGCATCCCTCGCATATCTATTCAACACTATCTATTTGATTTACTCTGATGTTTGAGAATACTTTTATACATTGGTTGGCTTTGAACAAATGATTATATGGATTTTGGTGGTTTTAAAGTGAAAATTTTTAATTAGTATTTTTTGGATGTTACAAGTTGGTATCGGAGCCTTGGTATGAGGGATTCAGACATACTTTCGGGTGTGTCTGAACTCAAACCGAGTATAAATAAATATTTTCTATAAAAAAGAAAAGATTTTTTTATAAAGAAAGGGGTATGATGCATGCAATCAGTCGATCTTAAGTAAGTGATTTCCAAATTACTCATACATGAATGCTATGCTTTAGTATGTTATTATGTTAGTTGCATGCAAGGATAGGGATAAGGATATGCTCATGATCACATGATGAGTATGAATGACAGCAAAGATGCCTTTATATGCTTGTTATGTGTGCATTGCTTAGGTGCTTTACCATTTTGTTGATACTAAAAATGATTTCATGAATGCATTAGGGTAGTACATAATTAAGACTGAATAGTAAGAGAATGTTTGATTCAACATTATTGTTTGTTCTTCTCTGACGAAGGCCTTATGTAATACATGGTTCCTGTTATGTATTTTAATCAAAACTATTCACTTTTATATATAAACTCGACGAGTTGGATGCCCCAAACTCATGGAGTAGGAATGAAATTGGACGGGGGTTTTAAGCAACCTACTCGACGAGTCGAGAGCCCTCAACTCAACGAGTAGGCCGGTAGGGGTGAAACCCTAATTTCGGGGTTTTGCACCCTATTTAAGCATCTTAATCCCTTCATGCTAGCCTCATTTCCAGCCTCCAAGTCCCAAACCCTAAATCTAGAAACCCTAATGCATTTGTGAGCTTGTGAGCCATTTTTTAGTGAAGTTTTTTGTGTGTTGAAACTAGTGAAGGAAGGAGAAGCTTGGGAATTCAAGAAGAAGCTAGTAGATCCAGAGACTCCATTTCATTCTCATCATTTCCTGGTAAGCAAGTCTCAAACTTGCTTAGTAACTTCTTAAATCTCCTTATTATCATTTTATCGGGTTTTTGGTCCAAGAAGCATGATCTTTGGGAAATGTATGTCCCAATTAAGTATACCTTCTGATCTAGAACCTAAAAGGGCTCTCATGGCATAAAGGTGCAAAATTTAGGGCCATTGAAGCCCCATGCAAGCTTTAGGATGCCTTTTCGGCCTTTTTAGCTCCAAAAGGCTATGCATGGAAAGAAACATGGAAGCTTTACATGTTCTTGTAGTGCCTAGGGTCCAGATCTAAGTTTATATGCCTTGGTTTGGAGTATTGATGGCGTTTGGATCAAAATATATGTCTTAAAGAGTTAGGATTTGAGCTAAACCTATTATGTAAGGCTATTAACGGGTAAAGTTGGAAACTTTATCCTTAAAAGGACATTTCCAGTATATATGTGAAGTAGGAAGCTCAAATCTGAAGAATAGGGGTTTATCCATTAAGATGAAGCAACAGACTGAAGAACTCGGCGAGTCCATAGTGGGACTCGACGAGTTGGAACGATTTGTCTCGATTCTATAAAAGGCAAAACTCGATGAGTCTAAGGAGGGACTCAACGAGTTGATCGTTTTATCACGATTCTGTTGAGCATGGAAACTCGACGAGTCAGAGGGATGACTCGATGAGTTGAGTTAACTCGGGTTGTTGACTTTGACTTTGATTGGACATTGACTTTGAACTTGACCCTGACTTTGACCAAGGTTAACCTGTGAAGGGGTCTTGAGTATAGAATGATATCTAAGGGGGTTCTCTGTATAGGGCAATTAGATCTGGTTGAAGAAGCAGAGACGTTTCAGCTAATTCACCCGACATTTGAGGTGAGTTTTCCTCCAGTAGGAATGGGTCGAGGGCACCGATGTCGACCCGTTTAAGTATGTTAGCATATTTCGGACTAAGGTTCGATGCCAGGCAGTGCCCGATGTAGTTGTGTATGTGTTTCCAGACTTCGTTCTGATACCGGGAAAGCCCGAGGAGTATTTGTATGCTTGATGTCTTCGTAATTCTTGCATGTGTTTGTTTTATGTATTTCCGGACTTCGGTCAAATGCCAGGGAAAGCACGAGGAATGTTTATATGTTTCTGAACTTTAGTTCGATGTCAGACGGGGCCCGATGAAGGCTTATATGTTTATGTTATGTGTTTACTTATGTGTATTTGTTGATATGTTATATGTATACCAAGCTTTTCTCGATACCGGGCGGGGCCCAATGCCGGATTTTGTTCCGATGTCGAGCGGTTGTAGCGGGCTAGGCCCAATGTTATTTTATTATGTGATTATGTGTATGGTATGGGGTAGTTTAGGGAGACTCACTAAGCTTCGTGCTTACAGTTTTCAGTTTTGGTTTCAGGTACTTCCAGCAGCAAAGGGAAAAGCTCGAGATGACTGCAAGTTTTCACTAGGTCAAGGCTAGGATCCAACTATGAGGATTCACAAAGATATAATATCAATGTTAGGATCCAACTATGAGGATTCACAACTTAGAAATAGGATGCCGAGATCCAAGTGTGAATTTCATAAATTCAAGTGAATGACGATTCACTAATCCCCCCAAAAGACGAAACGAATGAAGTGAAATTCCTAATTCTTTTTGGATACATTGAAAATATTCAATGACATGTTTTAATCTCAGATTATGCTCTTCTATTTGTGACTGTGATACCGAGGATCACAAATAAGATGTATATAACCACGCAAATGTACTTGGTAACCTCATTGTCTTTACCATTATCTATTGATATGTCGGTAAACCACACACGCTCAATCAAAAACGATAATAATGAGATACCCATTACGATTCTTTATTAGTCCTAATTAGTGTGCTGGTTAACCACACACGCTTCACTAACGAATTATAAAGTCTAATGTGTAATTTCATGGGTTAGCATACTTTTCATATTTTTCTTAAAGTAACTAGAGTTGGGATTTTTACAAAATAATGTTCTAGTACTTCATTAATAACATTATACTTTTAATAATATTAAGTTGTCTTATCAAATCTGTTCTGCTAATGACGCTTCGCTAATCAAGGAAGCGGTGGGTGAGAATGGACATCCATTTAACTACCATTTTATAGGCAGTTTCCTTATACCCCCTTATAGATTACCTTCGTGAATGAGGCATACTAGCGATTCGACTGACCAATTCTTATACATATATAATAGTTAACTTTTAATTATAATATATATAAGGTGTGTTTTAAACTTTTAAAACTTTAGGGTTTATATAAATTTTCATTAATTAAACCATTAATTTTATATTTTAAATAAACCAAAAAACTAGATTTAATAATGATCTATTAATTAACTTTTAATTAATTTATTAAATCTTGTGAGGATTATCTAATCAAATTAAACGATTTATTTAATCCTAATCCTTAACCCTTCTAGATTTCAAAAATTATGGTATAGGATAATTTCCTTATTTTTCTCAATTATCTATTTAGGCAACAATTATCCAAAACAAGAATCCTAAAATTATGAGGCATTTTCCAAATCAAGGGAAGGAGGCTAGGGTTTTCAAAACCCTAACCCTAATTTCGATTAGGGTTCATGGAGGCTAGGGTTTTTCAAAAAACCCTTCTCGCCAAAACCCTAAAAACGAAAACTTGGCCATTTAGGGTTTAATAGCTATAAACCCCAATTTGCAATTCGAATATTATAGCAATTCAATTTAAAAAAAAAAACAATGGCTCTGATACCACAGCTAGGTTTTGGGTAAAACAAAAAACTAGAAAAACAATTCCTAAATTCACATGCAACCTACTTTGGATCTATGTTTTAACTATTGACCATATAACTTTGAATTGCAAAACAATAACCCTAAGAGAGGAGGCTATTTTTGAAATTGACCAATTAGGGTTTTAGAGTTACATATCTTTCAACTGTTATAGTAAACAATTGGTAATCCTTTTGATCTTGCTCTTCTTGGAAGCTTAGCACCACAAATGCAATGCCTCTAATGGAATCACACCCACGAACTAGCAAGAAGGAAAGTTATAAGGAGAGAGGCTAGGGTATGCAAGTTTTGGACTAGGGTTTCTTCAAAGGAAGGAGTGGCCAATTTTGGGAGCCAAAGGCCTCCTTATATAGCTGAGGTGGCTAGGGTTTAAGGAAAACCCTAATGTTCCTTTGCTTAAGGCCTAAGCTTATTCAAAGGCCTTATCTAAGCCCATTGGACGAAATCATTAGGGTTTCCCCTATAGATTTTGTCCACCCCCTTCCAAGGAGGTTCTGGAACCTTCCACTCAACTATTAGATAATTACAAATTAGTTCCTGCACTTTATAATTAATACAATTAACCCCAAGATCAATTCTAATTAATTTCTAGTTAACTATTAGTTAAACATTATGATTTCTTATTAACATATTAATCTTTTAACATATTAATAAATCATTTATATTAATTTATTAATCTTATAATAAATTAATATCTCTCATTTCAGAATTTCCTTGTCCAGTTGCTAGGTTTGAGGGCAACCCAAAAGGACTGTGTTGCTATTAATTCAAGTACATACCAATTATAGTTATCAACTTAGACACCTAATCCAACACTTAGTGCATATTAGATAAACCCTGGAAGTGATGGTCTCCATGCCTATTCCTTAGGATAAATCCTTAGGAATAAATATAGAATAAGACCTACTGATAAGTACCAAGGAGGAATCCCTGAACTAGTACTATCAGCATAGATGATCCTTAGGGTAGAACCTTAAGAATAAAAAAGATAATGGGGATGGGAAATTGGGTTAATTGTTTGATGATTAAACATATTAATTGTATTATTTTGGGTTGAAAACTCTATGTAATCAATATGTTTCCCAACTTGACCCACTCAGTTTATTGTATCACAGACAGTAATATAAAAGATACATTCTGTTGAAAGATTTGAGGAGTATTACACCACTAGTTTAATTACTGTAAGGCTTGTAATATTTCGTATGCTTATGTTTCTGTATCACAGACAGTAATATAAAAGATACATTCTGCTGAAAGATTTGAGGAGTATTACACCACTAGTTTAATTACTGTAAGGCTGTAAGACAGTAATATAAAAGATACATTCTGCTGAAAGATTTGTTGTCGAACTAGAGTTAGGAAATTTTATGTGTTTGGGTTTCTAAAGTTTAATTACGATGTTAGAACTGACATATAAATTTTCGGAGTGATAAGGAGGATTACGCGTCTAAACCATTTCTATCTACATTCTCATCTCGACACTCCGAATGCTTGTCTTAGTATACATAAGTCATGGTGAAGACTTGTAGTGGACTATACATATAAAGAACACCGAAATCTGAGTTATAAAGAAGAAGTTATGGCTCGTCGAAGTTTTACGGCAAAATGGGCACGACACTGGGAGACGTTAATTGTGATTGTAACACCCAGAATCAGAAAGACCAAGAAAATAAAGGAAACCCTAAGTCAAAAGGGGTTCAACTCGTCGAGTCTAGTAAAGATCTCGACGAGTCGGAGTGGGCTCCATGTCGCAGAATAAGTGGCCGACTTGGCGAGTCGGCGAGTGGACTCGCCGAGTCTGGTATGGGTTGGGAAAGCCCTAATTCCGGGACTTGGTACCCTATTTAAGCATATTATTCTCTTCCCTAGGTTCATTACATCCTCTCTCGTACAGAACCCCAAAACCCTAGCCACCCCACTTCATTCTTGAGCTTTTGGTGAAGATTAAGGTCCAATGGAGTGGATTTAATTTGAAGGCTTGGAAGAAAGGAGCAAGCAAGGAAGAGTAGATCCAGCCTCCATATCGACTTGGCAACTGTTAGGAGGTAAAATTTATGGACCTTGACCTTTTGTTTGATAGATCCCCTTTCTAGTTTGCCTTTATGTCACATTTGGATCATTTCCAAGGTTAATCCGAGTATTAAACCCTTCATGATGGATTTGGACACCAGATCTGGATATTCTTGAGCTTTATAAGCTCAAAGTTGTTGGATTCATCCAGCTGAGATCCCATTTCATGACCTAGACCTTCTTTCTAGCTTGGATTAACAGTTTTGGCTTCATAACACCTTGCATGCACGTAAAGTTAGCAACTTTACGTGCAATGCTTGCATAAGGAGTCCGGATCTATGAGTTTGAGGTGTTGGAATGGACTGGAATCAGCAGAATAGAGTTGTCATAAGATGGACTTGGCGAGTCAGTTCATGGACTCGACGAGTCGGGTTACAAACCCAAACCCATTTGTTTATGAGTTGGATCAGTGTGTGGGGTTAGAGAAGGACTCAGCCAGTATGTGTCCATAATGGACATGAAGATCATGGTACTCGACGAGTTCAAGGAGGAACTCGGCGAGTCCAAGGCAATCTCCTTAGCTTATGAAGATGGACTCGATGAGTTGTAGAACAACTCGACGAGTTGGTTGAAGATGGTCCCGAATGTTTAGTTGAATGAGAGCCCGTTGAGTTGTTGCTAGACTCCACAAGTAGAGTCGAGGTTGTTTTGGGATTTGAGGAGCATGGACTTGATGAGTTGGTAGAACAACTCGAAGAGTCGAGTCAACTGGAAGTTGACTCTAACCGTTGACTTTGACCTTGAGAAGGACCTTGATCGGAGTTGACTTATTTGGCTTATTGAGGACAGTTAGGCTAATTGTTGTTATTGGTGGCTCGGGGAGCTGGAGGAGCAGCAATTCGTGGAGTTGTCGGATAGCAGCCAGATGGTTATCACCAGAGCTCAACAGTGTAGGTGAGTTTCCCATTGTGTGAATGGGTTTACAGCCACAATGTCGGCCCATGTAGTTATGTGTAGGAAGACCCAGGGGTTAGGCCTATGCACTGTTTGCTAGTATGATATTCAGGACCAAGGTCCAACGTCGAGCGGGTGTCCAAGGAATGGTTTGCATGATAAAGTATACTTGTTGTCTGTGTGATACTTGTATGTGCCTGGTAGGGAGGGTAAGTGTGGGCGAGGTCCTGTATCTCACCATTAGCAGAGTATGTATGGGGTTCCATATCTCATCAATAGCCGAGCAGGTGCGAGGCCCAAGTCAGGAAAGGAATGAGTGTGGGCTGGGCTCATATCTCACTATCAGCAGGAGTGTGGACTGGGTTCCATGACTCATCAATAGTAGGACAGGGGTGGGGTCCAAGACAAACGAGACCTTAGTACAAGAATGCAGTAGAGTAGTTATGGATTATGCATTATGTGATATGTTATATGTTTGTATATGTTTAGTGGGTGGGGCCCAGAGATAGGCGTGGCCTAAGAGAAACATATCTATCTATACACCGAACGGGGCTCGAAGCCAGGCTGGGCCTGGAGCTAGCGGGGCATGTTCTAGCGGGTGCGGCCCGAGGTAGTGGGAGAGGCCCAGTGTTTGTAGTACGCAGTTATATGTATGGTATGTGGTAGGTTGGGGAACTCCCTAAGCTTCGTGCTTACAATTTGCAGTTTTGGTTTCAGGTACTTCCGATGGCGAAGGGAAGAGCTCGGCGTGATCGCATGGCATACACCATAGTTAGTCAGCCTGGGATGTTTACTCTAATAATGAGAACATGTTTTGAATTGATACTCCGAATTTATAATATGACTTATGTTATGGTTTTAGTAATGTTTTAAAGGAAATATTTAGTTGTGATTTTTGGGTTGTTACAGTGAATTTTTGATAAATGACTTTTTAGCCTTAGAAATCTAAAAAAATGTTGTAGTATACATTAAACCGAGAACATACAAAAAAAAAAGAACGTCCAAATCTGACTTCGTATGTGGAAGTTATGAATTTTCTAAGATTTGGCATAGCAGTGTACGACCCGAAACTCGAATATGAGTTTAAGTGTTTTTTAGCTTACGTGACCTAAATTAGAGTTGAATAACTCATTAATAGGAACTTAACAGTAAAAAGACAGACGAAAACGGAGTTCGTATGAAGGAGATACGAAATTTTCGCGGTCATTTAACAATTTAATCTCCTCGTACTCTTAAATTTAAGATCGGTCGAGAATTAACTGATAGAGTCTAAATAAATGTTGTAGATCTTGTTTTTACCTACGCGTGAAAAGAAAGAACATCGAAAACGGAGCTCGTATGCGATAGTTATGATTGTTCTAAGTCGGGAGGGTGTTGTGCGAGTTAGGGTGACGTTGCGCGATCACAACCATTGCTTTCTCTCCAAGGAAAGCCATCAGATGATGACACATGGCACTGACTCGGTGATTCAGTGGACCAACTCGGCGAGTCCATCAGGAATTCAGCCTATAAATAAGAGTGACGGGTTCCCTCATTTCCCCACCCCTCAACCCTCTTTTTTTTTTCTCTCTCTCTCTCTACTCTCTCTCTCTCTCTCTCTCTCTCTAAGGTCCCTAACCCCCTTAAAGTCTAGGTAAACCCCTAGCACCCGAAGGAATCCTCGAAGCTCCCAAATCCCCGAGAAAAGATCCTTTCGGCTCAGAAACTCTGCTCCGGCAGAGCTCGATTTTCAAGAAAACCCGCTGTAAGTGAGCTATGCCTAACCTATCTTTAGTATAGCTTATGTTTTAATATAATAATGTTATTAGGACCTTATAATGAGTATTTAGGCTATTATTATGAGTTATATAAGTGTCGTTATAATGTCTTTTTAACCACTCGCGGTACGGGGAATCTGGTTTGGAGGCCCGCTTGGGTTGCTGGATTCAGAAGTGTTATATGCCAAAATGACCCTGCCCTCCAGTGTTTTGTGTTTGGCCCCTGTCTGTACATAGTGGGTGAAAAGTATTGTTTCACGCTTAGATAATAGTAATAATAGCTAGACTATTAATTAGTCACGTCAAGCGTTAGACGAAACTTTATTGGTAATGATACTAGGTTTTGTCAAAGGAAAATTATGTTAAGAGTAACGAAGTGTTGTCCGAGTGCCGAGTCACCACCTTTTCATATGAGTGCATGGTGCCTTTCATCTTATACATAGATATGAAGTATTTTATATAAACTACATGCTATGTGTGCATATTATCTATATACTTGCTATCTATGATGGATGAACAATTTTATAAAAGTTTTATATGATTTAAACTGTATATGTATTTATATCTACATAATATGTTGGGTAAAACATGGGTAGATGAAATATGAGTTGGATGATGAGTTGAAAGGTGATGTAGACCATGAGGTAAGGGTGAGAGGTGGACGGTGTGAGAAGCCTTGTTCCCAAATGTTGGCCCCGTCATCTAGTAGAGTATGGCTGACAACCACAGACTATTCTAGACAGTCCAGTGGAACACTAGCAGGCTCGCAACCTGTAGGTGTTGTGAACGATGTGTTCACTGATGTACTCCAAAAACCCATTGACATGTATTGTGAGTGGACTCTAAAAAACAATACTGTCAATAAACGAGATAACCCTAGAAGTTGCGCCCAAAGGACAATACCGATAGGTGCGCCTCATAGAGAATGTCACAATTCTGGAAGCTGCACCTAAGTGATAGAACTAGAAGTTGTGCTTGATAGCTGTGTCATTGAAAACGATGTACTTTGTTCCAATTCATTAGGATAATCCTTAGGATCGAATGAATTAGAAATAACCGATTATTAGGGTATATCCTTAAGAGTAAAGAAGATAATGGGGATGGGTAAGTGGGTTAACTGTTCGATGATTAAACATAATAATTATATTATTGTGGGTTGAAAACCCTATGTACTCACCAAGTTTCCCAACCAGACCCACTCAGTTTATTTATATCACAGGTGTTGATATGAAGTCACATTACACTGAGAGATTAAGGAGATATAAATCACTAGTGATAATGAATGTAAGTTCTGTTTATGTTTATGTTTATGTATTGACGATGACATCCCAAATGTTTTAAAATGAATAAAAATATTTTTCTTCGGAAATGCTTTGATAACATATTTATCATGTTTTACTGGGAACAAATTCCGCAACATTTTTATTAAAGGAGGTACTCTGATTTTTATAAAGCATAAAAAATCGGTCTTTTCTGGCCGTGAAAACGGGGATGTCACGTATACTACCAGAAGCACATAACTTGCACTTTGATCAAGGAAAGTCACAAGGTTACTAAGGCAATAGTAGTTGAGTCTATTTTGTTTGTTTCCGTCGTTACCATCTTTTCGGTAATGACTACAAATATGATTGTTATTCCAACCCTAGTTGTCATATCAAATCGAGTCCAACTTGAGAATAAGTCTATGAAATAAGTTAAAAGGTTCAGAGAACCATGTTCGATGTAGTATCCGACTTAAGTTAGGAGGTTAAAGGAAAGGATAATCAAAGCAACCGACAGAAGTGTCATGACCGTCGGTAAAGCTAAGCCGCCTATAGATAGAATTGCTAGCTGCTATATTGTGATTATATCACATTAGAACATGAAGGAAGGTTTCGTCCATATTGGAGACTAACTCAAAAGACTTGAGTCTAGCCATTGCCTCATACGACGAAAGGTCATTAGATGCATGACCCATCGGTATGATACGGTGGTCGAAGTAAGGACCTTAATTTAGGTTAAGTCTATTCTAGAAAGAGTAGGATTCTCCGATGGAGATCAAATTTAGAAGGAAGAGTATGTGCAACACTGTCAGCGATCAAGAAGTCTTAGAATTAGAAACTCAATAAAAAGGATATGAGAGTTACGATTACCTCTTTGGATGGAAAGGTAACACACAGAGTAATTATACAAGCCCTGTTTTGTTGATGACTCCAGGACATAATCATCCTAAGGGGAAGATAATTTTAACGCCGACAGATTAGGGCGAGTCAATTCAAATATAATAAACATTAAAAATAACTTTTTATAGAATATTATTTAGGATAAATAATCATAGCCAAACTTATACTATATATCACAAGGATTTCGTACATATAAAGAACGCTGAAATCTGAAATCCCCTTCGGTGATTATAAATTTTCTAGGTTTAGCGGGGTATTATTGGAGATTTATTCAGGATTTTTCCAAGGTTGATGTACCTCTCATTCATATGACAAGGGAAACTATGATGCTTCAGTTATGTAAATGCTCAATGCCTTGGATTTAATTCCATGTTTTATGATTTCACCATTCTAAGGGCAGGGTAGAAGGATTACATTAAAAAAAAGTCGTTAACAAATGAAAATATAATTATTAATTTTTTTCATTACTTTCCATTCCATTCCTTGTTGATTAAGTGCATGGACAAATTACCACAAATTCCATTTCTTCCAAAACCACATTCATTTTTGAAATTACAATAGGAACTTGTCAATTATTGATGTTTTTTTTTTATGTTTGTGGATTCCGATGGAATTATAATTGGATATTCCATTTAATGACATCTTTGGTGATGATTTCACGGCTCTTCATTATTTATCAAAACTAACTTCATTACATATATTGGAATAGATATAAAAAAGTTATATATATATATATATATATATATATATATATATATATATATATATATATATATATATATATATATATATATATATATATAGGCTTAGGTTATTCTATTCAAAGTAATTATTATGTTATTGTATGCATAAATATGGGCCAATCAATTTTACTTATTTTAAGAAAGTGATTAATATATATTATTGAATTAAATATAATTGAAAAATATCATCTAATTTAATTACAATGGTATTTTAGTCAATTAATACAGATTTAATAAAGGAAAATTGCATATTTTAAGGGATCATAGATTCTATTAATTTTAAAAATCCGATTTTACGAATTATAATGTTTTAATTCAGATATTCTGACAGAATGTGTTTTTGAGTATATTCATAAATAAAAATATTCTTAAACCATAAATAATAAAAATATTCTTGAATCTATTTCTTGATTATGACTTTAAAAACTTCTTGTAGAACAACAAATTATTGAACATTAATTGAAGAATAGAAACAAAAAATACATTATTTCTTATAGTGTACAGGTAACAATTGTTAAAAATTAAATTTATTGTTAAATAATAAAACTAAAAAAACTTTCAAAACGAAAAAGAAAACATCAAAATCTAACAACGACACTAATACATTTTAAAATAATAATGTTGCTTAGAATCACTTTCAATTTTGCGATCCGTTTTTCAAGCATCAACTTGCGTGAAAACAAAACCAAATTGTAGTTTGAATTCCAACTGAATTGGAATTCATGATTTCATTCCAACAGAATTGGAATTCATGATTTCATTCCATCAAAATTGGAATTCATGATCCCTTTTATCTTCTTTATATCAATCTCAATAATTGTACCACACGTTTATGTTTTCTTTCCCTTAGATCACAATATACTCCATATCTATCAAAATTCACAACTATACAATAAGATCATCAAGAGAACTGATTTTTTTTTTATCTATTTAACTAGTAAAACCCAATCAAAAGAAACATACCCAATCAAAGAAGATATCATCACCATTGTTCTTCCTTCTTTTTTCTGTCAAATGAAGCAACCAAAGCCTTCCTTGTTCTTCTCCTTTGTTTTCCTGCCAAAAAACACCACTAGAGATGGGTAAATTCCCAGTAATCAAGAGAGCAACAACCCTCTCTTGGTCATCCTTGCTCATCACCGATTCCAAAACCAAAAGCCATTGATTTCCTGCTTCCATTACCATTAAAAATTAAACAAAAAAAGATGAAGAATGAAGGGGCTGCAGAAACAGCCCCCTGCTCACCTGTTTTACTGCAACTCCCCCTTCCCATTTTCGTTTCAATGGCTAATAGCCCCATTTTCATGTTCTCTTCCTTGTAAAAACAACAAACCCAAACACCCATCTTTTCCTTCTTTTGATTTTTGTCTAAAATAAGCAAAAAAATAGAAACAAACCTCAAAAAAAGCAGACGGAAATGTCGACTGCCACCACCCTAGACGACCCACTGCCGCCCTACAACTCCCATCTGCACCCACTGAAGGCCACCGCAACTTCACTACTTCTTCCTTCGATCTAGCCAAACCCTAGAGGTCCTCCCTTTTCCCCTCGTTTTCTTCCTTCTCTGATGTTCCCATCGAAACCACCATTATTCCTTGTCTCGTGAAAACCGCCACTAACGAACCATTCAGTACCACCTTATACCACTTTCTAGTCACCACCATCACCAAAACACCCAACCTTATAACTCCATTAATCTCCGCCAAACCACCAACATTCATCAATTTTGCCAATAAAAAAATTAGAAGAGTGTGGTGTTATTCGAATCAGAAATAGAGGAAGAAAATGGAGACAACTACGTCCGATCAATTAGCAAGATTAAGGAGTTGTTAATTTCATCGATTAATTAGAGAAGAGAGAAGGGAGCTGCAATCATTTGGCTTTTGTCGACCAGTGGGAGGAGACACAAAGAAGAGGAGGTGTCGATTGGATTTGAGAAGTGAAGAAGAAAAAAATGATACTGGCTTCAATTTAGGGTTTTGAATCTTGATGACGACTGAATGTTATAAATATATCTGTGCTTCTTGCGATTTACTAGGAATACAGATAATATCCAATTATATATTTATTTTACGATAATTAACGAATAATAAGATTAGTATAATACCCTTATATTATTTATTAAATCATTTGATTTATCTAAAATCTGGTCGGTGCATACAATAACACAATAATTACTTTAAATACCTGAACCTAGCTTTCTCTCTCTCTCTCTCTATATATATATATATATATATATATATATATATATATATATATATATACACACACACACACACACATACATACACACAAGAAAAGTCTTCAAATAAATAAAAATATAAATATTCTTTCTGTTAAATTTCATTATATTCCATGCCAATTAAGTGTGTCACTAATTATAACAAATTCCATTACTTTCAAAAATACATTTATTTCTTGTATTACAACAGAAAGTTGTCAACGATTGATGTTTTTCTTTTTTATTTATTGGATTTAGATCATTCCAGAATTTCATGTCTCAAACAGATCCAAAAACCCTACTATCCATGGGTGGTGGAAAAGTCCAAAGAATATCTCCTAATATGGTCAAATCTGCCTGCAATTTAATCAAAAATATGTAATCTGAAGAATTTCAAATAATGCTCAGCATGTATACTTTCTTGCAGTGGAAAAATAATCCATCAAAACCCTCTAATCGTTAACCCAGTATGCCAAATGTCACTGTAACACCCAAAGTTTCAAAGGCCAAGAAAGGAAAGAAAAGCCCTAATTTAAGGGTCGACTCGGCGAGTCCAAGGAGGGACTCGGCGAGTGCGAGCGGGATCCAGGTCAAGGTGTAAGTGGCCAACTCAGCGAGTCGGCCAAGTGGACTCGGCGAGTCTAGTCTGTGCAAGGAAAACCCTAAATCCGGGACTTTGGGCACTATTTAAGCTCCTTATCCTCTCCATTAGGGTTCCTTAGAGCCCCCCTTGTTCAGAAAACGAAGCCTAAGCCTCCATTGTTGTGCATTCAAGCTTCTAAGCCATTTTTGGGTGATTTGAAGGAAGAAGAAGGAGGGGAATCAGTGAAGCTTCAAGGATTTGCTTCAGATCTGGAGTTTGTGGAACCTTTCTGAAGTATTGAAGGTATTAAGTCATTTCCTTCTCTTAGATCTAATTTTGGTTGTGAGTTTTGGGGCTTTTAAGCCTTGATTAGCCACCCTTATGGGTTAGAAGCCGGATCTGAAGTTGCTACTTCAGATCCAAGTGTGTTATGGTCTGGAAAACCATAAAGTATCAGCCATTGAGTCGATTTTGAAGCCCCTTGGCCTTAAACCCTAGTTTATGGCATATTTTGCCTAGATCTCCTTCTCTACACGTAAAGTTTGCAACTTTACGTGTGGAATAGGCTTGGGAAGGGTAGATCTACAGCTTGGAGTCCATGCATGACTCTAAAATCCTCTGCATGTAAGGAGAACTAAAGGGACTCGGCGAGTCCTTTGAGTGGACTCGGCGAGTAGCATGAAGTTGTGGAGAAACTCGACGAGTGGGATGAACAACTCGTCGAGTCTTATGAAGATTGCCTTGTACTCGGCGAGTCTGTTCTTGGACTCGACGAGTCAGGTTGCTAAACCCCAAACCCTTCGAGTTGAGACTCGAATCAGTGAGTCGGGTGGAGACTCAGTGAGTTGGACAGGTCTGGACTCAGAAAGCGGTAGACTCGGCGAATCATGGACTGTGTAACAATAGCAAAATTCAGGTCAAAATTTAAAATTTTATAAAACCATAATTAAGTATACTAAGTGGTAGATATTGTAACAAGGTTTTCATACATATAAAGAACACTAAAATCCGAGTTATAACGAAGAAGTTATGACCATTCTAAGTTTCCCGACAAAAACCGGCAATACGAAGTTACGTAAAAACGCAAAGTTTCAACGAAACACTTTTTGACCTTTGGTGTCTAAATGAAAGTCATAGATATCCTCAAACCGTAACCGTACATAAAAAGAACGTCCAAATCTGACTTCGTATGAGGAAGTTGTGATTTTTCTAAGTTACAGATATAGTAGTAGACAGCTAAAAACTCGAAATAGAGATCGGGAGACTTTTGGCCAAAACAACCTAAATGAGAATCAAAGGGATCAATAATTCTAGCGCAACTGTAAAAAGTCTGACGAAAACGGACGTCGGATGAAGAAGTTATGGAACTTTAACGGACTTTTCCTATCCCGACCTATTAAAAATATAATATTAAAAATAAATTCAAAACTAGCCGACGGAGTCTAAACAAAAGTTGTAGATCGTAGTCTCACCTTCGCGTGGATATAAAAAACGTCGAAAACAGAGTTTGTATGAGAAAGATATGAATTTTTAAAGTTTGTTAATTAATTTAAATATAAATTAAATTAAAGCTCGGTATTATCCGAAGAAGGAGTCACCGGTCCGATCCCTCGTACGCCCAGCGTACCGTCGTACGCCCAGCGTACTCGGATGCTAGGCTCCGGTTCGCCCACGTAGCTCCAATGTTTCGACCGAGGATGCGCTCATGCATGACGCATGAGTACGCAGCGCGTACTCTAGTACGCCCCGCGTAACGCAACCTCCCAGACCCCTATAAAAAGGATGCGAGGGTGCCGGCCAAAATTGCTAATTTCCTTCCTTTCTCGCGCCGAAGCTCTGCGTTTCAACCCTCGGAATCATCCCAAAGGCCCGTTTTTCATATCCAAAGTGGGAAGAAAGTTTTACACTCCCGAGACTCCCGAGATTTCCCGAGAATCTCGAGAGATCCGCTTTTTCGAGTAGAAGTTCTGCTCGGTTTTCGTCACGCTTTCTTCAATCAATCAAGTGAGTTCATACCCCTTTCAAACACACTTTAAATACATTTTAAATTCTTTTATATTCTTTTAGGGGGGGGGGGGGGAATACAAGTAAACTTACGGTTATTATCGTGTATTTTATAAAGTTTCACTTCACTTGTTTTATCGAATAAATCACTTGGAATTCATTACTACTATGGAAAACTCTTGTCATACTTTGCGTACATTAGACTTATACAAAGTATATAATTATTTCAAAGTACCTTTCATTGTTAAGTCGTTTTATACATTCTAAAAACTTATGATTTTGCTTTGTCAAACATTGTGAAAAAGGATAAACTTTGCATACAAAACTATCACTTTAATGCGGACTTAGTTGAGAATCCATGAGACGTGTATATCTTCAAACGTTACTTTTCTTTATTATAAAGTAATGCTGCAAGTCCTGTCTATAACCAGAGTCTCCCGTTCGGAGAACGTGTCAAATGTGTATAGATCTATACGGGAAGTCATGATCCCGCGCCCTGACTGTTAGCTACAGTCCGTCTTTTGGGGTGACAGTTGTCATAACGCTGCGACGCCTGAAGAACGTCGTTATAGGCATATTATGTTTAGTATGGTTATAAAACTCATCGGATATACAATTATTATGGTATTATGCTTTTATGAACGAGTAGCTATTAAAACTATTCTTCATCTAACAAATGCGATCTTCGTATAGCTTTATTATATAAAACTATGACACAACTTTTGAGAACGTCGGTTTCTTGCGATTTTCGGTCTTAGAGACTGCCATTTATGTTAGGAAAATAAGGGTTTTTCCTGCATACAAACCAAACAACTAATAGGAAAATAAGGGATTTTCCTGGTGCAATTATTTACAACTTATAACACGAACATTCATATGCATTTCATACTTTTATAAGAAAATAAGGGTTTTTCTTGGAAAACACAACAACTCGTATCTCAACCATTAGGGAAAATATGGGATTTTCTGGATCTAATACATTCACTTTCAACACAACAAATCACAACTCTTTACATTTGAAATGCTGCGTTTTCTGGAAAACATACACCCATTTTGGAATGGCATCCAATTTTTCTAAACTACTTATGAACTCACCAACTTAATTGTTGACACTTTTTCTTTGAATTAACTTGTATTCTCAGGGAACCGCTAAGCAGGTTTGGGAATCAACTTTTGGGATTAACGCGTTGGCGTTAATTACTTCTTTTGAATGATGTTTATGTATTTATCTTTTGAACATGTAATGAATACAATTATGTAAACATCTTGGAAACTTTAATATATATATATGGTGGTGTGTACTTTCCTTTCTATGAACTGTTATGATATTGAATATGACGTCCTCCGCCCCCGAACGTTTCCGCCGTTCTGGTTTGGGGGTGTGACAGACTAACTCAGCGAGTCGAGTCGCGAATGGAAGGAATCTGATCATTTTGAACTCCGCGAGTCAGTAGGGTGACTCGGCGATTAGGGTTGACCTGGAAGGTTGACTTTGACCAGGACTTTGACCTTGGATCAGGGTGGACTTGGTTGTTCTTCGGGGGTCAGTTAGACTCAGTGTTGCATTGATATTGGTAGTTCAGGGAGCAAGGGGAGCAGGAGTTCCGTGAGTTGTCAGGCAGCAACTAGTGAGATCATCAGCAAGTTCAGCCAGTGCAGGTGAGTTTCCCTTTGTGTGAATGGGTCTAAGGCCACAATGCCGGCCCATGTAGTTATGAGTAGAAGACACGTGGGTTAGCCCTAGGCACAGTATGCTAGTATTATTTGCAGGACGAGGTCAAGCAATAGCGGGCGGGTGCCCAAGGAATTGTTTATATGATAGTTTATACTTGTTGTTTGTGTGATACATGTATGTGCCTGGTAGGGAGGTGAGTGTGGGCGAGGTCCCGTATCTCACCAATAGCAGAGTGTGGATGGGGTTCCATATCTCATTAGTAGTAGAATAGGGGAGAGGCCCAAACTAGAACAGGAGTGAGAGTGGGCTAGGCCCGTACCTCACTACCATTAGGAGCGTGGACAGGGTCCCATGACTCATCAGTAGCAGGACATGGGCGAGGCCCAGGATAGGCGAGGCCTTAGGACAGAACCAGTTGCATGTGTTAGTTATGTGTTGTGAAATGTTTATGTGTTATTATTTGGCGGGCGAGGCCCTGTGACAGGCGGGGCCTAAGTAAAACAGATATGTATCCGAGCGGGGCTCGAAGCCAGGCGAGGCCTGGAGCGGTGGGGCCGTTGTAGCGGGCGAGGCCCGAGGTAGGGGCGAGGCCCAAGATAGTGGGCATGGCCCAGTATGTGCAGTATGTGGGTATGTGTGGTATGTGGTAGGGTGGGAAACTCACTAAGCTTCGTGCTTACGGTTTTCAGTTTTGGTTTCAGGTACTTCCGGTAGCGGAGGGAAGAGCTCGGGGTGATCGCATGGCACACACCATAGATTGGACAGCCTGGGAATGTTTACTCTGATAATGAACATGTGTTTTGAAAACTTATACTCATATTATGTTTTGGAATGATGGCTTTACTTTAAGTAATGATTTATTAAAAGAAATTTTGGTCCTGAATTTTGGGTCGTTACAGTCACACCCGATATACGCAAAACAACAACTGATATGATGAACAAGATGCCACAAAAACAACTGCGAAGAATGTGTACAAGGTACTTTAATACACACTTTCTTGCGAAGTCATGTTTAACAGGTTAAATACAAGAAATAACAACATACTTGTATTGTTTTGTTTATTTTAGCAATTTACTTTTTTTTTATAGTATTGTACTTTTAAAAATCTACCCACTTATAGAATTAGCATTCAGATACGAAAAATGTTCTCACTGCAATAATTGAGTAGTTTTCCAAAGTACAATACTGTAAAAAAATGAAAGTAGAATGTTATAGTTGGGTAGAGTATTTACAATGCTATGTATTAATAATACAAAATTTAGAATAACATTGCCATAATAGAGTATACTATGATTCGGATTCTTTTTTTCTAAAATTAGCATCCTACTTTCATGTTTTGTTTAATACAATATCCTACTTTCACAATTTCCTATAATAATATTGTTCTTTGTATTTTCAAAGTATGTCTTAATTGAAAGAAAAGCAACCTACTTTATTTTGTTTATCATAGAACTCTATTACTAATGTAATATGTTATATAAATCGAAGCTACTTACATTTTTGTTTTTTTATCAAGAAGTTGTGCTAATGCTTGATAAAGATCCTCACTATGTTGTTCTGATTTTGCCATATATTGTGGTAAGCTTCATGGAAGGTTTATATTATACAAACATTTGGTAAATTAGGTAATCAAATTTCAGTTGTGGTTTATTAAAAATAGACTTTTGTGAGTAGGGTGTCTTTGAAGTTAGGTTTTGTTTTGTTGAAAACCACTTTTATTTGATGGCAGAATTTACAACTATTCTTTAAGGTTTTCTCTTTTGGATCCCGTTCCGGTCCCCATGGTTTAAATAAATTACACTGTACATCCTTGGTTCATTTAAGAAAACCATTCCACCCTAAAAATTATTTTATTAGTTTGTTTTTCTTTTATCTTTTACTCTAAAATGAAAGTAAATGAACAAAATATAAAACAAAAATATAATAGCAATGTATTTTCATTTTGCTACCAATAATGACATTGTAATGTGGTATGCTATTATCAATAATATATGCAACTACAATACTAATATGTGCAAAGAAAATGCAAGTATATTGCTATTTTTTTGTTACATATTGCTATTATTGATTGAAAACATAATTATGTTGTTATTATAAACATTTCATATTTTGCCCACAAGATTTTCTTTTGTTCGCAGGTTTGGTCCCTATATATATAATAAATTAAAACAATCCATATAATTTGCAGTAAAAGTCTCTACCTGAAACGGTCAATCTTTTTATTTTCCGCCTATTTTTACGTTCAGGTGCATATATTTTAATTGTTGCAGGTTCCAATATCATTCGCTGAATCTAATATGCATACTTTACTAACTTTATATAAACAATTTGTTCTATCTTTTGCACAAGTGATTTTATATGGTTATCAATGCAAGTATTTTGTAATAAGATCTGTGACATTTTATCCTTTTGCCGAAGAACTCTTATTATTATATGCTCTACACTCGAACTTAATTACTAATTTCTTTTTCCAACTTTTAACTATAACTTGAAGTTTGAAATAGTTATAAAATGATAAATTGTAATAAAAAAATACACAAATGTGATTGTCATGTGAATTCACACAATATTATAAGACAACAAACTACTACATTGACAATGTCACATATCAAATCACCACAAGATTATCAACCTATTAATAGGCATATGAATCAAAATTACCACATCTAGCATAAAGCCATCTAGACGACTGCACATTAACAAAAAAGTTAAAGAAATTAATTACAAGAAAATCAATGGTTTGTAACATTGGTTTGAAGGCTAATATGATGAATATAAACAATAATAATCGGCAATCCAATATTTTTTAAGACGGGTTGGGCCGAGTGTAACATTAAATCAATTTTAGTATTTCCGTGCGCTTCGGTTTTACACTGTATCTCAAAACCACACTACATGACTAATATTAATAAGTAAAACAATCGCCATTAGTCCATTAAGTTAAATCAACGACGTGTCCATATTTAATAAATTCACAGTTCAATAAAATTCACAACCTGAAAGAAATGAAACAGTAGCATATCGGTTTTGTGACTTTTAAAACCGATCTCATCATATAAAAGTTGCATCATACTTCATAGTTCATACCTCCTGTGATTTATAACTTGAACCAAAATCGATAAAACCGAAAACTAAACCACCCGCTAGAACCGAACCATACGGTTTTACCAATCTATGTGTTTGGTTTTCTGTTTAGTTTTGTGTAAAGACACACACCACGCTCACCCTTAAATTTTGTAACCTAGCGTTGTAGGCTATAGTTTCATTATTTTGGTTATAATGATTTTGTTCCATGTTAGAATTTAAAACCTGGATGAAATGGGTATGTAACTATATTTTTCAGGAAATGAAAATGAATTTTACTAAATTTTGTAAACAATAATGTGCCAATTGTACATTATATAATGTGTGGACCAATAGTGTTTTATATGTACAACTATATAAGGTATAAAGCATAAACGGCCCATTGTAACATTAAAGAGGTATACTGGATTACGGATCTTATACATATTGTATATTTATTTATTTATAGAAAACTTTCCAATTAAAAAACATAAACTAATTAGAAATTTTGAGAAATAAATCCTTCATCCTTCATAGTTTAATAAATTATATTTTAACTTTAACCATTTTTTGCTATCTTGAATATAATCAAATAAACAAAATATAAATTGAATTTCTAAAAAACATAAGCTACGGTAGATATATTTTAAAAACAAAAAAAATTTTATATTACAAATTTAAAATGAGATTATATAACAAAATGTTTCAAAACATATCGATACTGATTTACCTACCATAACTCATTTTACAAGGAATGTTGGTCATTTTATATCACTAATATTATTTAAGTGTAATGGGGGTTAATTTGTTGATCAATATCACTTTGACAATTATCGAACAAATTAGTATGGTGCGGAGTGCAAATTTGTTTGATTTTGTCATTATTGAAAGTATACTGCTATTTTGAGGCGAAGCCTCTGAACTGACGGGGGTCCGGGGGCAGCGCCCCTGGGAGCGGGGTCCAAGGGGCGGCAGCCCCTGGCGGGGTCCAAGGGGCAGACCCGGTTTTGTGATCCATTTATAGACCCGATTTTATGGTAGTTTATGACAGGTAATATGATCGTTTTTGGACAGGAAGTTATTTATATATAACTACCATATGGCAGTTTAAGACAAAAAGTTAGTTTTCTGTTATATATGATCAATTTCGGATTCTCTTATTGGGTACAGATTCATAACATCTTCTTCATTCTATATTCTAGAAAAATAGTGAGTTTCATCCGATTAGAGATTTTGAGTATACCTTCGAAATGCTTTAATCTGAAAGTGTTTCACAACTCTCACTAATCCAAGTTTATCTATACCCCGAATTTCTAACAAGGAATAATCAAATATTATAAAAGCAAGTGAAAACAACATTTCCCTCTTAAGAGCATCCACAATGCAAGTAATATAAAAGTTGAATAGAATGATGATGATGATGATGATTAAATAAGAGTTGAATGGAGTGTGGGTGATGACAATGAGTAAAGTTGAATAGCGGAGTTGAATGATCATTGAATGGTTCAACAGATGGAATAAAATGATGATTAGGATTGAATAAGTGTTTAATGGGTCGTGGGTGGTGCTGGATAGATGTTTAATGGATGATGTGGCAATCCATTAAGTGATTAAACTCTATAGAGTTGAATGGATTGTGGATGCCCTAAGGGTGGTCGGAGTGACCTATGAAGAAATGGGTTTAGTGGTTTACAAAATATACTATTTTCATGTTTTGTGTATTAGAAAATATAGTAGAAATAAGAGAAATGTGGCAATGTGTTAGGAGAGATCTACTTCATCCACTCTAACAAAGTTTACTTTCAACTATGACGAATAATGAACTTAATTCGACAATAATAAACAAATACTATAAATCCATAACAACGATAAAAAAAACATTACGATAAAAAAGATTGATAATGCGTGTAACATCCCAAAAATCACGTTAAAATTTATATTTTTCAATTAAAGTAAAATCATTGTTCCAATAAAAACCTACGTCATAAAACCAAGTATTAGATACAATTATTTCAAAATCAGAGTGTCATAAAATCTCAAAGCATATCATTGAAGGAAGTGTACGATCATGCATTCGCATTGTCCATGTCCTTATAAATACCTGAAACCATACTAATCAAACTGTAAGTCAAAGCTTAGTGAGTTCCCCAAAAGTACCACACACAACCAAACATATAACAACATGCATATATGAGCCTTCAGCCTAACTGGACCACCTCGCAGGACATACAACATATATGGACCGCTTTCCCGGCCTTTGGTCTGACTGGACCGCCTTGCAGGCCTTTAGTCTATATGGACCGCCTCAGGTATCTTGGCGTTCAGCACAAAGCATGACTGCCTCAACCCAACAAACCATAGCATGTCAACATATATAATAACAATCAATAACCAGCAAACACATGTAATCATATAGATTTACCAGTCTAACACATATCCAATGAACACATGTAATCATACAGATCTACCAGTCTAACACATATTCAGTGAACACAGGTAATCATACAGATCTACCAGTCTATTATATAACCATTATAACATCATCTAATATACTAGGATATATAATCCAATAGGCTGACATTAGTGCCTTCAACCCATAAGTACAGTGAAGAAAAACTCACCTTAATGACAAAAAGATAGTAGAACTGAAAGATGCTGCAACTATCGGCTCTACGGGTCACCTGTACAACTCCCAGGGACCAAGTCTCAATCTACTACTCAAAATATCCCAAATGAACAAAGTCAAACTTGGTCAAAGTCAATGGTTAACGGTCAAAGTCAAAAGTCACTCCAATTAACCATCACATCGTGGCCATCCTTGGCCACACCGTGGCCACTAAATGACAAAACAGATGAGTCTTAGCCCAATCGCCATGCCGTGGAGACCTAGGTCGTACCGTGGGCACTAGGTTCCAAACAACTTAATGGGTTAAGTCATCTTCTTCGATTCTAATGTCTCCAAAGCTCATATCTAGTGCATACCATGGTCGAGGTGGATAAAGTTTCCATCTTTATCCCTATAGACTCTCCAAGAGGTAACGGTTTCACTCCTAGGTACAAAACGGCAAAACACAATTTGGATTAATTCATTAAGCACTTTATCTTGAAGACTTCTAGTTCAACATTTCCAAAAATGTATCTAGCATCATAAAACAACATAAAAACCCTTACTTTCCAGGCATGCATGTTAATGCATGTCTTAGGACCTTATCATGTCAAAATGAGGGTTTTTGACTAAAAATCCAGATCCAAAGCAAAGCACCAAACACCCAAAATGACTTGAAGTTCATAAAGTTGCAAACTTTATGAGATCTCACCATTCCAACAATCTATAACATGAAGAATTAGGGACAAAACTTAAGATCTAGAAACCTATCATGATAAAAATCGAGTCTTGGATATTTACAAAGGTCCAGAAGAATGTTGCCACAAAGGAGAAGGTGTTGCATGCTACATCTTACCTTAATTCTTCTTCTTTCTTCCTTCAATGGCTTCAAAGAACACCAAAACAAGACTTAAACAAAGGAGGATGGGGTTAGGGTTTTCTCAGATCTCAAATAGGTTGATGGAGGTTGAGGGTAAGCAAACCATAACCTCCTTATTCATTTAAATAGGGATAAAAACCCATAAGTAGGGTTTTGGTCATTTGTCCACTGCCATTCCGTGGCGGCTTAAAATCAACCCGCGATGCTTCTTGATTTTCCACGTCGTGGTGACTCCCCCATGCCGTGGAAAACCTTAAAATGCCAAAAACTTGAATTTGAATTACCTCGGGATCCAGGTGTTACAATGTGAAAATAAGTGTTGGCAATACATTTTGAAATGTTATGATTATCGTTTTTTTAATAAGTCAAGATTTATAACTTTTAATACTATATTAATCTTATTTCATATTGATATATGTTTTTTTTAATATAAAGTAGTTTTTTTCTTGTTTTTTTTTTTTAAATCATCTCTAGTCATGTTTTATTTATGTGTAAATAAAGCATTTATCAGATAAATATCAATCACACTGTGTGTAGTGGTGTAGACATAGACGGTGGACTGACGGCAAAGGCTTGCACCCTTTTTCACTAGAAAAAAAATTCACTATGTGGCAAATCCATTAAAGATCTATCCCAGGTCCATCACAAATATGTCTTATATTTGTCACAGACCCTTCTCACATCCATCTTTGATCTGTCATAAATTGGTCATGTTATCCGTCATAATTTGTTCCAGAAATTCTGCAATTCAGTCCTCAACTTAATTGGGGTGATAGTGAAGTATGCATCGATGGAAACAGGAGGCGACGGTGGTAGTTCAACAATGGTTACAATGAGCTAGACGATGGTGGTAGTTAGAGGTTGTATTGTTAGATAATGAGGTTGAGTCCTTCCAGGTTGAAATACTATTTTGAATAGAAAATAAGCCATATATTATTTTTGGTAAACTATTAGGGTTTTGATGTTTTGGTTTCCAAAATGACCATAATTTCTATGTTTCATTTTTGGCCTTTAATCAAAATCTTTTAAAAAATGTGTAACATCCCAAAAATATTGATAAAAAATTTCAGTTTTTAAATTAAGAGGAATCATTGCTTTCAGACTCAAAACCAAACGTTTACAAAACATTATTCTTAAAAGTGGAAATCATATATCATAGTGTCCCAAAATCAATATCAACAAAACCTGGAGGAGATGCACGATCATGCCTTTGCTTTTTTCAGGGTCATCTAAAGTACCCGAAACATAAAAACTAAAACTATAAGCCAAAGCTTAGTGAGTTCCGCCAAAGTACCACTACACAACATATAACAATATACATAATGGGTCCACAACTAATAGACTAGATTACCCCTGAGTCCACGACATGAGTCTAGTTTGCCTTCTGACCAACAACTCATGTATGGCTTACTCCTAAGCATACAATATAAGTCTTGTTTACCCCTTAGGCACACTGCTTATGTATGGCTTGCTCCCATGTTTGTTGGCTTCTGCACAAACCAACATCGCCTCAACCCAAACATACGATGTCAACATATACATAACAGATAACATATATCCACCAATAGATAATCATATAACCATTCAACAGACTAAGAGGCAGATCTATAGATCATCGTCACATAAAAACATCCTATATATATATTAGGATTCAGTTCTAATAGATCAATACAACATAGTAACATGCTCTAACCTAGGATACATAACCCAATATGTCGATATTGGTGCCTTCGGCCCACAAGTACAGTGTGGAAAACTCACCTCTCAGTCCGAACATATAGGATAATAGGACACTGCTCCGAATATTAGCTCTACCAGTCACCTATACATTAAATACCAACCAATCTCAATTACCACTCAAAATACCCAAAATACCCTTAGGTCAAACTTGGTCAAATCCTAGTCAAAGAATTCAACTGAGTTGACTCAGCTGAGTATGTCTAGCATACTCAACGTGTACGCCTGGTGTACTAAGGTCTTGACAAAAAATGGGGCGTTGACCATGTACGCACAACACACCTTCAGGTACGCCCAACATATGCGTCTGCCACCTTCTATTTCTAATATGTGCTTAATCCCTTAAACTCTTTCATCCAAAATCAAGATCTAGTCCTCAAATGATGTCCTTAATCATAAAGTTTCCAACTTTATGATCTTGTATGACTATTAAGTGCTTAATACCAAAAACCTAACTTAATAAAAAGTCTACATTACTAAAGAGCATGAATGGAGGGATATCAACAATCAAGACTCCATTTTTATCATTCTAGGCACCTTAAAACGCCAAGAAGGACAACTCGTCCGGTATAGAGTTGCTAATACTTAAATGGACCAAAATATGGGACGAAAATGAACACAAAATCCATAGTTAATAAGATCTAAACAAAACTTCATCAAGATCAGAGCTTTTTACCTCCAAGTGGTGCTAAATGACGATGTGTTTCTGGATCCAAGATGCTTCACTCTTCTAAGGTGGTCTCATTTTCTTTCTTTCTCCTTTAAGGTCACCAAAATACACCCTCAAGGTCTAAAGTACTCGCACAATAGAGTAGGGTTTGCTATGGTCGAGTTTGGGGATGGAGGCTGATGAAAGAAAGGGTATTGGGGCTATAAGTGTGTTTAAATAGTGCACAAACTCTAAATATTAGGGTTTGGTCCTGGCCACATACGCCCAGTGTACGCTTGGGTATGCCGAGCACATGCAAGCTGCGCACGTTTTCTCATCAAAGTACAATGCGACCATTTTTGCAAACATTTCTCACACCAGGGTCAAAAGTGTAAATACCTGGATATCCGGATGTTACAAAACGAATGACTTCGATTGATTTTTAAATGATTCATATTTTTGGTTTATATATTGGGTTAGTGAGATAAAATTCCATAAGTTTTCACGTTTTATCAGTTTTATCCTTGTGACGATTTTTGGTGCGTTAATACATAATATTTGAGAAAATTTGTTTATTTTTGCCCATCGGCCATTTTTTATAAATGAATTTGATTGATTTCTACATGAAGTCACCCTATCCTACAACAGGTCACCACCACCACAATCTGCCCTGTTGCTACCACTAGAAGCTACCACCACCCCTTGGCCGGTTACATACCTGAGCAACCGTCCTCCGTTGTCAGACCACAACGAATTTCCACCATTCTTAGATATGCATACACCATAAGAACCTCACTCCCTTTGCCATCAAAACCCACTAAACACAACTGTATTCCGACCACTTGAGATACTAAGTCATCCTCCTCCATTCACCGTAAAAACGAAACCCATTTATCCATCCTTTTTAATTTCACCACACCCCTGCCACTACCAGAAGCAACAACCACAACCCCCTCATCTCTCCCTTAAGACAAACACAATAGAGTTAATGGTTCCCCCACCTGGAAATTAAACACACACCGGGGTGGAGGCTAAAGGTGTTGGTGGTAGATGAGGCGGTTAGGGTTTAAAAATATGTTGTTGGCGACAACAACTGGGTTCATAGTAACAACTGAAAGGTAGGGTTTTCGGTTTTCCGACGAAGGGAGGAGGGTAACATAGGTAGCTCCGACAGTTGGAAAACAATGGTTTGATGGTGAGATTTAATGGAGAAAAGGAAGGTAGTTCAAACGGTGTGAGAAGATCCGAAAATAGCGACATTTTTCGATTTTTTTGGTAGATAGAGGAGTATGGCGGAGGTAGCTTTGACGACGTAGGATAGTGGTAGCAATGGTTTCTTGGGAGAGAGAGAGAGAGAGAGAGAGAGAGAGAGAGAGAAAGAGTGTGTGTGTGTGTGAAAGGAAATAGAGAGGTAGAAAAATAAATGAAGAACCAATATGAACAAGTCCTCCCAACTATTAGGCATTAACGCACCAAAACTCGTCACAAGGACAACTTCAACGAAACTTGAAAAAAAATAAGGACTTTTATGTCAACAACCCTTATATATATATATATATATATATATATATATATATATATATATATATATATATATATATATATATATATACACACACACACACACACACAAACACACACACACACACGGTTAAGTCAAACTCGGGTAATATCAATCAAACTCGGGTAATATCAATCAAACTCGGGCATGACAGTGCTTGGCGTTCTGTGGCAATCCTAGGCGGAAAAAATTTAAAAATTCAAAATTTTCAAATAATATACCAAAATTTACAAAATTCAAACTTTTAAATTTTCAAATATTCAAATACTACCACTCAAACTCGATCCACCTGGATCACCCATCACCACCACCAACCACCACCCATCACCATCCACCACCACCACTCATCACTACCATTCGTCACCACCACCTCCACATACTACCCGCCACCCGCACCACCATCACCACCCATCACCCACCATCATCACTACCCACCACTACCCGCCACCACCACCCATACCCACTACCCACCACCGCTACCAATCGTTACCCTCTACCCACCACCCACTACCCACCGAAACCACCAAGCACAACCATCACTACCACCCGCCACCATCATCCCTACCATTAACTACCATCACCCCACCCCCACCTACTATCCACCAAAACCACCACCCACCACTATCACCACCACCCCTACCACTAACCACCACCACCATCATCCCTACCACTAACCACCGCCACCGCCACCCCCATGTACCATCCACTAACACCACCACTCATCACCATCACCACCACCTGTAACCACCACCACCACCACCGTTACCATCAACCACCATCACCACCCACTACTTACCATCACCAACCGCCACTACCACCAAACATCACCATACACCACCACCATATGATACCATCCCCCACCCACTAACAACCTTCACTATTCACCATCACCACCCACCACCAACCACCATCATTCCCACCCAACATCCACTAAAACCACCACCCACCACCATTACCACCTCACCTACCACCAACCACCATCACTACCCACCATTTACCACCGCAAACTACCACCATCACCATACATCACCACAAGCCACCACCACTCTCTACCACCACAAGCCACTACCCACCCACCAATATCATTACAATCCACCACCTTACCTATCACCCTCATGACCCATCACAACTATCACCATCCACCACCTATAACCACTACTACAAACCAACTATCACTCACCACTCATCATCATCACCCATCACCACTATGCCCTAACTTCATCAACACCACCACTCACCATGCACCACGATACATCTCGACCATACGATCACCACCCACTACCTACAACCACAAACACTATATGTGATTAAATGGATATAGCTGTATAAATCATGTGTGATTGCATGTATTTAATCACATAAATCATACATGATTAAATACATATAATCATATGTGACTATATGTATCTAATCACATATGATTTATATAAACAAGATTAGTTTTCATGTTTTCGATTCAATAATTTTTCACACGTATTTAATCATATCTGATTATATTTAGTTAATAACATATGATTAATGTGAACAAAGATTTGTTTTCGTAATTTTTATTTAGTGGTTGTTTTCTTGTATATAATCATATATTGATTATATGTATCTAACTACATATGATTTATATTGACAATATTCTTTTTTGACCATATAAATCATATGTGATTAGATACATATAATCATATGTGATTAGATGTATTTAATCACATATGATTAAAGTTAACTAAGAACACTTATTGAATCGAGAACACGATAATGAATCTTGTCCACATAAACCATATGTTATTGGATACATATAATCACAAGTGATTATATTTATTTAATCAAATATTTGGATAATATTTATTTTTGTTCAATTCAATAATTTAATCACATGTTTCGATTCGATAATTTAATAACATATGATTAATGTGGACAAAGATGTTTTTTATATTTTTTATTCAATGGTTATTCTCTTGTATATATCACATATGATTATATGTATCTAATCACATATGATTTATATAGTCAAGATTATTTTTTGTTCATATAAATCATATGTGATTATATACATATCACCACATGTGATTAGATGTATTTAATCACATATTATTAAAGTTGACAAATAACAATTATTAAATGGAGAATATGATAACGAGTTTTGTCCACATAAATCATATGTGAATGAATACATATAACCACATGTGATTATATGTATTTAAGCAAATATGATTTATGTAGACAATATTTATTTTTGGGGTTGCAATTCAATAATTAGCTTCGTGTATTTAATCATATATGATTATATGTATTTAATCACATATGATTTACATGGACAAGTTTTGTTTTCGTGTCCTTGATTTAATAGTTGTTCTCGTATATATAATCACATGTGATTATATGTTTCTAATCACATATGATTTATATAGATAAGACTATTTTTCCATATAAAATAATATGTTACTAGATGCATATAATCGCATGTGATTAAATGTATTTAATCGCATATGATTAAAATGGACAAAGAATAATTGTTGAATCTAGAACGCGAAAAAAAAATATTCTCCACATAAATCATATGTAATATGATACACATAATCACATGTGATTATATATATTTAATCATATATGGTTTATATAGATAATATTTTTTTTTTCATTTTCGATTAATAGTTCTTCTCATGTATTTAATCACATGTGATTATATGTATTTAAACATATATGATTTATATGAACAAGATTTATTTTTGTGTCGATTCAATAATTGTTCTCGTATATTTAATCGCATGTGATTATATGTATTTAATCACATCTAATTAATATGTTAAAGTTATTGCAATATCAAGAAATTGTAAGCCGACACACACATGTATATTGGGGGGTTTTACAAATAATGGACCAAATGGAATTAAATTTCTATGATTACAACAAAATTGAATTACGTTCATTAGGCAACTAAACACACTATAATGGAATATAGAATTCCAATTCCATCAGAATCTAAGAACCAAATTTGCCCTGATGTAAACAAGTAGAAAGGCATTAATCTTAGGTCACATTTTCTTTTAAATAATATTTAGAACAGTTCCATTAAAGAAATTGAATAGAAAAGAAACTTATAATGAAATACATCGTGTCACACCCCCAAACCAAGGATGGCGGAAACGTCCGGGGGTGGAGGACTTCATGTATAGTATCATAACCACAATTTCAATAGTAATTTAAGCAAACACAACCAACATATATATAATTGAAAAAGTTACATCACTTGTATGAATTACATGATTCGAAATCAATTACAATATGTTGACAAAATATGAAAAGTTTGACGCCTTAACGTCCCATCCTCAAAAGCACTTGATTTCCTGGTTAGTGTTTTCCTGAGAATACAAGTTGTTTGAAAAGTGTCAACACAAAGGTTGGTGAGTTCATAAGCTTTTATTATAAAACTTAGTAGAAGTCTTTCACATATAAATGTCGCGTTTTTTTAAGAAAAATCCGATATTTTCCTTAAAATCCGTATAATGTAGCCTTATAACCAAAGACCAAAATGTATAAGAAATCATCCTTACATAGTAGAAATGTCGTGAGTTTGAAATGATATGGAAAGTAAATTTTTAAATCAACCTAAAACCTACTTCAGTTTTATGAAATCCCGTAAACTTTATGAATTGTTATCTCCCTAGGTGAGTCACTATAATCATACTGTGACTATGTGAACCTGCCACAACGTTTCTCAGGCATCGTGAAAATGAAATGACATTTGTCACCCGTAGACCTGCAGGTCCCACTGTAGCTAGCAGCAAGGTGTGGGGTGTCAAACCCAATATAGATCTATATACAAGTATCACGTTCTCCCTCAAGGAGATTCTGATTATAACTACCAGGAATTATATACCGCACTCGGACGTACGGGGAGAGAGAGAGTCTCACAACATAGATTAACAAGTTTACGTGAAATGTGTGTGAATATAAACCTTTCTTGTATGAATGTACCCTTTTTGTACGAGTGTGTTGAGCGATGTATCATAAACTATACCTATTATAGTTTATCTAAAATGTATGTAATATGTATGAACTCTTTTATAGATATGTATTAGTGTTATGAATTTATCAAACTATACTTTTTATAGTTTAATATACGCGTTCTAAATGAATGAATAATATTTATTATGAATTACTTAGTTTCAATTCATGATGACAAACTAACAAGGAAACACATTAAATAATTAGAACTCATGATTATACACTTTGCTCAACATAATACAAAGTGTTATGATATTTACATGCTGTTGGCTAGCTTTAGCCATTCTGCCATGTTTTGGAAAAATCATAGAAAAATCATACGAAGTCGAAAACTAGATCCGTAAATTCTGAGAGTTCACAAAATGTGTCTAGTTTACTAATAATTTTTATCACGATTTTTAATGACCTCCAACCTGGGTGAATAAGTCCAAAATCACAGACTGGTCCGGATTGTTGTTTGAAATGATAGGCAGTTTTGTAAAAATCACCATAAATTGTAGAAAAATCGTATGGAGATGTGCAAGTAGCCATTTTAAAGCTAAGAACTTGAACTATTTGCAACTTGTACAGTTTTGAAAACAAAAATGTTTAAGATGCCCAAAACAGTCCGTGAATGGAGTTGAACTTTTCTGATGAAGGCTGTTAGAAAATTTTAGTTATGTTCTTAGTGTTTTAGCTTGTATTCCCCCCCATGAAAACTTGAGAAAACATGAAAATGTAGGGGTATGAACTCACCTTAAGTGATTTCAGTAGATGATTGTTGAAGAATGGAAGTGTTTAATTCAAGAACACTTGGAGATGCCTTGAAGATTTTCGAGAATCTAACATTATAGTTATGGAGTTTGTGTAAGCAATCAAAGATTTGAGTAGAATGAAGTGAAATAATAATAGGGAGGATGAATTTTTACTTACTAAGAGTGGAAGAACACTTGAAATCAGCCTTGAATCTCGAAAATTTGTGTAGAAAAAGTTTGAGAGAAAAGTGGTGTTTGTTACTTAGTGGAATGAGAGCAATGAGAGAAAATGAGGAGTGTGGGTGTTTGTTCCAGCTCAAAAAAAACGTGGGAGTGAGTGTAATTTGAGTGTAAGGGACATTGAAGTGACATAGGTAAGGTGGGGAGGTATGGCTGGTCATAGAGTGGGTATGGGGTGGTTGCTTGTGTCATAAGTTAAGGCAAAGTCAACACTCCACCTTAAATAAATCCTCCATTAGATCTTTATTATTTAGATAATGATTTTCATAAAAATATGTTTAAATTATGAATATTTAGAGTTTATTATGTTAAAATATAATTTCTGGAGAAAATCCCGCTTTAAAATCACGAAAAACGGGCTCAAAATGTTAAAAATATCAAAAATAGGCTAAAAGTGACAAATTTCCGAAATCTGGCCGAGGTTCGGCCTTCTGATGCTGAAACCGAGAGGAGGAAGGGTAGAAACCGAGAGGGGAGAAGAGAGAGGGTAGGAACCGAGAGGGGAGAAGAGAACAGAAGGGCGGAGTAGAGACCGAGAGTAGGGAAGAGACAGAGAGGCGGAGTAGAGACCGAGAGTAGGGAAGAGACAGAGAGGCGGAGAAGCGACAGAGACCGAGGCTCGGTCCTCGCGTGCATTAGCCAACAGAGGCTCGGTCCTCGCGCGCCTTAGCCAACAGAGGCTCGGTCCTCACGTGCCACAAACAACAGAGGCTCGGTCCTCGCCTAAGAAACCTCTCTTCTTGGTTTCGGTTCCTAAAGCCTATTTTTCTCGTTTTCGCCCCGTTTTAAGCCGTTTTTGACCCGGTTAAGGGCCGAAATGACCGGAATGATTCTAAAAAGTTACAGGAACTATTTGAGGGAGATTTGGGAGAGATTTCTCATACTTGGAGAGATTTGGGAGAGATTTGACATTCTTGGAGAGATTTCTCATACAAAGAGATATTTGAGAGAGGTTTCACATACTTGGAGAGATTTGGGAGAGATTTGACATTCTTGGAGAGATTTCTCATACAGAGAGATATTTGAGAGAGATTTGGGAGAGATTTCTCATACTTGGAGAGATTTGGGAGAGATTTGACATTCTTGGAGAGATTTCTCATACAAAGAGATATTTGAGAGAGATTTCACATACTTGGAGAGATTTGGGAGAGATTTGACATTCTTGGAGAGATTTCTCATACAGAGAGATATTTGAGAGAGATTTGGGAGAGATTTCTCATACTTGGAGAGATTTGGGAGAGATTTGACATTCTTGGAGAGATTTCTCATACAAAGAGATATTTGAGAGAGGTTTCACATACTTGGAGAGATTTGGGAGAGATTTGACATTCTTGGAGAGATTTCTCATACAGAGAGATATTTGAGAGAGATTTCAAGTGTGGCATTTGTGAGTGTTTGGCTCCGCAATGCAAGTTTCTTGAGCCCCGTTAAGTCATGGTTAAGGATCCCACACACTCCCAATGAGTATGCAACATGGTTTTTATCAGTTTAGTTCATTGATTAGCACTAGGGCTTAGGAAATTTTTAACACAAGACTTTTCTCAAGTGATGTTTTCCCATTAATATAGCAAGTTATACAGTATGAACATAACACAAACCCTAATACACAAGGTTTAATCGAGTTGACCGGCTTGACTTGATGACTTGACTTGACTCAAGATTGACGATTGTCACACATCGACTATAGAACTTATAAGTGATGAATTTCACTCTATTAAGACATTTTAGAATTTGTGCTTCTATTTATGTCAAGTGTCATTTTTTAACTGTGCAAGCTTATAAATTGACAATTTTTCGTGATATTTGGCAACAAAAAAGTAGCGTAATCTCATGATATTTGGGGAATCTACTTTTGATAGAATGATATGATGCCTACAATGAGTTTATATCTCATTTGGTGTTTTTTTTGGACTCTGTGATTCACTATAATTAAAAATAAGAGTGATATAGAGTTGATTTAATCCATCCTCAAGGAGTTCCACATGTAGATCATGGGAATGAAGAGGAAATCCTCAGGTAATGTATCAGGACATGCCAAGTTTGGCATCTGCCATTACTAGGTCACTGTTTAATTTCTTTAATTGGACAGTCTTTTAAATGTAAAACACTATCATTAGGAAAAGTTTAGGGGATAATAATTACAGGACTTTTAAAATACTGAAGTTTTGATTATGGTATTCATTGGTTTAGTTTAATTTAATATGAAACTAAAAGATACAAGTAGGTGTTATTATAAAGTTGAAATTGGTAAGTGGTAATTGACAGTTTGACACTAGAAGAACTTTAAATCAAATTGGAGTCATGAACCAACAAAAAAACGATTTTTTTTAAACACGAAACTTAGGAAAATAAGGTAAATCAAAGAATTACTAGCATAGCTTGACATGGTATCTTCATGGAGAAATTCATAATGAAACCAGAAATTGACTGGTTCTCTATTACAAACATGCAATATAGGGCTGGAGTTAGTTATATGGATAATACAAAATTAAGAACAGAAAGAACTACAATATGAATATGAAATCGAAACGCTAAAATGCAATAGATGAAGAAAAATACTTACATGTTTTCTTTGAACATTTGTCAAGTGGATTTCGATCATCAGAGGTAGGGCTTAGAGAGTATAAAAGGAACAACATGGAAAAATGATCACATAGACGAGATGATTATATGTGATTGATTTGGATAAGATGTGATACAGAATTCCTAAAATCGAATTAGTGTTTTCTTTTTTAATACAAATATGTTAAGAGATGGAGATCATGACAGACCTTGAGAACTGAAAATTGACATTCTGATTGAATTGATCCAATCCTCTTTCAATTTCTCTTAATTTGGGATAAACCGTAATAGCTGGTTGAAAGCTCGAACATAACTACTAGTTAAGGACATCATCGACTCCTTTCACAATAAGGCAGGCGGCCACTAGAATCACACCAGTACTCAACATTGTCATAGTCGATGGTGTTAGGCAGCTAATCACCATCACGACTCACCATAAGGTAGCCATCTGAGTTGCCGATGAAGGTTACGAATTGTAACTTGTGAGGGCTCGATCTAGTGATGTTCGTTACCTGATGGAAACTCGTGTTCGTTGCGGGAAGGAGTGGGGCGATATTGGGGCGGAGGACTAGATCGGAGATATGTGTCGATGGTTTAGTGCGTGAATAAGTGAATCGCGAGGAATAGTCATGTTAACTAACACATAAGCCCCACTTAAAATTTAAACTTACCTAGAGGCATTTTTTTTTTCATCTGATAAATGTATGATTAATATTGTTCTCAAATGTTCTCAAATAAAAAATTGTTCTCATTTGATATATATATATATAGGGAAAAGTTCAATAGAGAACCATTATTAATAAGGGAAACAATGAACCAATCTAAAGCGTCGGAATTTAAAGCGATCAATGGCAAAAAGAATGGTGGTAAACTTTTACATTGGATACACACACCGGATTATAAAAAAACCAACTTTTTTTTTCGTTAAATTTTTTTTAAGCCATGTATTTTATCGGAATATATATATATATATATATATATATATATATATATATATATATATATATATATATATATATATATATATATACCATTGTTCATGATTTTTCGTCCTCTTTCCATAGAGATCTATATTGATATTAAAAAAATTATTATTTTTTTCAAAAATACTCACTTCATTTCTTTGTTTTTTGAAAAGTTAAGGCCTACTTTTTATCGAAAAAAATTAATAAATATATTAAGATTCATAATTTTGGTACTCTTTAAACATAGATTTATATTGATATAAAGCAAATGAAATTTCAGTACAGATTCACATTGTGAATCTTAACAGATGCACAATGTGAATAATAGTAAGTCACATTCACATTGTAAATGTTAAAATTGAAATATTTATTGTTTATATCCACAATGTGAATTTAAACTAATCGAGTTTTTTTTAAAAAAATTGTTGATGATGTTTATTAGTAGATGACAAAAAATTGAGATTTTTGGTATAATTGGTTTATTTTTATAAAAATAAACTTAAATATTAAAAAAAAGAACAAATCGAAGTGCGTTTTTTTACGAAAAAAAAGATTGTTTTTTATATGTCAACATGAATCTCAATGGAAAAAGAACGAAAAAATGTGAACAACATTATATTCCGTTTTTTTTTATAAAAAAATGTGGCTTAAAAAAATTTAAACGAAAAAAAATTATGAGTTTATTTGTAAAGAGGTGGGTTTTATAGTATCATCTGGTGTATGTGCGTCCAACGTACAAGTGTACATCCATTCCATTGGCCGTTGATTGCTTTAAATTTTGACGCTAATGATTGGTTCCTTGGTTCATTGTTAATGATTCTCTATTGAACATTATCATATATATATATATATATATATATATATATATATATATATATATATATATATATATATATATATATATATATATATCATATTATATTATAAATTTATTTTTAGTGCACTATTTGATTATGTGGAGCTGACGTAACATGATTAAGCAACACAAAACCATATTAATGATAGTTGAAGAAATTTTTGTTTGGATTTTATGCAAAATCTAAAATAAACATATAATATCTTGTTTTATTTGATGTTCTTAGAATACTTTGTTTTGTTTAATGTTCTTTTAGAGAAGAGTTTTGCATATTAATGTTAAGCGAAGAAGAAATATATCTATAAGACCAAAAATCATGCATATATACTACGAATGGTCCATTGTTATTAAAGCAACCTTTGAACCTTTATCTTCCTGAGATCATATTTTTTTTTTTTATCTAAATGTGCACACCACACCTCTAACATCATATTAAAATTGTGTATTTGATATAAAATACGATTATAATATAATTAATACATAACAATATGGTTTTACTGTAAATAACTTTATAGTTATAAAAAAATATATGGTTTTTAAATAAAAAACATATATTTATACAATTTCAAATATTACAAAAAATATTTACACGATTTCATATGAAAATAGTCAATATTAAACAAAATTTGGGAAAAAATGTTCGATTTGAAACAAAAAAATGAAGTTTGTGTGTGTGTGTGTGTATATATATATATATAGGTTCTGGATCCTGTAGTAACCCAAAACTTGGTAGGAACCGAGATAACTATTATCCACCAATCATTTCATCAATGGCACAAACGTCAAACTCATTTACTTGGTCGAGGCTCGTTTGTACGCGGCGCACGTGCATGAAACGTAATACGGACTCGAGCGAATAATCATGCACAACGAACGTCCATGAAACGTCATTTAAATGAAATTTCCTTTTGTTTTTCATTTATTTTGGTTTATTATTATTATTATTTTTTGTTTTTCGTTAAAAAAATTCAATTTTTTTTTTCTTAAATAGATATATGCACGGTTTTAATGTTTTTTTATATTTTTATATTTTTTCTAATTTTTTTTCGTTTTTTTCCTTTTTTTTTAATATCTTTACTACATACTTTAAGATGGTAGATTTTTTTAGACTACATATCGTTTTGAGTTTTAATTTTTAACAATTATAAAATTTTAAATAAGAAGAATATTAAGGATCATAATATTGCCAATTCATACTTTTTTTTTAATCATATTATTTTTGGATTATAAAATTTTGAATCATAATATTTTAAATCATAACGATATTATGTATTATACATTTTTGGATCATATTAATATGGATCATAATATATTGAATTAAATAAAGTTTTTGTTCAGTACAACATTTGGATCGTTATAATTTTTGAATCATTTAATTTTGAATCATAATAAATATAGTAATTAAGGTTTCTTAAATATTTGAATTATAAACATATTGAATCATAATATTTTTTAATCATAAATATTTTGAATCATATCTATTTGGATTATATTATGTTCAACATTTAAAAAAAGAAAGCTTTTGAATCTTTTAAAATCAAGTTTAGTATCTAAAAAACCTTATTTTTTAAAAATTCTTCTTACAAAGTCATTAGAATAGTGAGTAGAAGTATTTTTTAAATTTTTATAGTTTTTTGAGAATTTTTTTCTGGGTTTTTTTTATAAAAATATTATATATATATATATATATATATATATATATATATATATATATATATATATATATATATATAATTTTTATGGTTGTGCTCATTTTATAGAGAATTAAATTTTAAGAACTTTGGTTTTTTCAGATGTTTTTTTTCAAAGAAATAAAATTATGGCCGAAAAAATTAAGCGGGTGGAAAAAAAATCCGTAGCCAATAAGAGCTGAACACTTGTTATGCTGGGGTGGGGGCAGTGTCACCCCATTGAGATGCCAAATCGCCGAATTTCCTTTTACTTTTTACTTTTTTATTTTAATCTTTTTATTTGTCACTTATACCCTCCATACAATTAACATTTCCTGAAAAATTTCAAAATCTCGTAATTAATTACGAAAATATCATATCATCCCACGAGATTTTGATAATAAATAAAATCTAATCATTATGATTTATTTTTTTAATGTTACTGCCAAAAATAATCATCGCGATTTCTACCATTTTTTAAGTTCCTAGTTGATCGAATATTCTCTCTCTCTCTCTCTCTCCATATATATATATATATATATATATATATATATATATATATATATATATATATATATATATATATATATATATATATATATATATATATATATATATATATCATTTTGAGAAAAACTTAAGCCTTTGGATCAAATTCATCAACTGTAATTTTAAGGGTGTTTGTTATTTGTTTCAACTGTAATTTTAAGGGTGTTTTGTACATGAAGCGTTTATTGATTTATTCAAGTTAGTCTTTAGGTAAAAAGATTTTTATAAGCAAATATCGACTTAAATAAAGAGTTTTTGATAAGTAATTTCTTATTTACTTATTGACTACTTTAAAGTGTTTTGATAAGTTGTTTTCCTATTACACATAAAATAAAATTTTGCAAACATTGGCGGATTTAGCGTATCCAGGGTAGCCTCAAATACCCTAAAAAATATTCAACAGTGTAATTTTTTCTAATATTTTTTTTTCTTATTGTGTGTTACATGATTTTTTTTTTTGTCGGGTTACCATTTTACTTGTCGGATATCCTTTTACTTTGATCTGAATCCGCCACCGTTTGCAAAACATTAAATATATCATATCAACTTATTTAGTTTTTCGTACCATATAAGATAATTCAAATACTTTTATTAAACTTCAGTTTTGAAACCAGATAAATTGAAAACACTTTTACAGAGAATCAGCAATTCCAAACACCCATAAAGTTTAATAACATAGCTACTGAGTGTTTGAATTTTATGTAAGATTAATTGAATGGAATTGGTATGCATAAATTATAAAAATACATCATGGAATAACGTACGTGGCCGTTGTCTCTCCTTGAGAAATGAAAATTTGGCACATTTCTTTAAAATCGTGGTGCCAACATTTTGTTATATCCAATAGATGATGCTTAAATGACACATTTTAAAAGGGACAGGTGGTGGAGGGTAATCGGAGAATAGAATATTAAGCGGGGCCCCATTTATTCCTAAAGATGAAGGAAGGTGAGCATGAAAGGTGGTACACGTGCACCTTATTATTATACTCCCGCACACCGTACAGTATCCTTTTCATTAATTATCAATTAATACTCTTCACCAAATTTACGTCCTACTAATTGGATCCCAGATTTTTTTAAAGGACCCCTCATTAATGATCTTTTAGGTATAAAATTCCGTGCATTTATGATATCAATAGCTTTTATGATTACTAAAAGTTAATTTTTTTTGAAACTCGTACTTATCATTTAATTACTATAAACTTTTTATTTATTATATATTTTACTTTTTTATAATCAAATAATAATGCAAACATATCAACGTTTTCTATATATTTTAATATTTATATAAACCAAAAAATAAAAATAAAATGATATTAAATATTTAAATGAAAACTAAGTATTATTATTATATCGTATTTGAAGTCACTTATTATTATGCTTACGTATAAAAATGATTTTAATAAATTGCATTAAAAAACCAAAAATAAATTAATTTTTTTTTTGTTTAAAATATTTTATTTTATATATTTGAAAAAAATATATATGGTTATTTTAATACTTTTTAATAAAAATAATATTTTTTTTTCTATACACAAATCTTTATATTGAGCCATTTTATTATGTAATGATTAGTTTTATTTAAAGTAAAATATAAAATAATTATGAGAGTCTAATATTATGCAATGATAATTAATAAAAAGATAATTATTTTGTAATGATTAACTTATTTTAAAAAAAAAGTTAAAGTAATTATTAAAGTAATTAATAAGGGTCCTTTAAGAAAGTAATAAGGGTCTAAATAGCTGAACCCTTTACTAAATTATTCTTACAGTTTTGTTGAAAATGTTAAGAGATTATATTTGTGTCCAAAAAACAAATATTATTCAAAGACAAATTATAAAAATATTCCATTTATTGAAAATTTTACTTTTGTTCCAAAAAAAAATTAATTGCATAATTGGTTTTTGATATTTTTTCGAGTTTGGTTTAATTTATTTTGATTTTTTATATAATGAAGACTTGTCTTCTGTATTTTCATTTTTTATTTTTTCTATAAAAAAATAATAAAATAAAAAAATTTGTTAACCCCGCACCCTCACCCTTCCTATCTATGTCTCGCTACATTACACACACACTCAAACCCAAACCTACAAAACAAATATTCGTTATCACCGGACCTCCGCCTCCGACGAAAGCGGTGACTCGCCGGAACTTATGAACGCTAGCGCCACCACCGCTGGAAAGTATGAATGCCACCACCATCACTAGTCTATACCACCACCATATCTCCTTTATTTTCTCAAGGGTTTATCCTAAGAATCCACTATCCTTCATTCATTCATTCCTAAGAATTTACCTAAGGAATTGGCACAACGTCCATTTGCTACCATGGTTTATAGAACAGACATTACGTCACATAGTCACCATGGTTCATACAATAGACACTACGTCTCATAGTCACCAGGGTTTACACAACAGGCACGAAGTCACATCGTCACCAAGGCTTACTCAGTAGGCACGAAGTCGCATCGTCACTAATGTTTTACTCAATAGGCACGAAGTCGTATCACCACCAAATATTCTATCTACTCATGTTCTACCCAACAAATTTGTAGATATAAATACAAACACAGTTTAAATAATTTAACACCCGTATAAAAATGTAACGCTCGGGTTTCGGGGATAAGCATTTTTGACAATGTAATAGTCTAGATCAACTATTGTAACTCTTTTTGAAGTAATAAAGATGAAATATTTGAGTATTATGTGAATTATGTGCCTATTATTTAATTATAAATGTATAATTAATAAAGAATAAAAATAAACGTCAAAATTAAAGTGTGAGATAAGCCACATTTTCACCCTATAAATATCACCTCTCCTACCTTCATTTTTTTCACATCTTTCCCATTCTTTCTCCTCTTTACTCTCTCTCTCTCTCTCTCTCTCTAGAACCTTTCTCTAGCCCCGAAATCCCCCGAAAAGCCTAGGGAACCTCCCTAGCACGAGGCGGAAGCCCTAGAGTGCTCGACGACTCCGAGAAGAAGAGCTTTTTGGCTCGGGAACGTTGCTCCAAGCAAAGCCTGGTGTTCTATAAAACCCGCTGTAAGTGAGCTATGTCTACACTATTTTTAATATAACTTTTATTTAATTATAGTAACGTTATTAGGAACTTATAATAAATACTTGGACTATTATTATTGTTATATAAGTATTTTTTTAACGCTTATATAATAGTAATAATAGCTAGACTATTAATTAGTACCGGCGAATAATAGACTAAACTCTAGTGATAATAATACTAGGTTTCGTCGAAGGAAATTATTTTTAAGAAGCAAAGCGCTGTCTGAGTTCGGAATCACCACCTTTTCAAGTGAGTGCATAGTTACTTTCATCTTATACATAGATATGAAGTATTTTATATATTATGTGCTATGTGTGCATATTATCTGTATACTTGCTATATATGCTCGATGAATGTTTTTATACAAGTTTTAAATGATTTAAACTGTATATGTATTTTATATCTACAAAAATGTTGGGGTAAAACATGGGTAGATGTAATAAGACGATGTGTGATAAAATGATGAGAGGCCTCCATGTTGTTGTTGTTGATCCAGTCATCTAGCAGAGTATAGATGACGACCACGGACTCTTCTAGACAGTCCAGTGGAACGCTGGCAGGCTATCAACCTGTAGGTGTTTGTGAACGATGTGTTCACCGGTGTACTCCATCCCCCTCATGGTTGCCTTTAGGACATTTATTACTGAGGAACCCCCTTAGCAGTAGTGTCCATCCCGATGATGATCCTTAGGATAGGTACCTTATGATAGGTGTTTAGGGACGTAATGTGAGGATAACGGGAACAGGTAACCGGGTTATTGTTGCTCGATGAAATTAATAAACTTATTTATTGTCGGTTGAAAACCCTATGTGCTCACCAGACTCCCAAGCCTGACCCACTCAGTTTTATGTATTACAGGTAGTGGCGCTCGAGCATAGTTGTGACGTGTTGGGATGAGGGATTACGGATATAGGCCTGTAGATATGAAATAATGTAGTAAGGCTTATATTGTATTTTTTATACTTATGTACTGTATCGAACATGACATCCCGAATCTTTTAATGAAATACATTTGTAAGGAGATGCTTTTGATAAATCCTTATCATATTATTATTTTGGGACAAATTACGCAACTCTTTTATTAAAAGGTTACTCTGATTTTGAAATAAAGTATAAACAAAACCGGTCTTTTCTGGCCGTGATTTGGGGGATGTTACAAAAAACATCAATTCCAAGCCCATCTCAAATAGACAAATAATATATAACACATAACACGTATTCATAGCTAATACTTTATATTTATGTGTTAGAAGAAAGTAACTATACACTCACCTAGTCAGAAGATGACCGGACAACACTACGGCTTGTAAAAATAGTATTCTTCAGTAGATCTAGAAAATCTTCACACACCGGGCATCTCGCAGGCAGAGCTTCGGCTCGGAAACTCTTTTCTTCTCGGGATCTTCGGGCTTCGGGACTCGCTTCGGGTCTTGGGATGATATCGGGGATTCGGGGGTACTTCTTTGCACGTAAATCGAGGTAGAAAGGGTGAAAGAGGTGAGAAAATAGCAACCCTAAACGGTTGGCCCTTCAAATCTATTTATAGGGCAAAATTTGCCCTTGCCACGTCGTGACACCTTTTTCCACGTCGTGGGCTTGGTCGTCATTGCATGCGTCATCCCAAGTTGCTTCTGGGGGACTCCAGGAGGTGTCAAAAGGCTTGCCACATTGTGGCATTGCTTGTCACGTCGTGGTATCTGACAGTTTTGGGGTTTCGCACCCTGAACTTCATAAATTCATAACTTTCGCATACGAACTCCGTTTTCAACGTTCTTTATATTGACGCGTAGGTGAGATTATGATCTACAACTCTCATTTAGACTCCGTTGGAAAATTTTGAATTTATTTTTAATATATTATAAATATATTACTTATATATTATTTTTATTAGGTCGGGACATGAAAACTCCGTTATAAATTCATAACTTCTTCATCCGACGTCCGTTTTCACCTATCTTTTTATCGTTTCACTACTATTCACGAGATCTTCGATTCTCGTTTAGATTGTTTCGGCTAAAAACCGCTCGATCTCAAATCAAGTATTCGGGTTGCATACTGCTAAGTCGAAACTTCAGAAAATCATAACTTCCTCATACGAAGTCAGATTTGGCGTTCGTTTTATGCACACTCTCAGTTTAACGAACTCTTAAACTTTCATTTAGATTACTTAGGCTAGATATCGTTCTATCTTAAATTTGTATTTTACGTCATTCGGCGTCGTGTCGGTTCTGTCGCGAAACTTCGACAGGTCATAACTTCTTCGTTATAACTCGGATTTCGGCATTCTTTATATGTACGGAATCCTTGTAACATATACTATAACTTAGTTAAGATTAATCATTCTAAATAATCTTTCATCAAAAATTCATTTTTGATGCTTATTGTCTCTAAATTGAGTAGCCCTGATCTACGGGCGTTACACCGAAGGTTTGCATAGGTGTTAGGGAGACAACGACTAACCGTGCCACAATATCTATTTGTCACCGGCGATAAGGGTTTTGCTAGGGCCACTTCAGCACCACCAATGTTTGTAGCTCGAGTTTCTAGCGTCATATCCGTCTATGGTCGAGTTTCTAATTCTGATCTCCGTTTGTAAAGGGTTGAAGTGAGAAGAATGTTGTGACTGTAGAACTCTAATATTCATCCATGGCTCGAGTTTACAGCCTCACCACCTCTGTAGAAATCCGGTAGTGGATGGAGAACTTTGATCTACGTCTATGGATAGTTGGAGAAGTCGTACGTGTCTCTCTTTGTCTTTATATTTCCAAATGTGTCTCTTTATCTCCCTCATACCGACTTTAGGTGGTAGTGGTTGTGCTACCAATGACGGTGACAACTTATGGTGGTTGTTGTTGTGTTGTTGATTAACAATGTGGTGTTAAGTGTTAAAGAGATGTTTACAAAAACAAAAACGGCATATAAAGTGGAGGGGTCTTTACATTTTTTTTTAATAAATAAAATTAATAAAAAAACTGGAAAAAGAAAATATCAATGGCAAATCAAAATATTTTGGATAAAACTCGCAACAAAATTAATGTTTTTAACCAATTGTGCCAGTGTAAAAATTTCTGGGCCAAAATGATAATTTTCGATAAACCATAAGGACGCTTATTGTAACTTTTTTCTAATTAAAATATATAAATTTAATTATAAGCCAATTTAATCTACTATTTTTGATAGTTTTAATTTTTAAATTAAAAAAAACAAAAAAAATCATTTGGTAATGAAAGCCTTTAACTTTTATTTTAAACGAAAGACAAATTTCACAAAAGTTAGTAAGTTTGCACAAAAATTCAGTTTTCAGGGCTCGGATTCATTATGGAATCAAGGTTGATACGGACCCGACACAACTACATGTTACATGGAGTCATTATGGACTCGGTGTTGATACGGACCCTGAGGTTGATACGGACTCGGCAGAACCACGTGTTGTTATATATATATATATATATATATATATATATGTGTGTGTGTGTGTGTGTGTGTGTTTGTGTGTGTGTGTGTGATTGTATGTGGTATTTTAGATAACTCACTAAGTTTTATGCTTATGGTTATGTGGTTTAAACATTTTTAGGTATTTCTAGTTTCAAAAGGAAGAGCTCAACTTAATCTCACTGTATAGTGCATCCCCTGGAGATTTATTCCACAATGATTGTTTATATTATACTCTTATGTTCTGAAAATAGTTCTACTCTGATCATCTTTTAGGATAATTAATGGATGGTTTTGACTTATTTAAAAATGAAAATTTTACTCGGTATTTTCGGAATTTTAGAAGTTGGTATCAGAGCCTTGGTTTGAGTGATTTAGACACATTCTCGGGTGTGTCTGAACTCAAGCTGAGGATTTCTAAAATCTTTTAAAAGAAAAATGATTTTCCAAAAAGGTTTTGAATAAGAACGGGTACGATGCATGCAATCAACCGAGCTTAAGTAAGTATTTCCCAAAATACCCATACATATGTTATGCTTATTGTTTTTGTATGAGTATATGAGAATTGCAAGCTAGATTATGGCTAATGATATGCTCAGGATTGCATGATATGATGCTAATAGAGATGCATGTATATGACTGTTGATTGAGCTTTTGGAATTGCATGCTAGTATAGCTTACTGATGTTGTATAGAATTTCTTGATTCGTGATGTATTGTAGCCTAGGAGGAATTGGATGCAATGTTAGATTTGGAATTTGTGTTGGTTGAATTGATTGCTAAGTGTATGATTTAAAAATTGTATACGACTGGGGTTATATACCCCAGAAGGACTGGCTTGGCCTTATTTCCATTCCTCATTTGGTTGTGAGCTTAAGGTAGAATCATTCATTCGACATTCTATATGATCTCGTTTTGTGTATAGTTTTCATGCATAAGGTAATCAGAAGTCTTGGTGGAAGTTCCTAGCATCACTAAAGCAAGTTAGTTGGACGATGCCTTTTATGTTTTGTGGCCTATAGAGTGTTATTGCCCGAATGTTGCTTTCTTTGTACTTTGTGGGACCCATAATAATGTGAGTTAACTACTAAATGAATATGTTAAGTTACATGTAGTAAATGTCAAATAATTTTAGAGTGATGTACTTGGCCCTACTGCGTAGTTCTTGTCTCAATCCATCCGTTGTAGGGTTGGGTCTTTTCTTCCAAATATTATTTACGTTTTGTTGCATGTAATTGTATTCATAAAGTAGTTAGCCGATATTAGTAGGGGTTCTTCAACAGCTGATGGCAGGGCGAGGAGGGAATCCTAGGAGGTGCCTTAGAGGAATTGGTACGCTGTTTAACAGTGTGTATTTGTTGAGAGTAGGTATATGTGATTGGATCAAATGGTAGTAGACAGGAGTAGTTACTTATAGGATCTGAAACGATTCTTGAGGAAAGTTCGGATAAGTGTGGAAGGTAGTATTAGGCCCATAATACTGAAAGAATTTGATTTTTAGTTAAATCAAGGAAAATTTTGGGGATTCTAAGGAGATGATTGAGGAAAGATTGTATGGTTTGGAACCATGATTCACTGCAGTATGTTTCTGTTCTTATCGGTTTATTGGTTATGGTTGTTCAGACTGAGGATGGGTTTGGTGAATTGTTGGGGCCTTAGTAGCCATGTCAGTTTAGGCTTGAATGGTGCATACCTATATGGGTTAGTTGACTAAGAGCTTGGAGGGCCTTGTTCGAGGTAGTGTCATTTGAGTCTTGGGATTCAAGAAGGAAGCGATTGTGATGATCGGATCGAGGATTATAGCCAGAGGCTGAGTGGTTGGCAGATGGATTGGGATGTCATTATTTTCAACGGCGGTTATGTTTTTCCAAATTTCTTTGTTTGGAGGAAAGAGAGAGCAGACATGAGATTTCAAAGTTGGGATGTAGACACAACATAGGTCTAGATGGTTACGGTTTGTTGGCGGCAAGTATGACAGTTTGGGAATGAATAAGAGAATTTTTGTGGTATGGTTGCCTTAAGATGAGATCAAGGTTCCACCTTCTTTAAAATTAGTTAGGTCAGGTGCTAGTTGATTGTTTCACATAATCAGAGAAGTGAATCGTGAACGACAACTTCTATTGTCTTTGATGTATCCCGACTATGAGAATGATGCATCTTGTATATGAATCATCTTCGTGAAGAATTGATGGTTGGGGATTTGTGAAGGAGGTAAGTGGTAATCCATTTGTTTCTGGATAGAGAGGATGTGCTATAAATGGATTGTCAGAATTATTGCTTGTGCATATTCATGGTATTCTAAATGATTAGAGCCGATTATGATTGGAAGTTTTCAAGGTCTCCATATGAGATTTGGAATCTCTTTGAGTTTTCTTGCCGATATCTGGAATATCATCTTATGTTGTGTTATACATTCCACGAGTCAGGGATTCTATGTATCTAGTTGAGCCAGTTTGAGTCTTGGTCTATTTGCAATGTCAGTTGGTGGTAGTTCGAACCCTAAGTGGGGTAGAACTAGGTATTCTTCTTGGGGGATCATCGATCTATTCAATTTTATGGTGTCGGAGGAATGGTTCATACGGATCTGCGGTTTGGGTATGCAAGACTTTTGTTCAGGAATTGGTCAAGTCGAGGGTGTGTATCAAGTTGTTATCAGATGTATGTGTTCAAGAATGCATGGATTATCTCGTGGAAGGAAGTTATTGGTTAAGGAGCTCGGTGTAGCCAGTCGTTCCTTTCAGGATGCCGATGAATAGATCAAGATGCGCTAGATTCGCTAAGGTTGAGTATCGGTTGTTGAGGGATTTGTCAACTTGTTGTATACAATGATATCTATAGTCTAGGTTGGGCTGTTGTTGATCTGTAAATTAGCTTCAGAGTTGGGTATGTTTAGTTCCATGTGGGTTTCGGTTCATTAGTGTATTGGATCATTGGATTAGTTGTCAATGCACCATCGATCGTTGTTCACTTCATTCATCATCAATAGCGTTGATTCTTCAGAAGTTTCGAGTAGTATCAGTTAAATTTCAATAGATGTGTTAATATATCATCAACTTCGACTCTAGTTTGGCAGATGTCATTGGTTATTAGAGGTTTAATATGATGGGGTACTGTTGGTCAGTTTTTCCAGTCGTGAATTTATATCTACTTAGAATCCAATTTTGGCATGTCGCGCCGGAAGGGTTAGTAATTTGAATTGATCTAAACAAGGTTTTAACAACATTTCTGGATAACTTTGGAAGTTTTATTGAGTTATTTATGTATTATTGGAATCTGTTCAGTTTCAGTTAAGGGGTGGGAGCTTGTTTCAATCATTTATGAGGGTGTTTCTGTTATCGGTTGAGGTTCATCATTTTTTTAGTACTTTAGACTTTAGGTAAGGGTGTGATGAAAAAGGAATATAGTAGATATAGGTTTATTTTAGGTTCTCTTAAGGGTATGTATTGTGGTAAGTTCACTAGATATTATCAGGAGGGGTGTTGTGGGTTGAACAAGAAAGCAAAGGAGCACTCGGTTTGACTTATTATCAAGGTTCTTATTTAGATTATAGCCTTTGAGTTTGAACAAGAGTACGACTACCTATCTCATTCTTTGGTGGTGTGCATCCATATTTTCAATTGGATTTTTGGGATGTGTGTGCAAGGTAAATCGGTTGGTCAGGAAATGTGAATTCTAGCAAAGCTCAGGATAGCGGCAGTTTTGAGTAGTGAAATCGTTAATGGATTGGGAATTCGAATATGTATGAGGTTGTTAGGTTATATATGATTCCAAGTGGGGGGGGGGATCAACTTGGAATGAGATGCTAAGGGAAAGTGGGAAACCTAGTTCTGATCGTGCAATGGGCCCAAAATCTTACGCCATGGATAAGGTCTGTTGGACAACTATAATCAGAGAAGCAGGGTTGGGAATCAGGGTATCTCGCCCGAGGACGTGTAACATCCTTTGTGGCATATTCTGGGTTCATGGCTAGTTTCATTTTGAGTGTTGTGTTAGGATCTCGCTCTTCAGGTGCTTTGTAACATTCATAAAATTCTTGAAAATTTTAAAATTTTAAATAAACCCAAAAACCATCATTGTTTACAAATTCTTTTAAAAATAAGTTCAACATCATACAAATCCCAATATCATGAAACAAAACATGAGGAAGTCCACGATCACGCATTCGGCTTCTCGTGATTCTCTGAAGTACCTGAAACATAATCCAAAACCATAAGCCCAAACTTAATGAGTTCCCCTAGAATACCAATACATAACAAATAGCACACATATAATAACAACATGAAATGGGTCCACAACTAACATATTGGATTACCCCTGAGCCCACAACATAAGTCTGGCTAGCCCCTGGGCCCAAAGCTTATGTATGGCTTGCTCCCCAACATGGTCAGTCCTTGGACTGAATATCACTAAGCCCTCAGTACGAGTCTGACATGCCCTTCCCAGCCCTCAGCTTGTATCTGAATGCTCATGAGCTCTCAGTATGAGTCTGGTATGCCCTTCCTGGCCCTCAGCTCATATTTGGTATGCTCTATAGTTTGTTGGCTACAACACGGAGCAGTACAACCTCAACCCAACCCACACGATATGTCGACATATAACATATAATAACATATATAGATAAAAATCCAGTTTCACAAGTAGTAATACAGATCTAACAAACTAGCATATCAAAACTAGCATGAATACATATTCCATACTCAGCATAACAGCAATATCAGGTTATCAAACCAATGGGTCGGCCTTGGTGCCTTTGACCCAAATGTACAGTGAGGAAAACTCACTTCACAATGTCGAACCACACTAAAAATCTCCGGCTGCTGGCTCATGAAAAATCCCAAACTATCACAACAAAACAAACATCCAATTAACAATTAGATTACCATCCTTGACTAAGGATCCATACTTAGGGTAAATGTCCACTTTACCCTTTTCCCCAATTGGGCCAGATCCCAAGTCTAGTTTTTTATCCAAAAGGCCCAAATTACTTCAAGACCCATAATTAGACCAATTTTCCAAATTGGGCCCAACTCCTTATGGGGCCTTATCCTAAGGTCCAACTCTCCAACTAGCCTAAACATTCACACTCAGAAATTCCAATGCAGGCCCAAGCATTCAAGCCCAAAAGGTGGCCCAAAACTCAACGCCCAAACTCAAAAATCCAACAAACGATGTACGTTGGGCGTACTATGGTGGTACGCACGGCGTACATGAGCCTCACATTGACCACCATTGGGGTGGCTGACCGAGTATACGGGACGTACTCCTCCGTATGTGCTTAATGGCTTAAGCACTTAAGCCCATATTATAGATCCATGGTCCAAATGCACCCTAGAGCCATAAAGTCTCCAACTTTATGACTTTACATGTCCAAAAGTTCTTATTACAAGGTCTTAATCCATTAAGACCCTTCTTACAAATGCATGAGACACTCCTATCCATTGGAACATCATTTTTAAGACTAAGGACCCTTCATAGGGTCTAGAAGGACAACTTAAAACGTCAAAAATCAAACATGCACAACAATGGGACTTTTAGGGACAAAAGACGCCATAAAGCTATCAAGATGAAATATAAGTAAACCAATCATAAAGGTAGCAACTTTTTTACCTTTTGGAGCTTCCCAAGAAGATGATCCAAGATCTATAAGCTTGCTTTCCTTCCTAGACTCCTTGATGCACTTCCTTCTCCTTTAAGCACAAAAATAACACACTTTAAGCTCAAAACACTATCTTATGGGGTTATGGCTTGCTAAGAACGATACAAGGAATTGGAGGCTAAATGAGTGAGGCTAAATGATCCATAAAGTTGCTCAAATACTTTTTAAACCCTATAAATTAAGGTTTCACCTAGACATTGGTACACCCAACGTATATATGTGTACACACAGCGTACTAGGGCATGCTCGAGTACGCTTAACATACTCACATGTATGCCCCACGTACTAATCATGCTCCCAAAGTTTACCATTATACCATTAGGGCTTCTTAGGGCTACATCTTTATACTCCAAGGACCCAAATTGACATATTAAGAAAAAAATGGACCGCAGTTAAGAATATTCTTAGGTACCTTCGGAGGACCAAGGAATGGTTTCTAGTCCTCGGTGGGAGTCATGACTTAAAGGTGCGGGGGTATAGTGACGCCTGTTTTCAGACCGATAGGGACAACTACCATTCGCAGTTGGGCTGGGTCTTTACCCTTAATGAAGGAGTAATGACTTGGAAAAGTTCCAAGCAGGAGACTGTAGCTGATTCAACGTGCGAATCAGAGTACAGTGCAGCGAGCGAAGCGTCAAAGGAGGCAATATGGTTGAAGAACTTCATTAGAGACCTTGGAGTTGTGTCAGCCATACAGGAGCCTATGGAAATTTTCTGTGATAATAAAGGTGCAGTTGCCTTAACCAAGGAACTGAAGGATCATGACTGATGCAAGCATACCGACAGGAAATACTATTTCATTCGACATTGGGTAGAAGAAGGACTCCTCGTAGTAAAGAGGGTATCGTCAGAGAAAAACCCAGTAGATCCCTTACGAAGGGACTGAGTAGGGTGAAGTACTTGCAGCAAGCTAGGAGCATTGGGCTGAAGGACGATATTAGTTTTGATTAGATAGTTTAGAAACATGTAATAGATAAATTGTAATTAACATTTGATGATTAAATAAATGGGTATTATTTATGAGTAAAGTTACTATCTTAGGTTAATTATTTACCTATTGTTTCACTTTGCATGTTTTGACTTCCTGTATAATAAGATTATTCGAACGTTCCATAGTCGCTCATACTTTGGGAGTAGGTATGAAAGAAGATTGTCATGAATTGGTGTGTAGATTGTCAAAAGTGTATTAGCAATAGCAAAAGTTTGATACAATGTTCATGAGTGCTTATGAATAAGATTTGAGCATTGGAATAAACCCACGCTTGTTGGAACCACTTCATGGAACTTATCACGAGTGATCGCAAGACAGTAATAGCATATGGTCTTAAAACCTAGATATATGGTTTATTGTTTTCTAATTGGTTGAGCATTGACAACGCGTAAACGTAGCAGTAACTTGATGTTATAAAGCGCATTGTTGTGTATGATTTTATTAGTGAATTGTAAATGCATATAAGTCGAAGTTTATCTGTTCCTTTTATCCTAAGAGGGTAAAAGTGATATTTGGTCCCCTCGATGATTTGGTTTGACTAATGTGGCGGGCCCGATGAGGACTGAATTGATGTGTTCAATTAAGGTCTATGTCAGACGAATCAGAGATTGAGAAACAAACTGCTAGACAATAAGTATGACTATGTTCCATGTAATTGTCCACACGATATCTAGAATGGAGGACTATATGATCCCTTATCTGAAGGACAGGTTATTGTGAGATCAGAGTTCGACAACGTCTTTGAGAGCTACGATTGCTAATCGGATTGTATTTGCATTTATAGTTACTAGACTTATCCAATTGGGAGGCTGTTAGATTTTTGTCTAAGCCCGTAACTATATTTGGTAAGTACTTGACTCGGTTGTGCATGGTCCTTTTGGGTTGCCTTCACCAGAGCAACTTGATAGCATGATTTATGAAGAAAGAGAGAGAGAGAGAGAGAGAGGTTATTATGGTTTATTAATATATTATATGAATAATATATTAAAAGAGAAATCATATAGTTAAATTAATATTAGATAATAATTAATTATGTGGCTAAAAGACATTAATTAAATAAAGGGGACTTAAACTGTCAAATGTGTGATAGTTGAATATTGGGATGAGAAACCTTATGGACTTGGCATGGAAGAAATTAGGGATGTGTCCATCCTAATTTTGGCCATTAGGGCCCTATTCTAGAAGCTTCCTTGGATTGCTTAAGGTCTAAGCTGTCCATTAGGGTTTTGACCGAAACCCTAGCTTCACAAGTATAAATCGAACCCCTAAGTCATCAGATTTTGGCCACTTGAAACCCTAGAAGAGTTCATAGATGAAATTATGCCTCTCCCCTCTCTACAATATCATCCTCTTGCTTGTGTGTTGTTTGTAAGCCATTAGAGGAGTGACATTTGTGACTCTAAGCTCCAAGACAAAAAGATTCAGCTCATTGTTGAAGAGGTAATCATCTAGATTTGTTTTCTTATGACAATTTCGAAATATGTATGCTAGATCTAGGGTTCATAAGTCTTGGATGAATTGCATGTACAATAGAGAAACCTAGATCCAAGCTTTAGGGTTTGCATGTGCACATAGGATGCTCTTTTGTGTAAAACCTATCACTTCTGTCTAATATTTATTTTGTGTTTTATTTTGCATGTTTTACTTCCCGAATAATTACATTGCTCGAGCATCCATAGACTTTCATACTTTTGGAAGTAAGTAGTGAAATAAGGATGTCATGAATTGTGTTGTAGATTGTCAAGGAGTTTAGACATAGCAATGGTTTGCTGCAACATTTATGAGTACTTTGAAATATAGAATTTAAGTATTGGATTAACCCACGCTCAGAGAATTACTTCATGGAATTTATTTAATTCGTAGTCCATAATATCTTACAATCTTTAAACAAAGATATATGAGTTATTGTTTACGAGTTGGTTGTGCATTGATGGTACGTAAACACATCAATAACTTAATGTTATAAAATATATTGTTGTTCATGATTTGATGAGTAAATAGTACAAGAATATAATTCAAAGTTGATATGTTCCTTTTAACCCTTAGGGGGAAAAGTGATATCTTTGGGCCCCTCAATGATTTGGTGTTGACTTATAGTGTCGGGCCCGGCTAGGACTAGATTGATGTGTTCGATTAGTAGTTCTTTGTCGTTACAAATCAGAAGGTGGGGAACAAAGTATTGGAGAATGAGATTGATTCGATTCCATGTTTTATGTCTACGTGAATCATGTAGAATGGAGGATTATATGATCATTTATCTTAGGACACGTTACTGAATACGTCAGAGCTGGGAAGCAGCTTTTGAGGGCTATAATTTGCTAATGAGTTTTGAAGTTATACCGGAAACTATAGTTATTAGACTTATCCAAGTGGGAGACTGTTGGATTAAGTGTCTAAACCCACAAATATAATTGGTATATACTTAAATTGATAGTAGCACAATCCTTTTAGGTTGCCCTCAAGACTAGCAACTAGACAGGCTGATTTTGGAGAAAAATGTTGATTTATTATTTGATTAATAAATTGAAATAAATAATTTATTAATATATTATGAAAATAATATATTAATTAGAAATAGTAATATTTAATTAATATTTAATCAGAAATTAATTGGATTTAGTTTCGCGATTAAAGGAATTAATTAAAAGTGTAGGGACTAAAGTGAAATTGTTCAATAGTTTAGCAAGAGGCAATCTAGAATCCTCCATAGGCTTGTATGGTTTTTCATACCCTTAAGGTTTCTAGAATAGTCTTTGGTGGATAAACAAGAAAGTGGATAATTACCCGGTTTAAGATAATCTTGGATTAGGGCTTATCTAGGGTTTCCTGACTTCACTATATAAACAGCCTAAACCCTACAATTTTTGGACACTTGCTTCTTGGAAGACCTAGCCGAAAATTTGAGCCTCTTACCTCATTCTCAATCATCTTCAATTGCTATTGTTGGGTGTGAACCAATAGAGGCATAACATTTGTGACACTTGTTCTCAAGGCTTCAACAACATAAGGTTTTTTCATTATTATTACTAAAGAGCAGTTAAGGTATACTTCTCCTAGCCCTATTTGTATTTTTGAAAATATGCTAATGTTCTAGGGTTTCTTTTTTGTTATTCAGAGTTGTGTGTTCAATTAGAGAAAACATAGATCAATTTTGCAGGGTTACATGCAAACACAGGATTTAGATGTATTGCAAAATACCCATCAATATGTTGGGATGAGATAAAGTTTTCAACTTTATGGCTCATCAAGGTGCCTTGAGCCTCATATCTTTCAGATCTAGAATGTGGTTGAGATTTGGGAGTTTTGTATGAGTATTAGGTCATCTACTTGCCTTTTGACCTAGTTTGGGTAAATGACATGCATAGGTCATGCATGCCCATAAAGTTGAAAATTTTATGAGCCATTAGATCCCTTGGAAGCTTTTTGAAAAGCTGGAGTTGAAGTCTCAATGGATTAAGGACTTAATTCATAAAGATGTTTCCCAGTTGGCGATCATAATATGGCATGAAGAGTGCCACGACGTGACGATAGAGGACTCCTCAACTATTTTATCCATGTGTGTTCGCAACATGACCAAGGAGGGTCCACGTCGTGGTGAATTTTGATTGAGTTGTTTGTGACCAGTTGGATGAATTAGAGTGTGATTGACTTTAGAATTGAGTTGAGTGTGTTCTCACAGCGTGACCATGGGCTGGTCACGACGTGATGGTCAATTGTTAGTGATGTTAATTGTTGACTTTGACCTTGACCGTTGACTTTTGTCATGGGTTGATTTTTGCTCAACTTTCTAGTTTTAGAAGGTAGACTAAAGGTTACCTTGTGTGGTTTTAGTGGAAGGTGTTTAGCACCCGTTTGTTGGCTGTGAGTGTTGTTAGCTGTTGACTTTGTTCGTAAGGTGAGTCTTCTCACTACACTATGTAGGATGCTAGTTGTTTTTGTGATACATGCATGGAAGACCAGGTAGCACCCCCCTGACATACGTATGAAAGACAAGATGGTGGCTCCTGACAATTGTATGCAAGACATGGGTTTGGCCCCGATATATATATATATATATATATATATATATATATATATATATATATATGATGCTTGTTGTCTGTGTGATGTTTGCATGGAAGACCATGAGGTGGCTCTTGGCACTTGTATGTAAAACCAAGATTTGGCTCCTGGTGTGGCAATGTCACACCCCAAAACCGGAACGGTGGAAACGTTCTGGGGTGGATGATGTCATGTCAAGTATCAAACCACATGCATTATAGTAATAAAAGTACAACAAAACATTGCATTAATAGTAATAGTTTTACATGGTTTACATTACACTGTATCAAATTAATACAAGCAAATATAATAAGTACAGCATGGTACTAAACTATCTTCATCAACTGCTCCGGGGATGTACCTGTCTAATGCTGACCTGAGAATACAAGTTATTTGAAAAGCGAGTATCAACATTTTTACAAATGCTGGTGAGTTCACTAGTATTTAGTGTCATTTTATACAAAAACTTTATATGAGTAGTAGTTTTCAAGTATACAGTGAAATAGTGTCCTTTCCAGAAAATCCTATATTTTCTTTAATAAAAGCAGTCTTCTACCAAGACTGGACGGAGTTATGTGGTAAAAAGTAGTTTTCCCTTAATCGCTAACATTATCAAAATACAGAAATTGATTATTGAAGAAAGCAAGAGAAATCAAGGAAATAACATATGCCTCAGCAGTGAGGACTGCTAACTAAGGCAAAAGGAATCATATACTCCAGGAGAGTACCGAACGAAAGACACGCCTGGCTCAGTCTAACAAAAGGAGATACAGACCCCAGACGGTACCAAATGATAGATACAACTAGTAGGGTCTAAAACAAAGAATATAGACCCCAGACAATATCAAATGAAAGATACAGCTAGTAAGGTCTAAAACAAGGAATACAGACCGCAGACAGTATCAAATGAAAGATACAGCTTGCAAGATCTAAAATAGAGAATACATACCGTAGACAGTATCAAATGAAAGATACAGCTTGCAAGGTCTAAAAACAGTGTGACTCTGAGAATGGGTTTCCAGCATATAGTGTAAGTTGCTGGTGAAATACCGTTACCTTAAGGCCATGAATTATAAGGCAACCTGGGATACTCGTAACCATACTAACCGACACTAGAGTACTTGACACCCTACAAGAGTCTATAAAATATGACATTTGTCACCCCTTGGCTTGGTGGGCCGTGGACTGTAGCTAGCAGTCAGGGTGCGGGGGTGTCAATCCCGTATAGATCTATACACACAACGTACGCTCTCCCTACAGGAGACTCTGGTTACCAACTAGACGTCGGAGAAGGCCGCGTCTTGAAGATGCATCCCAAAGAGTGGGTAGTGGGTTTCATATATAAGTGTTGAACTAGAGGTAGAGACTCATAACTGAACTGACTAGAGTAAACCTATATGTCTCTGCTCGTATACATAAAATACAACAAATGAACCAAACGACCTTCGGACGACCATCCGATCCCACCAGACCACATCTCAACAAAGAAAAGGAAATAGGGCGGACAAACCTTCCTAATTCCTTCAATCATTATTTATATGCACCTATATAAGCATAGACATACATATAACTACAACTGAGTGTGTAACAAGTGGAAACGTATCGTGATGTATAACTGAGTCGTGGTGTGTAAACGTACAGTGTGGATAACCGAATCGTGATGTATAACGTACAGTGTGGAATAACCGATGTATAACGTACAGTGTGGAATAACCGATGTATAACGTACAATGTGGAATAACTGAATCATGAAGTGTGAACGAATATTGTGGAATAATCAAATCGTAAAGTGTAAACAAACAGTGTGGGATAATTGAATCGTGAAGTATAAGCGTTACCAAATATAAGTGTATCACAAAGTGGAAACGTTATCAAGTAGGAGTTTAAACTATGTAAAAGCGAAGCAGCGACATCTAACAAGCAAGAGTATACGACCTGAAAGAGAACTTTGATGAAAACCTTGGAAAAACCTTTATACTTAAGAAAGTCACAACTTGGTATTCTTTGGTAAAGTAAGTTTGAAAACCTTTAGAAATTCTTTGGAACCTTTCATAAACCAGTTTAAAATGAACTTTGATAAAACAATATAAGTAAGAGTTATGAGCAAGTGAAAACATTTTAGAAAACCATTTATAGTATCCTGCTCGGGAAAATAGTTTACAGTGTGGTAAATTCTTGTGCATGCGGGTTATCAATCACATGTGATCGATATGATAAATTGCATGTTTAACTTGTATTCCCCCCCCCCTATAAAACATGCAAAAATATTTAAAAGGTTCATTCAGGGGTATGAACTCACCTGATGTAAGTGGATCCGACGGAGGTGCCGGTTGGGTGCTCGGTGTCAAGTAAAGACTTGGACACACTTAGAGACCTATTTAGCATATGAACATATTTTCACATACAATTAGTACATTTAATACTAATTAAACAAGTATACACACTCTAAGTAGCGGAAAACACTTTAGTTAAGTGTTTGGGGTGTCCCGGGTAACATCTAAGGGTGTGAATGGCTTAGGAATGGAGTTTACTCTCCGAGAGTAAACTCTCCATATGGTGTTTACGGCCCTGGGACAACTCCCCATGAGTTTACGGTCGTAAACTCACGGTGAGGGGTTCTAGGATGCTTTAAAGGCCCTATATTGATCGTGGAATTTTGCTAGGTCCAAATATAAAAGGTATGAATGGATTTAAGGCACTTAAATGGACCAAATGGGAGTTTACAGCCGTAAGCTCCTATGTACATATCTTTTGGTGTTTTAAGGGCTTAAATGGTAGAGGATAAAATTCCATGCATTTTTCCAAGTCAAATGGAGGAGTTTGGGCACCATTTGGGCACTAAATGGGAGTTTACGGCCTATGAACCACCTCTATGGGAGTTCACGGCCGTGAACTCCTATTCCCCTAGTTTTATTGATGTTTAAGTCCTTCCCAATGATGGTATTGCTTCAAGGTATTTTTCCAAGGCCATAGGGGGTGTTTGGGGCATTTCTAGCACAAAATTTTGAGTTTACTCCCCATGAAGAGGAGTTTACGGCCCAAGCATGTTCTTGGGCAGTAAACTCATGTTTACTCTTCAAAAACTCGTTTCAAGGTGTTCTAAGTCCGAATATGTAAGCCTAAAAGTCATATCTAAGCCTTAGGGGCAATTTGGAGGGGTTTTGGGGCTTAAAAACCCCATTATATGGTGTTTACGGTCCAAGAGTGTTCTTGGGATGTAAACACATCAATTTTGTCCCTATTTTATGTTTTAAACTCGAATTTGTTGGCTAGATAAGCTATATAACAAGTTAGGATAGGTGGCTTACTCGTTTGGGGCTCGAAACGGATGATTTTTGGCTTGAAACTAAGTTGTAGAGAGAGAGAGTGAAAAAGGGTGAAATGAAGTTTACTCTCCCTTATATAGGGGTTGGAGTTAGGGCTGAGTGGAAATCTACCCGATACTGCCATTAAATGGGGCTTTTTGGTCGCACCCGATTAAACGGTCAAATTTTGGCTTGGTTGTAACTAGACATTTTTAAGGGCATTTTGTGGGTGTTTTTAATTTGTTTCAACCCTTACCAAGTCATTATAAAAGTCCCCATATAATTAACATCTTTCAAAAGGTTAACGGACAGTTAAATAAAACAAAGCTTTTTAACGGAAAAAGGTTAAAACTGACGGAATAGATTTCGGGTTGTCACAGGCAAGGAAAGACCATGGGGTAGCCCATGAAACTTGTATGTAAGATCATTGGGGTAGCCATGACAATGTATGTATGGTATGTGATATTTTGGGGAGCTTACTAAACTTTGTGCTTACGATTTTGTGGTTTAAAGATATTCATGTACTTCCAGTTCTAAAATGAATCACATGGCTTGACTGCACAACATCCCCTGATGGATTTTCCGCACTAATTGGTAATGTTATACTCCGTTTGCAAGATAAATTTACTATGATTGTATTTAGAAGAAATGGTTGTATGAATTTGGCGGTTTAAAAATGAAAATTTTTGTTGCTATTTTTAGGAGTGTTTATAGTTGAATGATCATCAAGCAATACTTATACATCAATTTTTACTTGATTTTTTTTTTCTAAAGATGTTTAGGTCCATTGTGTACTTAATTTGAACTGATACCTTCATTGAAAAAGAAATCCATCGGAGGATTCTTTTTTGGGCATATTGTTGGAAATAACAACATTCTTACTATTATTATCGTTAAATGTAATATTTTCTGCCTTATATATATTTTTAAATAAATGGTTGCCGCCTCTATTGGAGGCTATGGGTAACTTGTTTTATTTCTGCCTTATACACATCAGCAAAGGTTCTTATTCACTTGTCATATTCGACACTACAATTGGATCCCAAATTTTGTATACATTTATTTGCATAAAGTTATTAGACCTTCTTATGGAGTAAATTATTTGCGGTATCTCATAAGAAAAGCCCTTTATTCACCTCTCTTAGAGATGACTAACATTTCATCGATTACCTGAACCGATTAGTTCAAAATATAAAAAATATAATTTTTCTTAAATAAGCTTTTATTCAACATTCTATAAATATTTTTTACTTTTTCTCTTCTTCAAAAGTTCAATTAATATATATATATATATATATATATATATATATATATATATATATATATATATATATATATATATATATATATATATATATATATATATTATGGGTGAGCATTTGGACCGGTGGATCGGATCGGACCGGATCGGACCGTTTTTTTGGACCCCTGGTCTGGTTCTCGGTTCTAAGATTTCTCTCCGGTCCGGTCCGGTTTTTTTCCTAGTTCGGTTCGGTTTTCACCGGGCTTAAAACCGGTTGGACATGATTAAGATTTTTGTGATGTTACATCTATAACTCATTCGTTTTAAGTCGGATTGATCTGCGGTTTTTTACAATATTTAGTTTACAGTTTGTAGATGAATTTAGACTATAAATTTGTTTATTTTGGTATTATATTCACCGCGTTACAATCCTTCAAAGTAGAGCTATCAAAGCTGAAAAAATTCAGCTTTTCAGCAACATTTTGTAATCTGTGATGTTTTTTAAACACCGATAACTCATTCGTTTTATGTCGGATTGACCGACGATTATTTTCAACATTTAGTTTACAATTTGTAGATGAGTTTAGACTATAATTTTGTTTATTTTCGTATTATATTCACTGAGTTACAATCATTCAAATTAGAGCTATCAAAGCTGAAAAAATTCAGCTTTTCAGCAAGATTTTGTAATTTGTGATGTTTTTTTAAACACCCATAACTCATTCGTTTTAATTCGGATTGACCTATGGTTTTTTCCAACATTTAGTTTATAGTTTGTAGATGAATTTGGACTATAATTTTGTTTATTTTGGTATTATATTCACTGAGTTACAATCCTTCAAAGTAGAGCTATCAAAGCTGAAATATTTCAGCTTTTTAGTATTATTTTATACTATAATTCCGAGTCCGCGTTTAGCACATGTGGTAGAGTTGTAAGTGAGTATCAAACTAGTTTATCAATATTGATAGTTAAAGCTTTGTTATGCACCCAAGATTAGGTGATAAAGTTTACAAATCTGATAGTTGACAACGTTGATGACATCTTGAACGATGATGATATAGCTTTGGATAAAAAAATTACAATCTTTATTCTTTTTTATACAATTATTATTTTTTATTAAATACAAACAACATTTTCATTTGTGTTTATGTAGAGATTGCACAAGATTTAAATATGTTACATATGGAAGATTAGATTATGAGTTTATGAAGTTTATTAGTTTGATTGATTTTAAAGTTTAAACTATGATTTTTATTGTTATGGTAATACTTTTGTATGTTTGTCTTAAAATTGTTTAACTTCTGTTGGTGAACTTGATTTATATGTTAGTTGCTTTTATTTGAAAAATTAATTTTTGCAAATTGCAAGTTATAATATTATACATCAATGTAGATTAGTTAGGCATGTAACGGAAACGTATTAATTTTGCAAGTTATAATATTATACATCAATGTAGATTACTTATTATACTCTATGCAATTAAACTTGTACCGGTCCAAACGGGTCCAAAAACCGGACAACCAGGACACGGACACGGACACGGACACGACTCATCCGGTCCGGTCCATGGTCCACAAAATTCTCCATAACCGGTCCGATCCAAGAGCCAGTCCAAATGCTCACCCCTATTTTATATATATATATATATATATATATATATATATATATATATATATATATATATATATATATATATATAAGATATGAAGCTTAAGAATAGTAAATTGGGTATTTTTTTAGCAGAAATGGTCCCTGCACTTTGCTCCTCATTCTTCACATATTTTGACATTTTTGGTCCTTGCAATAAATGGTCCCTGCACTTTGATTATCATTGTTTTCCTATTTTGATATTTTTGGTCATTGCGATCAATATTTTTACACTTTTTAGGAACCTTTTAATATTTAAAGTTTGACCAGAAAACTTTAACGGTTTGACAACTTTGATCTATTTTCTAAAAATTTGCTAATTACTACCCCTAAAATTCTTTAACCGTTTTGAAACTTTTTGATCTTTGCAGTCAAAACTTTTATATTTTCTCATAAAAAAACATGAAAAAAAAAGGTCCGGGACAAAGTCCGGGTTTTCATCCTTGCACTTTCTACGTCTGTCATATTTATCGATTAAGAAACAATATTGAAAGCTTCTGGTCCCCGCGTAACGGGATAACCTTTCTAGTTATTATTATTATTATTTTAAATACACTATAAGCTTAATTTGTTTGGACAATATGTTTCCTTATGTGAGATAATCAATGAAGACATTCTACCTCCTGAAACTTTTGTTGTTGTTTGGCCATGTAATTCAACAAACAAGAAGTAAAAAATGTGATAAATATTTAACCATATTTCGGTTGTAGTGATTTTATAAGGTACGTGGAAGAAGATATAATTATTAAATTATTGATCCATGTAGCACTACTCAGCTGTATGGCGTGAAAATTCGTCTATGAATTAGTTGTGCGCGTAAACCTAAAACTAACAAGAAATTTCCCTTTCCCAAAAAAAATTTAAAAAAATAAAAATAAATACTATGGCTAACATAATAAAATTCAAAATTAATAATAAAGGTGTTTTAGTCTTTTAGAAATTTAACAGATATTACAATAACCTCCCTTATAAAATCATAAAAAGTCCCCTTTTAAACTAAAAGTTTACATTGCCAATTCCCAATAACAAAATCTCAAAGTCGTTGCCGTGTTTGACCATAAATGTGATGCCTTCACCTTCATATACACCTACGGAGCATCAAATTGCGAGACCATGAACAAAAGTGTGACTTGTGAGATCTTTTGAAGATGAGAGGTGTCGATAGCACTAGGGACACGATCAACGCCGCCGCGACGGCGATTGCATCGGTGGAGAACAGAGCTTATCAATCTTCTTCAGTTCAGGTGATTATATTCGATCGTTTTGCTGTTTCTTGTTTTGATTTCGTTGTTCTTAATCGGCTATATGTTTTTTTTTTTTTTTAAATTGGAATTTGATTCGTTTGAATATAAGATCTGGGGTTCATCGTTTAATCACTGTTGAATCAGACATCACGGTTTCTGTTTCTGTTTCTGTTTCATTTGAACGTGTGTGATTATGTGACAATGATTTGTGTTTACATGGAAACTCCATTTTCAAATGATAGAACTGATCTTTTGTGTTTTCTCCGGGTGTTCTATTTTTGCAGTTTTGAAGTAATTTTGTTGGAATTGATATTAGGGTTCTTAATCCAATATATATTTCATCACGTAATTAGATCAATGAGAGAAAGGTACTGTTTCAACAATCTTAATGTCAGATTTTGACGACTTTGATCACAAATGTTGAATGCTTCGAATTCAACACGCTTATGAATTGCCTCATGAAAAGAATCCAGTTTTGGTTTCTCCAGATCGTATGCTGATTGTTAATTTTTTCTGTTTTTCATAACGTTCTGTAATTTGTACATTGATTGTTACTGAATAATGATTGCCTTTACAGAAACGAAGATGGGGAAGTTTTTGGAGCATTACATCGTGTTTTGGATCTCAGAAACGAAACAAGAAGATCGGCCATGCTGTTCTTGTTTCCGAACATCGTTCTTCAACAATGGAAGCTCCGACGATAGAAAACCTGCCTCAACCATCATCAATAGTCCTTCCATTCATGGCGCCTCCATCTTCTCCGGCTTCTTTCCTTCAATCAGAACCACCTTCTGCCACCCAATCACCTGGCGGTTTACTTTCCTTCACCGCCGCATCCTCCGGTATGTATTCACCTAGTGATCCGACCAACATGTTTGCAGTGGGACCTTACGCCCATGAAAGACAATTGGTTTCACCACCGGTGTTCTCGACATACACCACCGAGCCATCAACTGCTCCGTTCACTCCTCCTCCGGAATCTGTTCATCTGACCACACCTTCATCCCCGGAGGTGCCATTTGCTCGGTTTCTAGATTCCGGTAACCAAAACGGCGAAGTCGATCGGAAATTTACATCATCCCACCACGAATCGCAATTGTTTCAGCTATACCCAGGAAGTCCCATAGGCCAACTCATATCACCCGGTTCCGGTATCTCCAACTCCGGCACCTCCTCTCCGTTCCCGGATAGAGGTCCTGTCGTCCTCCGGAACCCAACCGGAGCAAAGCTATGGCCTCGAGGATGGGAATCACAACAAGAATCTGGAACTACTACCCCCAATTCGACCATTCTAGACCGGCAAAACTCCGATGTTGGTCCACTCACCAGTTTCTCGAACGACGATCAGAATATGATTCATCATAGAGTCTCCTTCGAGATTACGCCGGAAGAAGTCGAACGCAGACTTATTGCTGATGTGGCAAACGGCCGGGATAGTTTCTCCGATGACGTGAGTAGGGGTCATCGATCAACCGTCACCTTTGGATCTGTAAAAGATTTCAACTTTGACAGCGCCGATGGTGGCGAAGGAGAGTCGAATAGATGTTCGGAAGCCGGTGAGAAGATTCTTGAAAAAGAAACCGGTCCTGGGCCCATTAAGAATTGGGCTTTCTTTCCAATGATACAGCCAAGTGTTAGCTAGTTATTCGATACATGAAAAGAAAAAAAAAATATGAATAATCAAAAGCTCCATAGGTATAGGTAAAAGTTTATATTATTTATTATTCTTCAAAAGCATAACCTTTATTAGTTGCATATAATATGTGAAAGATATTTTTTGTTTTTTAGATTTTAATAAAAGCTTCATAGTTAATATCATTGTTAATCAATTGTGCAAGTACTTATCTTTCTGTATCATCTAGTCTTTCGACTTTAATGACCTAATTATTTGAAAGACATACATGCAAAACAAACTTCATTGTAATTGTTTATCTTATATTCAAAGGAAAAGCTAATGAAAACAAAAAAGGGTAGATCGAGATATTTGCCAATCTAGGGTTAATAATTGTACGGCTAAAATGCAATGAAGAAACATAAGTTCCACGAGTTCCTTAGGATTTGACTAGCATTGGCACTCGGTTCATTCCAATCTTGTCTTTGTTTTTGTTGTAATGTCGTGTGGTATACAACTTATGAATCCATTCGTGGCTGAGGTGACAACGCCACGAGCATACACACCACCCCGGGTGCTACGACCGTGGTGGTTTGTTGTGTTAAAGACACATGACAATGACCAATCAAGGGCTAACTTTTTAGTCTTTTTCTATCGGTCTTAGTTTATTGTTTTACATTCTTCTCTCTGTCTTCTTCATTGTTGGAAGTACACTGACTACTCATAATGGTGGTGTTTCTGGCTAATCTGGAAGCTTCCCACGCTCCTTATCGTTGAAAATATATCTTTCGGTTTAAAGCTAGAAGAAGTGGTGATATGCATGTTTCAATGTCACATCATTATTTTACATGTCACATCGATGTTATTTTGCCATTTAACATAAATTTTTTAATACATATTAATAGGACTGTAAACGAACTGAACGTTCGGCGAACCGTTCGTGAACTGTTCGGCGGTGAGTTCGTTTATTTAATAAATGAACGAACATGAACAAAAATTATCGTTCGTTTAGTTAAATGAACGAACATGAACAATGGTCTCGTTCGTTCATTTATGTTCGTGAACGTTCGTTTACGATGTTCATTTACGTTCGTTTATGTTCGTTCGTTTAAGTTTATTTATATTTATCTATATTTAATTATTTTTTATTATATTGCTATATTATATGTTCGTTTATGTTCATATATGTTTAATTGTGTGTGTGTGTGTGTGTGTTTTTTTATCTTTGTTCGTTTATGTTTGTTCGTTTATGTTCGTTTAGCATGTTCACGAACATAAATGAACGAACATGAACAAAGTAATTTGTTAAATAAACGAACATGAACAAGAAAATCTCGTTCGTTTATCCGTTCGTGTTCGTTTGTTGTTCGGCTAACTTAAACGAACGAACATGAACAAGACCTTGTTCGTGTTCGTTTGGTTCGTTTACAGCCCTACATATTAATAAAAAAATTTGACAAAATATTTATTTTTGACTTTCTCCATCATCTATAAATAGTTGTCGAACTTGTGTCAAGCAATGTAAGAGGTAGTGTTCCCATGGTATGCCAAGTCCACATAAGCATGTGTCGTTGGATGGTATCAAACCACTCTTTCTAGTAGGGATGGATATTAGGATAGTCAGAACCGGAACCATAATTGGTAACAAGGTCCGGTTACCAGTTTTCTATTTTTATGAAAATCGGTCCCGGTTCTAAAAATTGGAATCAGTTTGACAATTTTTCCATTTTTTAAAATGTACATAACTCACTCATATGAATTAGGAATTGTTTGTTTTCTTCCAACATATAATTTGGAGTTTGTAATTCATTTCTGACTATACAAACATATGTTTTGGTTAAATATTGAATCAAACACATGTCCCGAAAGAAAGAATATCGATGCTGTTTTTTCTCTATTTCAATATTTTTTGTTTTTTTAATTTGTCCCATTTTTTTTAATGTGCATAAGTCATTCATATAACGTCGAAATTACTTAATTTTTTTCCAGTATGTAATTGTATTTCATTTTAGACTATAAAAACACATATTTTTGTTAGATATTAAATCAGTTATAGATCTCGAGAGACAGTATATCAATGTTGTGTATTTTCGGTTTCAACATTTTTTTTTTGGAATTTATCCTCCTTTTAAAATGCACATAACTCACTCATATGAAGTCAGAATTACTTTAATCTTTTTTCATCATATAATTTAGTGTTTGTATGTTTGTTTAGAATGTAAAAAAACCATAATTTGGTTAAATATTGAATCATTTACAAGCTCCAAAAGATAATATATCATCTATAATATTTCAACCAGTTCTAGTTTGAAAAATAACCGAAAAACCGGGACTGAAACTGGAACCGACTCTAGAACTGGCGGTCCGGTTCCAGGTTCTTATAATATAAGAAAATCGGTTCCGATTTAGAACCGGTCCGATTCTAAAGCTCATCCCTACTCTCAAACCTATATGAGTAGCGAACTAAAGTTCAACGAAATTCATAAAATATATTTTACCAATGTTAATGAATATTTCATCTTCATACCCATAGAAATTAACTACCAATATTTCTTTATATATATATATATATATATATATATATATATATATATATATATATATATATATATATATATATATATATATATATATATATATATATATATATATATAAACTCACATACCCAGCTTTAAACCATAAAATTTCACAAGAGCAAATCTCGAGCAAATATGGGCATAAATGATTAGTACCATCAAATGTAACCAACTCCAATGTGACAATGTACACTAAAAAATACCATTTTAGTGTTAGTTTTTCTCATTCCGATCAACCTCTAAACTATACAGTATACAGTGTGTGGGATACACTCAAACACCAAATATGAAAAACAAAATATTTGGCCTCTAAAATACACCATTTTAGTATATGGTTGGATTGATTACATCATTTTAGTGTTTAAAACTCAACATTTTTATGTTTTACCATTGGAGTTGGCCTGAAGCATACGTTGAAACATCTTTTACAATATTATTAAGAACGTGTTTTAATAATAAAATAATTAAACTTAACGCATGAATCAAAAGAAAAAAAAAAAAACAAACTGGATACATGTTTCGTAGGAGTATTTTGAAACAAACAAATTAGGAATTTCACTCCTTTCAAACAAGAAGAACAATCCAAATAGGTCAAAATTCAATTCGTTATATTCTGAATTTGACAAATTATAAGATACATGGATAGTGTCGTTATTTTGTATGTCAACTATATATATATATATATATATATATATATATATATATATATATATATATATATATATATATATATATATATATATATATATATATATATATATTGTAACGTCCGGGTTTCGGAGCTAAGCATTTTTGATAATGTAATAGTCTAGATCAACTATTGTAACTCTTTTTGAAGTAATAAAGATGAAATATTTGAGTATTATGTGAATTATGTGTATTTATATGCTTATTATTTAATTATAAATGTATAATTAATAAAGAATAAAAATAAGCGTCAAAATTAAAGTGTGAGATAAGCCCGATATCTCTACATAAAGTTGTAGTGATCAAAACAAGGATTCTAGGGATATAAAGAACACAAAAATCCGAGTTATAACGAAAAAATTATGACCCGTCGAAGTTTCACGACGGAACCGGCGTGACACCGGGAAACGTAAATAGTGAACTTACGATAGAGTGACTTTTAACCTTATAAATCTAAATGAAAGTCGTATAATATGTTAAACTGAGAGTGTCCATAAAAAAACGCCAAAATCTGACTTCGTATGAAGAAGTTATGAGATTTTAACGGACCAATCATGTCCCGGTCTGTTAAAAATATAACTTTAAAAATAAAGTAAAAATTAGCCGACAGAGTTTAAATGAAAGTTGTAGAGTACGTCTCCACCTACGCGTGGATATAAAGAACGTCAAAAACGGAGTTCGTATGAACGAGTTAAAAATTATAATAACATATTATATATTAAAATAAAGTATAAATCATATATACCTACATATATATATATATATATATATATATATATATATATATATATATATACACATATGTATATATCATTAGAAAGACGATTTGGTCATTATAAGACTAATGTTGAGTTCTTTCGATATTAGTTTAATACAAATATCATTAAATCAAATTAAAATAGTATTATAGAGGGGTGTTTAGTTGTTTATATAACTAAAACGTCATTAAGTAATTATGGAGGGTAGCTTTTGAAAATTCAATTAGTATAAATAAGAGTCTTGAGCTCTCATATTTCTTGCATCATTTTCTTGATTCAAGAGTCTTTCTCTCCTTATCCCCCGATCATTTCGATCCCATGTGATTCGACTTCTCTTTCTGTAATTTTTAGTATAGTAAGGTGAGCGCTGAAGCGTTGCACGAATCTTTCTTAGAAAGATTCAGCAATGAAGTTATGCCCCTGCAAAGCCCGACTCCTACCTAAAATCCCCTTGTAAGTAAGTTATGCTTACCCTATTTGAATATAGCTTATATTTAAAATTAATATTGTTATTTTGAACTTATAATAAATATTTGAGCTATTATTATGACTTATATAAGTGTTGTTATAATATCTTTTTAACTACTCGCAGTACGGGGAATCTGGTTTAAAGGGCCACATAGGGTTGTTGGATTTCAGAAGTGCTATATGCCAAAATGGTCCTGCCCTCCGGTGTTTTATGTTTGGCCCCTGTCTATAGATAGTGGTTGGAAAATATTGTTTAAACGCTTATATAATAATAATAACAATAAGACTAATAGTTAGTCACGGTAAATATTAGACTAAAATCTAGTGGTAATAATACTAGGTTTCGTCGAAGGAAATTATTTTAAAGTAAACGAAGCGTTGTCCGAGTACCGAATCACCACCTTTTCAAGTGAGTGCATAGTTACTTTCATCTTACACATAGATATGAAGTATTTTATATATTACGTACTATGCGTGCATATTATCTGTATACTTGCTATCTATGTTGGATGAATGTTTTTATACAAGTTTTAAATTATTTAAACTATATATGTATTTTATATCTACAAAAATGTAGGGGTAAAACATTGGTAGATGTAATAAGACGATGTGTGATAAAATGATGAGAGGCCTCGATGTTGTTGTTGTTGATCCAGTCATCTAGCGGAGTATAGATGACGACCACGGACTCTTCTAAACAGTCTAGTGGAACGCTGGCAGACTTGCAACCTGTAGGTGTTTGTGAACAACGTGTTCACCGGTGTACTCCATCCCCCTCGTGGTTGCCTTTAGGACATTTATTGCTGAGGACCCCCCTTAGCAGTACTGTCCATCCCGATAATGATCCTTAGGATAGGTCCCTTATGATAGGTGTTTAGGGACGTAATGTGCGGATAACGGAAACGGGTAATCGGGTTGTTGTTGGTCGATGAATTTAATAAACTTATTTATTGTGGGTTGAAAACCTTATATGCTCACCAAGCTCCCAAGCCTGACCCACTCAGTTTTATGTATTACAGGTAAAGGCGCTCGAGCATAGTTGTGATGTGTTGGGATGAGGGATTACGGATATAGGCATGTAGATATGAAATAATGTAGTAAGGCTTATATTGTATTGTTTATACTTATGTACTGTATCGAACATGACATCCCGAGTCTTTTAATGAAATACATTTCTAAGGAAATTATTTGATAACACTTTATCATATTATTGTTTTGAGACAAATTCCACAACTCTTTTATTAAAAGGTTACTCTGATTTTAAAATAAAGTATAAACAAAAAACCGGTCTTTTCTGGCCGTGATTTTGGGGATGTCATATATATATATATATATATATATATATATATATATATATATATATATATATATATATATATATATATATATATATATATATATATAAGGTTAGGTTAATGTGAGACGGTCTAGTTTTGTGAGACCGTGAGACACAATCCTAACCACTCATTTAGTAGATAAAAAAACATTTTTAAAATGCAAAATAATTGAAAATTTTCGAAAAAAAATTTTCAAATATTATTTTCGGAACTTATATTTAAAAAAAATAAAAAATATATAATTTTTTACATATTCTAGTAGAATATTAGAATATTTTACATATCTGACAAATCTAGTAGAATATTCTAATATTCTAAAAGCACATTAGAATATTTACAGTGTAATATTGTATTAGAATATTTCACGTATTTAAAAAAATGATAATTTTATTTATTTATTTATTTATTATCTATTATTTATTTTTTTAGGTAATTAAAGTTCCGAAAATAATAATTAAAAAAAAAAATTTTTGAATTTTTTCTTCTATTTTGCATTTTATAATTATTTTTAGATTTGGTCTCATGGTCTTACAAAATTAGTATGGTCTTAAATGAACCTGAACATATATATATATATATATATATATATATATATATATATATATATATATATATATATATATATATATATATATATATATATATATAACGCCCGGTCTCAAGTAAGCATTTAATTTCAAGTAAAATATCATATTTTACTATTGGACTCGGCGAGTTGGGGGCTCAACCCGTCGTGTAGGATCGACTCCGGGTCGGGGATTATGTAACCTACTCGGCGAGTAGGAGCTATTTGGGTGAAACCCTAAATTGGAGGGTTTGCAACCTATTTAAACATCTTATGAGGCTTCCACCCTAGCCTCCATCACCCCAGAGCATTACACCCAAAACCCTAATCCTCCATAAGTGAGCTTCAGCTTTCTTGGTTGTTTTAAGTGTTTCTTGGTGCGTTTTGAAGCTAGAGAAAGAAGTGGAAGATACAAGACCCAAGGAGGAAGGAATAGATCCAGGATCAAAAATATTTTCTCCTCACTTTCTGGTAATCAAGCTTCATATTTGACTTGTAATTTCTTAGATCTCCTTGATATGGAGTTTTGGGTCCAAGTAGCTTGATCCTTGGGACTTGGACGTCCCAAGTCAATATATCTTAAGATCTGGAACCTTGAAGGGGTCCTTATGGCATAAAGGTGCCATCTTTATGGCCATGAGAACCCCATGTATGAAATAAACCCCATTTTTGGTCCTTTAAGCATAAAACTCTCATGCATGTATGTAAAGTTCATGACTTTACGTGTTATATCGACTTATGGAGCCCAGATCTACCTGTTGGATGAGAGTTGTACATCAGAAACCGAGTTTTGGACATGGACATTAGCCGACTAGGCGAGTTGTTCTTGGGACTCGGTGAGTCAGGGGTTTGGGTTCCCAACCTTTTATGATTCAGGGGAATCCAGTATAGTCTATAAAGGATTTAAATTAGTAGAGAAGAAGGACTCAACAAAATGGACACAACTATGGACCTAGAAGCCATGGGACT